>NW_006288250.1:1630390-1636354 GCF_000327345.1 Myotis davidii
AAGCACCAGTTTTTTCTAATAGCTTTATGAAGACACTAGGAGCCCAGCATGCAATTCGAAACCGCCCACCCTCCAGTCACCAGTCCGGCCCTGCCTCCCTCTCTGGCCCTCGGAGCAGCCTCGTCTGCTGCTATTCAGGGCCTCCCCCAGCGCAGACATGTGGAGGTCCCTGCCACCCCGCCCCCGATGCTACGTGCACGCACTCTCCTCCTGTCAGGTCAACCCATTTACGGTGTCCCGGTTAATTAGCATATTTCTCTCTTTTATATATATATACATATATATATTTGTTTATCCATTCATCAGCTGATAGGCATTTGGGTGTTTCTACTTTGGGGCTATGATGATAAATAATACCACTGTAAACATGCTTGTACAAGTATTTCCGATGAACAGATGTTTTCATTTCTCTCGGGTATATACCTGGAAGTGGGATTGCTAGATCATATGGCAACTCCACTTAGCTCTTTGAGGAACTGTCAGGCTATTGTCCAAAGCAGCCGCGCCATATTCCCACCCGCAGGGCATGAGGGTTCCAACCTCTGCACATCCTCACCAAGACTCACACAGCTATTGGCTGTGTCTCTGATTACAGCCCTCCTAGTGGGTGTGAAACGCTGGTTATAGCAAAGTAAACTGATTTGCCTTTGAACAAGAGTTTGATTACATTTTCCTGATGGCTAATGATATTGAATATGTATATCTTCTTTGGAGAAATGTCTATTCAGATACTTTGTTCATCTTTAAAATTGGGATATTTGTCTTTTATTACTGAGTTGTATAGTACCTTATAAATGCTAATACAAATCCCTCATTGGATACGTGATTTGCAAAAATTTGCTCCCATTCTATGTATTTTTTTAGAAACTGATATATTTGTTAATAGAAAGGATCACCTAAGAACACACAGTATGGTTTTTAGATTATAACTTTAAAAATAATATATAGCATTAAGCCTGAATTGTTTCGTTTTGTTTTTTGACAACTAGTACCGGATTAATATAGAAATTAGAAAGTACTGCTTGGCCAGAGTGGCTCAGTTGGTTGAGTGTTGGTTCAATGGTTCAATTTCCAACACATACCTGAGTTTTGGGTTTGATCCTCAGTCGGGGAGCATAAGGAAGGCAACTGATCAATGTTTCTCTCTCTCTCTCTCTCTCTCTCTCTCTCTCTCTCTCTCTCTCTCTCATTCTTTCTCTCCCTCTCTCTAGGCATGTATTCAGGTAAGCTTAAAAAAAAAGAGTACTCATGGGGGGGCGGGATCAAAGTAATCACCAAAACATTCAACATCCTTTTTTTTTTGTCTACACCTCTCCCCGTGTAGCCGGCCAGTGTCATATAAAATCTGAATAACTTTGTTACTGCGAAGATGCGAGCATTTTTAAATGTTTTGCATTGCATCGCAGAAGGTAAAGGAAAAAATCAGTTGAATAGAAAAGACTTAGCATGACAGGCCTGAGACTGATGCTTCCAAAGGCCTGTCTGAGAGGCTGACCTTGGCTGGTGTGTGGGAACCGGGATCCCAGGAGGCTTCCCACCATCCCAAGCCTGAAAGGAGTGCTCCCTGTGCCGAAACGGCATAAAGGACGTGGTGCATGCTGAGCAGCTACTCTCCTCTTGAGAAGCACTAGGCAGAGGGCACCTAAGTGACCAGCCCCCAGTGAAACGGGGACCACCGAGTCCCTAACAAGCCTCCCTGGCAGACAACACCTAGGTGCGTGTTCCAGTTTGCAGCTCCATGCTGGAGGGACGAGGCCCGTCCGGCGTGACTCCAGTGGGAGAGGACTTCGGAAGCTGATGCCTTGTTTTTTCCAGGCTTCGCCCCAGGAGGCTTTCCCTCTGCTGATTTTTCTTTGCAGCGTTTTGCTGTAATAAATCATAACCTTCAGTATGACTATATGCTGAGTTCTCCGAATCTTTATATTGAATCACCAAACCTACGGGTGGCTTTGGGGACCTTCAACACTTTAGTAAGTTTAGAAATTTAGCCTTTGGGACAGAATTAAAGGAAATAGTCCTAACAACTGCATAACATCTATAAGCAAGATCTATAATTAAATCCCTTTTAAAATTTTATCAAAATCCTCACTTAAGGAGAACTGAGGGGTAACTATTTAAAAAAAAACAACAACAACAACAAAAACCAAGGCTAAATCGTAAAGAACTCTAAACACTGTACAGCTCTCACATCCAAACTCAAAAAACAAAAAGCAGCTTCAATACAGGGATGCTAAAGCATGTCCACTCAAATTTCCACGCTTCCATTCCATCCCTAAGGAGTGGACTGTTCTATTCCAGCTCATTTCTCCTGTCTGCATGAGAACCCTCATAGGCAAGGCAGTGACCAACTGGGTACAACCCAAAGGCTGGCTAACAGCCCTGAACAACAGACACTTTCCTTCTGCATAAACAGCAAAGGGCCCATAGTCTCCTTTCCCAGGGGCACAAGGCACAGTTCATGACCATATTAATGAACGTGATATGGCTCTCTGGGGAGAAGGAGGAGGACAGCCTAAGGCATCTGATCAGTTGCAGAAATAGTGATACAGGCAATGTTACAAAAAAGGCCCCCAGCATAGCCACCAGAAGATTTAATCCCAAGGGATTAGCTCTTCAAAAATTTTAAATAGCCTGAAATAAGGAAACCTTGATTGAACACACACACACACACACACACACACACAGAGATAAAAAGTGTCTTGGGACAATTGGGGAAATGTTACAATAAACTGAATATTAGATGATATAGAATTATTTTTTATTTTCTTAGGTATGATGTTATTGTCCTGATGCAGAAGAATGCCATTCTTAGGAGATGCAGGCTTTATTAGTTAGGGGTGAAATGTCATAATGTCTTCATTTTACTTTCAAAGATTCAGAAAAACATTAGTCATCTACATATACACACACGTGTACACACACACACACACACACACACTTTAAAATTGTGTCCTGGCTAGATGATCCATTGCATTATCACTACCTTTGTCCTTGACTAGGCTACTTCACAACTCTATAGAGGTAGGAGCTAACTTGTAGAAATGCAAATTGTATCTGGTAAAATGTAATTAATTATCACCCTACAGCTATTAAGCAGCTTTGCATCCATTTGTAAATTCATTTCAGCATTCCTTATCTGACTGTAAATGTGTGGTACTTGGAGTTCTCTTCTAAACTAGTTGCAATATCTTACTAATTCCATGAGTTAAATAAAATCTTTGACATGTGTTCATTTTATATGAATCATGATTTTATCTTCTTTTAAAATTTGTTTTCTGACATTTTATATGGAGGGAGGTTAGTGAAGAGTCAACAGATGCTGCCAATTTTTCTGTATATTTGAAAAACTTTAATAATAAAAAGTTGGAGGAAATTATTAAGAATCAAAACAAAACACTCAATACCCAGATGTCACCATGACTACTTTATCCAGGTATAAGAATGATTTTTGAAAAGTCAAATACATATGCATACACATATTTGCTGCATGTTTATATATATATATTTAACAGACAAGTAAATGCTTAAACTGTAGCAGGTTAGTAAGATGCTAGGAGGATTCTTTGACAAGTGGAAACTGAGACAGATAGCTAAATAAGGCTGAGTGATTAGTAGGCAGCTAACAAACTGCAAGATCTTATCGTCCCTAACAAAGGACACTTAGGAGCAAATGGCTTACACTTTCCAGACATTGCAGGGGCGGACCTCCCTTGGTCCCTTGCTATAAGGAGCGGCTCTGGGATCAAGCCTCAGGCTGACCTGTGGCAGGGCCACAGACAAGTCCCAGCCCGGAGGGCAGAGCTCTCCTAGCATAGTTAAGCCTGACCTCGTAGCCCTCCCTAATTCCTTCCTAAGTAGCTAGTGGGCTGTGGGAGGTGCAGCAGGTGTTGCCAAAACAAGAACATTTGTATAAAGGTTAACCTGCCCTTGTTTTAATCAGACTATAAAATCAAGCATCGGCTTGCAGGCTGGGTCTTTTGTGTCCTCATCCAGGCACGGGAGATCCACCGAGCCCCAGCTGTATTCTCTTGTCTGTCTTCAATCCTTCACAGCCCCTCCTCAGGTTCACCCTTGGCCCTGCTGCCGTGGCACACCTTTCCTGTGACATTCTTTGAAGTGAAACTGACAGGAGAATGACCCTGATCCCTCATTTCAATTCATCAGCATATCAAAAGACACACCTGGAAAGCTGATGAATATTCTGATTAAGACCTCCCCTAAAAGTCCCATCTGTAGAAAACAGATAAAAACCTTTAAGACAAAGGATCCAGTGCTCACTCTTCGCTAGGCACAACCTAGCCCTCCCTTCTTCTCTCAGGTGTGTATCTTGCTTTCTTTCTCCTAACCTCTAAGAGTACCAACGAGACTTGCAGCCAGGGAAGCAGTGGGCAAGGGCAGCTAACCCCCTGAACCTGTCTCCAAGGGCCCTCCTTTTGCCTCTGTAACTTGTTTCCTGAAAACACTCAGCCCAGCTGGCTCACTTCTTCTGCTTCGGTGACTTTCTTTCTAAAGGGCGAAGGCAGCCTCGCCTAGGCTCCTCCTGTTGCTATGATCTTGCCTCTTCTATCTTAAGACCTTCCTTTGTTTCAGTGTCTCAGCTTTAATAAACATACTCTCAAAATCACTCACCTGGACTCATACCATAAAATCTTACCTGCACGAAGTCAAGAATCCACCTCAGTCCTGGTCTCTGTCTGGTGACAAAACCAGTTAGAATGTTTGTGGCAATTTAAAAAGTAAATATCCTACAATGAGGCCCTGACAGAATCTCGCCTTGACCAAACATTAGGCGCCTCTGAATGTATTAACGTAAAAACATTCAAACCCTCTTGGCCAGCCTGAAAACAGCCATCAGTCCCTCACCCAGGCTGGCCAGGCACCCCAGTGGGGACCCCAACCCTGAAGGGGGTATGACCAGCTGTAAACAGCCATCAGCCCCTCACCCAGCCTGGCCAGGCACCCAAGCAGGACCCCCCAACCCTGAAGGGGCTGTGGCCAGCCTACAAACAGCCATCAGCCCCTCACCCAGGCTGGCTACACCCTCATGGGGTGAGGGTCCCTGCTGGAGGGCTTAGCCAGCCTGAAAACGGCCCTCAGCCCCTCATCCAGAATAGCCAGGCACCCCAGTAGGGGCCCCCACACTGAAGGGACAGTGGCCAGCCTGCAAACAGCCATCAGCCCCTCACCCAGGCTGGCCAGGCACCCAAAAAGAAAAAAAAGAAAAAAAACAACAACATTCAAACCTGTAAAGAATTTTTGTGAGTTTATTTGAGCCAAACTGTCGACAATTTCTGGGAAGCAGAATCTCAAAGGATTGGGATAATGCTCCAGAGAATGGCATTTCACCTACTTCATACATTACAATCAAAGGAGGAGACATAGATGAGTTACATGGAATGCATTGGTGAAAGATTAGAGAGGTGGGAGAAAGCAAAGTGGTGAGGTGGGGGAAACCTCTGGGATTGGATAAAAAGTGAAATGATAGACTCATACTTCTTTCACTTAGGTGGGACAGGATAGCTAACAGTCAACAATTAACATGATAACAATAACAATGAAGGAATTTGTGGTCTTTGTCCTGGCACCAGGGCATTTGGTTGTGCCCTGAGGGGTCTGGAAAAAAAGGGAAGTTACAAGTGACCCTGACATTTCAAGTATATGTTATCTTAGATGCAAAAAGACTATAGGTTCAGTTAGGGCAGTGGTCGGCAAACTCATTAGTCAACAGAGACAAATATCAACAGTACAATGATTGAAATTTCTTTTGAGAGCCAAATTTTTTAAACTTAAACTATATAGGCAGGTACATTGTTGATATTTGGCGCCTCCCCCGTGCTGTGTATCCCGCAGCCCGCCTGCACTACATCTCCCATCGCCCGACCGACTGACACCCCCCACTTCTTCTGATACCACTTCTTCAAAATAGACTCGCCCAGGCCGAAAACCGACTTCTGCGCATGGGCC
>NW_006288250.1:1636410-1640635 GCF_000327345.1 Myotis davidii
GACCCTGACATTTCAAGTATATGTTATCTTAGATGCAAAAAGACTATAGGTTCAGTTAGCGCAGTGGTCGGCAAACTCATTAGTCAACAGAGACAAATATCAACAGTACAATGATTGAAATTTCTTTTGAGAGCCAAATTTTTTAAACTTAAACTATATAGGCAGGTACATTGTTGATATTTGGCGCCTCCCCCGCGCTGTGTATCCCGCAGCCCGCCTGCGCTACATCTCCCATCGCCCGACCGACTGACACCCCCCACTTCTTCTGATACCACTTCTTCAAAATAGACTCGCCCAGGCCAAAAACTGACTTCTGAGCATGGGCCACGAAGTTTCAATCGCACTGTACCTGCGTGCCGCACGTGGTATTTTGTGGCAGAGCCACACTCGGGGCCAAAGAGCCGCATGTGGCTCGACAGCCGCAGTTGGCTATAGGTTCAGTTAGGGCAGTGGTCGGCAAACTCATTAGTCATCAGAGACAAATATCAACAGTGCGATGATTGAAATTTCTTTTGAGAGCCACATTTTTTAAACTTAAACTATATAGGCGGGTACATTGTTGATATTTGGCGCCTCCCCCGCGCTGTGTATCCCGCAGCCCGCCTGCACTACATCTCCCATCGCCCGACCGACTGACACCCCCCCCTTCTTCTGATACCACTTCTTCAAAATAGACTCGCCCAGGCCGAAAACCGACTTCTGCGCATGGGCCACGAAGTTTCAATCACCCCCTGTACGTGCACGCCCACACGTGGTATTTTGTGGAAGAGCCACACTCAAGGGGCCAAAGAGCCGCATGTGGCTCGCAAGCCGCGGTTTGCCAACCACTGAGTTAGGGTAAAAATTGACCTGTCAGGGAAGATACCTGCCTAGGACTGGCTACCCACCATAACTGCTTTTAGTTAAAGTTTTAATTTCAGACCCTCCTTGTGGTTACTTCAGATCTTAGAGTTTGTAAGACCGCCATGCAGGCCTTCCCCGAACTTGTCAGGTCAGCCTGTGGCCCCTTTCATCCACTTCACACCCACCGGCAGAATGACTAAAACTGAAAAACATGGACTACTAAGTAAGTGTTGTTGGTAGAAAAATTACCTTCCTACTTCATACCCTAAAAAATAAATTCCAGGATGATTAAACCTGAACATGAAAACTTGAGTCAAATCACTAAAAAAGCATATGAGAATCTCTTTATATTCTTGAGATAGAAAAAGATTTCTTCAAAAAGCCCAAACTAAAAGAAAAAAGAGAAATAAGAACATAAACATAAGCAAGCTTAAAGACAAACAAGAGCCCAGGAGAAGATATTTGGAACATTGCCAAAGCCACTTTGGACGGCAATATGGTAGCAGGCAATAACGCTGGGAGGGCACTGACCCTATAACACAGCCATTCTACCTCTCAGGTAGAGATATGCCTGGAGAAACACTCACACGTGTGCACAAGACGGTCTATGTAAAGATGCTCACCGCAGTCCTGTAAATACCTGTAAAACTTAGATGCAACCCGAATGTCCTCCCAAAAGCCACTGTGGAGAAAACAGTTTTGTACCATTTGCAAGTCAGTTTCTTTAGTCCACATAAGTTTGCCTTTTGACTTTTTCTTTAAACTGGTCATAACATCTGCGTGGTTCCCTCATATATGAGTAAAATAAAAATTTTAAGACATTCATTTTTACCTGTAGAAGTTATGATTTTATCTTTTCCTTAAAGCTATTTTTATCAGTACCCGAATAGGATGAGCTAGATGTACAAACATCAATTTGGATAAAGATGGAAAACATTAAATAGAAAAAGGCAAAATGACAGTGTGACAATTTAAGCAAATTTCTAAAAACAGCACATAAATACAGAGCTTATGGATGCGTATAAGGATTTAAAATGAAGAAGTAGAAGTATATACACTTAACTCAGGATAGATATTGCTTCTACAGAGCGTGAGGGGCAAACTGAACTGGGAGGGAGTTAAAGGAGACTAGCTATATTTATGATTGTTTTCTTTCAAACAAGTAACCAGAAGCAAACAAAAACACCCTAACAACTGCTAATTTTAGGTTATAGGTATTTGTATTTTTTGTTAACTATAAATTTCTTTTTTAAAAAAAGATTAAACAGACTGCGGAACCTCACAGGGAAGGCAAAGGAGGGTGGATGGGTGGGAAATGATCAACCAAAAAACGTGTATACACACACACACACATCTGTATGTATGTATAACCCATGGACACAGACAAAAGGGTGGTGAAGACCTGGGGCAGGGGGTGGGGACAGGCTGGAAGGATCAATGGGGGAAGAAAGAGGACATATGTAATATTTTCAACAATGAAGAGTTAAAAATTAAAAAAAAGAAAAAAGATTAGAAAGTGCTTTACTTAGTGATGCCTTATCACCCAATCTTATCACCCACATCCTACATAGATTGGCAGGCCCCAACACACAAAGAAAGTGTGTTCTGAAAGTTCATTGGTAAGTCAGTTATTTAGACCTTGTTTTCCCATCAAAACAATGTTATACCTAACAGGTTCCCAGGCCAGTCCTCCTAAACCTATTTAATGTATAACATAACAGTTAATACTAATAGTACAGCTCTCATTTTCTCCAGTTATGGGGCAACAGGTCACTTAGCACATGGCAAAGAGAAAACACAGTGGTTCAGAGTTCCATTCTACCAGCTTGTTGGAAGCTTACCCCTGCTTTTAACAGGACACAGGCTAGGTGAACAGAATGATTTTAAGTTTGCTAATGTCAGATTCTACATTTGGAGGGCTACTAGAATATGCCTTTCCAAAACAGACCTCTTTGGCATATGGACTATTATGATGTAACTAGAGGCCCAATGCATGAAAATTCGTGCAAGAGTAGGCCTTCCTTCCCCCGGCTGCTGGCACCGGCTTCCCTCTGGCACCCGGGACCCAGTCTGGCTTCCCTCAGGCTGCCCGCAGGTACCCAGGACCCGGCTGGCTTCCCTCCGGCCCTGGCTTCGTCAGGAAAAACGTCCAGAATGACGTCTGGAAGACGTCTGCTCTAATTAGCATATTACCCTTTTATTATTCTGGATGGCAACTGATAACCAAGAGATGCAAGAAAGCTCTAAAAACAGGGCATGCATTTTCCTTTTATAAAGGAAATATTGTAACAGCTCCCTCTTCATACCAGGAAGTAAAGAACAAATCAATGGAGAAGACTCGATTTAAATCTGCATAATAAACCTCACTAAACTCTTGTTCACCAGACTTTTCCTATTCCCTTCTCATAACTTATCACCCCTACCTAGAAGCCCCAAGCCCTTTTCCTTTGTTTTACCCTAAAATAGTATAAAATCCCAAGTTCTAACCATGCCTTTGGGTTGCTCATGGATGGGTGCAAACATATGTTCTTAGGTAATGCATATGTTAAATTTCTGGTTAACCTTCTTTGGCTAGTCTAATTTGCAGGGCCCCAGCTGGAGAACCTGAAATTGGTAGAAGAAAGATTTTTTCCTGGTCTACTATTCTATATAATAAAAGGCTAATATGCAAATCAACCAAATGGCAGAATGACCGGTCGCTGTGATGCACACTGACCTCTAGGGGGGCAGACGCTCAATGCAAGAGCTGCTCCCTGGTGGTCAATGCACTCCCACAGAGGGAGCGCCGCTCAGCCAGAAGCCAGGCTCATGGCTGGCGAGCGCAGCAGCAGTGGCGGGAGCCTCTCCCACCTCCGCAGCAGCACTAAGAATGTCCGACTGCCAGCTTAGGCCCACTCCCCACCGGCAGTCGGACATCCCCCGGGGGCTCCCAGACTTCGAGAGGGCGCAGGCCTCTGATATGTACACATTACATATCAGTATGTGCACATATCATCTATACACATGATAGAAACTAATGTTTATTAGTTTGTGTTTTTGAATGATGGACAGCCCTGTTTTAAAGGATACCTCATGGAACTTTCTAGAAATCCAATCAATAGAACCACAGAATAATTTTTATTCATAGGTGAGTCATAAAAACCAACTAATGCATTTGGTGCCTTTCTCTTTCACAGACTCTACCTAAAGCAATCTCATGATGCACCAACTTCACATCATGGAACATCACTTCCCTACATCCCCCACTCTCTCCCAGGGGAGGATCCTTCCAGAAAGCAGACTTACTGCCTGAAACTCATGCTAATTCTGAAGATTCGGTAAAAGAACCATTAATAGGTGGAATATAAGGCAAGGATTCTTCCTTAAAAAAAAAAATTATCTC
>NW_006288250.1:1640680-1648340 GCF_000327345.1 Myotis davidii
GAGGAGGGGTTGACTGGAAGGGGGTAAAGCGGGGGGAGGTATGGGAGACATCTGTAAAAATATCAACAATAAATTTTTTAAAAAGAAAAAAAATACCTGTCAGAAAAAACAAGTCACTTTATAAGCAATCTTTACAAAGTAACTCTTGCTGTAGTGAGTTCTTTCAATTCTTTATCTTAAATACAAAGTTCCATTGGGGTTGACACATCGGCCTAAAATAAGGTCTGGTTTTGACTACTTATAGAGCTAAACTGATGATATTAGCAAAAGAAGACAAATTAAACACAGATTTAGTAGTTATTCCTGGGCTATGAACTCACACTTCCACATGCAAGTTGCCATTGTAAGATTTTCATTACTTTAAAAAGTAATAGCATGGTTAAGTTGTGGCGACCACAGGTGTGCACAGACTGGACACATTGTAAGAAAATTCTAATTGTAACTTGTAATAAAATAGTCAATGACAATATCTTACCCATACTCACAAGGGGCGAATCTCAAAAAAAATTGAAAGTGTGGTCTGGACAAACATATTAGCTAATCCGAAATGTGGCTCCAGTAATGATAAAAATACTAAGGTCAAATACGGATGTGAGGAGTTTGAAGAAAAATATCCTATGAATAAGAGGAGGAGGAAAAAACATATCTCTAAATTAGTGTGATTTTATAGAGTGTATGTGATTATAGGTATATGTACCTAACTTTAAAATGTAAATTTTGCTCCCCCCGCTCCCCTGCCAAAAAAAAAGGAAATTTTACTTTAAGTAGGCATTTGATTTGTTTGTCTACATACCTAAAAGTACATGTTTTTTCAACTTGACCAAAAAACACTTTGGGGGACTTTTTAATAGGGAAAATGGGGGAAATTTCGATGTTTGAAATTGCCTGACTGTGGGCAATATGGTATATGCGGAATTTAATAAAACTGACTCACAGAGCTAGCCTACTGACCACTTAACCAAGCAGAGCTCTCTTCTCTTCTATTAGATGCACACAAAAACTGGTCAGTTTGATCATATTTAGTGGTTTGTCCCACCCCCATTCAATAATCTTTTGGAGACTCTAACTGGAAACAAGTCAACAGCAGGAGTTCAGGATTCATTCCTGGATCCCCGTGCTCTTCCTTCAGGAACTGCAGTGGTGCAATGCCTCTCACTTCAAGCCAGCTCTTCAGCCTGGCCCTCCATCCGGCCCCACCCCCATCAGCCCCACCCAGCCTGACCTCATTTTCTCCCACAGCCCACTTCACCCTCCATTCATTCCTGGTGAGTCTTCCTTCACACCGGCTCCTTCCACTGGAAGGGCTCTCCCACCCCCAACCCCATCCTTTACAACCCAGCCCAGTCCCAGGAAAGGAAGTTGTCCTGATGGTCTCAGCCCACAACAGATTAGCTTCCACCCCCGGAAATCCTCATGCAATGCAGTTTATAAGCTATTCTGTGATTGCTTCAGGCATATTCCCCGCGCCCTCAGAGAAAAGAATTCTGAGGGCAGGGACTAAACCTAAGAATTCTTCTAGAGTCCCCTCAGAGTTCATGGTCATGTCACTGAAGGTTGTCTAATGGCATCATGCCATTTCAGGTGGAGGATGCTTTTGCCTCTGTTCAAAGGCAAACTACGAGAGAAAAAAAAACAAAACAGGAGTGGTACCTTCAGCACACAGCTGCTTCTGGCAAGCCTGCTACCGCTGAGACTGTACCAGCTTAACCTACTGACCTGAACCGCAGAGTGTTTGCAATGGGGTGACTGCAGGTGGCACAAACAGGAAGGCGACCACTAACAACACAACCCTGCCTGGCTTTCTGGAGTTACAAAAGGTGCTCCAAGCATCAGATCCATCAGTAAAACACCTGTCAAGGTGGACACCTTCAAAAAATACCCAGGACCTGACCTAAGACACTCTACTACCACTGCTCCACTACTGTAGCCCCGTAGCCCCGAGTTAAGCAGCCATCATCCATCACCCGCAGTATTGCAACAGCCTCCTAACTAAATTCCCGGCACCCTGTCCGCCTCACAATCTATTTCTCAACAGTGGCCTGCACGAGCCTGATGAAATGCTAGTCAGAGTGTGTCAAAACCCTCCCATCATGGATCAGTCTGGTAGGAACAGATGGCACATTCAAAGTGGGTGCTTTGAGGAGAGTTTATAAAGGAAGGCGTTACACAGGCATGGGCAGGTGTAGAGAAACCACAGAGGAGAGTGCAGTGCCTGGGGGCTGGCGACACGGGGGTGCTTGATCCCCTCCGAGGCCAGGTGTGAAGAGAAGGAGATGGACACAGAGAGCTGCGTGGAGAAGGCACCTGATAGGAGATGTGACCTTAAGTCTAGAGATACAGCTCGTGCCGTCCTGTAGGAAGGGAATAAATATGCTGATCTCATTCTTCTCCCTCTCTGTCATCCCCTACCCATGCTCCACATGGCCCAATACAACCAGAAGCCATAAGGCAAGGGAGCCTGCCAATGCAGGCCCACCTTCTGGGCACATCTACAGAGCAGAGGGAGGGGGTGGGGGGAAGCGTAGAGTGAATCTGGGGAAGTAAACAGAAGCTAATACCCAGATACTCCCGTAGCTTGTGCCCTCACTTCAGGTTTCAGCCAAAATGTCGTATCAGAGGCTTTCTCTTGTCATCTTATATAAAAACCATCCCTGCTTCCACCCTATCCATTCCTGGCATACTCTGTTTCCCTTATTCTGCTTTATTTTCCTCTCTAACATACCTAATAAATGATAGATGATAGGTAGGTAGGTAGGTAGGTAGGTAGGGAAGTAGGTAGGTAAACAGTTTCCCCTTTTTTAATGATTGCCTCCTGGCCTAGAACAAAAGTTTCATAATGCCATCAACTTGGCCCCTTTTGTTCACTGCCTTATGTCCAGTGCCTAGAACAGTGCCTGACACATAGAAGGCACTCAAGTATTTGTTGACTAAAATAAAATGAATAAATAAAACAGAAGGAATCATAACTAAGGGCTCTTTCCACGATTTACAGGTTTAACTCCTATTATCAAATTGCTGTTTAACAAATAAAGTCTCCTGATAATCAGATAGAAAGCAGATGACAAGCATTTGATTTTTGCTTGTTTGTTTTTTTAAGCATTTGTTTTTATTGGCAATGGCACAAAATTGAGTAAATCCCTATGAATAAACGGTTCAGTCAGAACCAAAAGAATAGAAGTAGTATATTCTGTAAACAACTCCTCCTAGCAAGGTTGCTATTTATTAATATATCATTATTAATCTACCAACCTAGTATTCCTCTAAGCCTCAGTTTTCTCACCTGTAAAATGTGTAAGGATTGAATGATACAATGTGTGGAGAGCCTTAAGCACAGTGCTGGATGCAATGAATGGATATTATGATGACTATGAAAACACTGAGGCAGCCATGAAAATGGGATACTGTATGATCTCCCCACTATCTAGAACTCTTTATCTTAGACTTTTAAAATGTGAGCTGGAATATGACATAGAAAGGAAACAAAATATTTCTTTTCCATCTACCTCACAGTTGGGCCTACATTTGAAAGACACCCTGTAAAACCTATGTTCTGAATCAGAACTTGGTTTCCACTCCTGGCCCAGGCCTTGGCCTGTCCTTTTGCAGACCAGAACCTTGTTGCATCTGTTTTTGCATCACTCATTTATGCGTAGGTAGTTAGAATAGAGGCACTGGTGTTTTCCTTAGGGCTAAGCAGGGGCACTCTACTGAAGAAGAAGAAGAAAAAGTATAGAAAAAGAAAAAGAGCAGATCAGTAAGGCGCCTGACAAATGTTCCTTTTTTGACTTACCTCTCTCACCATGGAAGTCTCTGTTCTGACCTCTAAATATACAGACCAATTTCTATTCCCTTTTCTCTATTAGCATTCTACCCATAGCCTTGTGTGCTGGGTCAATTCAGTTAATTACATAAAAGATAACCCAAAAGTCTTAGGTCAGATACAAAGAAAAAGGCTTGATCTCAACTCAAAAATTCATCACTTATGACAACTGCAAAGACGCTCTAGGTTTTTCATTGATGGGAGAGTTCTTTGCCATCTGTTGCAAAAGAGCTCTGAAAAGGACACACTGGTGGACCTAGAGTCAAAAGATAAGGGTTTCCTTTTCTACCCTAAAATCCATGAAGCATAAATCTCCAGTTATAATATTCTCTCTGCTACTATGTGTATAATTGTATAGTCAAGCCTTTGTTTTTCTTATTAACTTATAATTGTATTTATAGCCATAATACATAATATGATAACTATCACTACTAATTTTGCCTTAATGGGGGCTTCCAACTTCAAATATGAAAGTCAAAGCAGGTCCCTCCCAGGTTAAGCCTGGAGACTGCGATTTCCACGAGAACTATTTTAGTAAGCAGCCTGACGCTTATTTGTAAGTGCTGCACAGAATCATCCTGACCACTTCTCGTAGTGACAGATGGGTAAACATTTTCACAACTACTTGGGAACAGTTGGGAAAAGAAAAGAAAAAACTACCGCTCACTACTCATTCCTAAAACACTTTTCAACGTGATAGGTCCCATCCTACTTCCAGGACTCAGTGAATGGATGGCAAGTAGTTAAAATGTATACTTTTATTGTAAACACTTTCCAAACTATATTGTTTTCCTGTCTGTCTTCCCCAAGCAGGCTGTGACATGCTCATGGTCGGGCGCTGTTTTATTTCTTTGTATTTCCAGCGTTTAACATTGTGTCCAACACACTGCTGGTGCTCAAATGATTGAATGGCTACAGTGCCCACCCGCGAGGCAGGCCCCAAGCCTGGCACTGGAGGCAGAAATAAACAGATCGTGACATGACATGACCTCCGCCTGGCGGTTTCTCTTTCACTTTGTCCCCAAAGTACAAGTAGGGTGGGGAGATTGCACTATCCATCCCAGAACCTCCAGAAGTCCCGGCGGAATGGAGTGAGCTGTCTGACCCGCCCGGGCTGCTTCTGACCTCCAAGCACAGAACATGATTCTCTCCGCTTCCTGAGGCAGAGGGGACCCAGGGACTGTGCTTTCCTCCAAGCCCAATCCTGACAACGACCCCAACCCACAAACGCTCCACTCCCCAGACCAAGCCCTGGCGCCCGGAGCTCCCCAGAAGGGAGGCTCCGCGCTGCACTCTGGGAACTGTAGTTCCGCAATAAGTTCCGCACACGGGCGGCCCACCGGCTGGGACTCCCACTCCCAGAAGCCCCCGCGCGGGCGCCTCGCCTAGTCCTGTCATCTCACCTGTTCTATGGACGTGACTGTTTCCACCGAGTCGTCCTGCAACCGCTCCCTCGCGTGCTCGGGCCTCAGGCTGTACAGCGGCTCTGACCAGACAGGGGAGGAAGATGGAGGGCTGTAGTAGGTGAAGGAACTCGGAGAAGCCATGATCAGGAGAGCAGCGGGCGGTGTATTGGACTCAGCTTCGTCCAACAACAGCGCGCATTGAAACTCGAGCGGGTTAAGGCGCTACGGAGAGCGGATGGAGTCAAAAAGGTTTTGACCGCGATTCTTTCTCCTCCTACCTACAAGTCTTCAGAGAGTGAGTTACTGAGATGCTGCCGCCCCCCATTGGTCAGAGTTGCTGCTGCAAGAGGCTCAGCTTCCTGGAGCTCAAGGAAGGAAGGCAGGCTGTGTAATATCTGAATTTCCCTTCAGAGAAATGGTGTTAGATGCCTTGGTTCGTCATGCAAAAAAATACACACACACTTCATTCAACATCACTTAATTGTTCATCGTAAACGGCAGTGGTTAATAGTCTCGAATGTCCAAGAACCCAGTGATTGTAACTTTGAAAGCATTTCTGACAGCTCTCCTGAGTGCCTCAGTCACACTATTACTAATAGAATTGTTGTGCACCTTTGGGTATGTGACAGCCGCCCAGGAGAAGCCAACAGCTTCTCAACAAAGGAACTGCCACCTCAGTGCTTGATGATGAAGGGAAGGGGCGTTGTAAATTTCTCCTATTCCCTTCCGGGTTGCAGTGCAGAAAGAACTAAAATGCAGTCGAAGGTACAAGTGAAGCAACCAAGGCAATATTCGTTCATCTATTTATCATGTGTGTGTGTTTTTAAGAATAATTTATTGATTTCTAGAGAGAGAGAGGAAGGAAGAGGGAGAGAATCATCAATGTGAGAGTACATCTAGTGACTGCCTTTTGCTCGCCTCCTACTGGTGATTGAGCCAACCTCTTGGTGCATAGGACCCCCAGCCAGCTGAGCAACCCTGACCAGGGCTATTGATCCGTTTTTTGTAGAGCGCCTACTCTGTCAGCCACTGTGCTAGGCCCTAGCACTACAAACGTGAGTGAACCAAACAAGGCCCCTGCCCTTGAAAACCTTACAGTCTAGTGGAATAGACAGAATTAAGTGAATGAACACAGTAAATATATGAAGTCTTGTGATACATGGTATTAAGGAAAACAGGGTTTCTGTGAGAAAGTAGGAGGTGACTAATTAGATTGGGCAAGTCTCTTCAAGTAAGTGACATGTAAGCTGAGACCTGAAGGATGACAAAAAGCCATCCATGTGAACAATATGGGGAAGAGCGCAAAAGGAAGGAATAGCAAGTTTGAGAGAGCATGACATAGATATACATATGTATGCTTATATTAATTCTGATATTTAATCTGAAAGTATTCAGAATAAAAAAAACTTACTGAATGGGGTTAAGTAGTTTAAAGTTGTGACATTAGGAAGCCCCTGCTAGTTTTGGACAAGCAATAGAAGAGAATCTTTCAGGCCCACATCAAAAGGACTACACCAAAAGTCTAATACCAAGAAGTTAAATTATTCAGAGCACAGAGGGCTTGTTGGGGGGAGTGGGGTGTATGGGAGAAGATAAGATGATAGTAGACTTTCCACAGAGACAGGGACACAAGCTCAACTTCCTGCTCGGGGCATTTTACTCTGTTCCCACCTATTTCCAAATCACATGTCTAGGACCCAGAGAATGGCGCTTTGATATTTCACAACCAGCCATTCCCTCATTCTTAGTCTCTGGTGTCAAATAGAAGCACAGAAAGATTCTAAGGATGAGGCCGGGATGGCCTAAAGGCCTCAGGCATATAAACACTATCACCATATCTACTGTGGTGGAGGAAGGAACTCCTGGTTTTTTTCAGCTGGTCTGATAATTAAATTGAGACAGATTAACAAGAGAAAATGACCAAGTTTGATTACATATGTACACACGGGAACCCCACATGTGTAAGAGAGTCAGAGACGATTAAAATGGGGCACGCATGGCATTTTGAACAAAGTTTGAGGTAAGGCACCTTGGGGCTTCAAAGGGTCATTGCAGAAAACTCCTGTTTTTTTTCAGCTGGTCTGATAATTAAATTGAGACAGATTAACAAGAGAAAATGACCAAGTTTGATTACATATGTACACACGGGAACCCCACATATGTAAGAGAGTCAGAGACGATTAAAATGGGGCACGCATGGCATTTTGAACAAAGTTTGAGGTAAGGCACCTTGGGGCTTCAAAGGGTCATTGCAGGACAATAAGAAGAGCAGATGTTTGGTAATTCGTGTTTTTCCTGCCATATAGATAGTGGGGTTTTTTTTTTTTTTAAAGGTTATCTCTGATAATATTATGAGCAAGGCCCCTAATCCAAATTCTTCTAGGAAGTTAAGGGAGTGGCGGGCAGACGTTTCTCTTGAGCCCACAGGGTCTCA
>NW_006288250.1:1648604-1650968 GCF_000327345.1 Myotis davidii
TTTAGTAGTATTGTTGCCAAGTTAAGTCCCAGAGGTGGCAGGATGTTATTAAATCTGAGAATAAGTGAGTCTGTGTCGGTTAGGATCAGCGATATACACTATACCAGGGGTCCTCAAACTTTTTAAACAGGGGGCCAGTTCACTGCCCCTCAGACCGTTGGAGGGCCGGACTATAGTTTTCAAAAAAACTATGAACAAATTCCTATGCACACTGCACATATCTTATTTTGAAGTAAAAAAACAAAATGGGAACAAATACAATATTGGTATTTGCATGTGGCCCGCGGGCCATAGTTTGAGGACCCCTGTCCTAAACTCTAAGGAACCCCCACAAGACTTGCAACCATGGGAGCAATGGGCAGCAGCAGCGTGTCCCGGGCTAACCCCCTAAACCTGTCTGCAAGGCCCCTTTTACTCTGACTTCCCAGTGAGCCAAAGCAGCCCAGCCTAAGCTATCTGGCTGCTGCTTCTCTGCTAAGCCCTTCTTTGTTTCACTGTCCCAGCTTTAATAAACGTCATGAGGGAGAAAGAAGCACAGGATGTTGTGAGATTGCATAACAGAGGGCAGTGAAAGCAATCTGGAAGACCAGTAAAGACTGGTATGAGGAAACCAGTTAACTAACCCAGGGTGACAGGTTATCCCGATATAGGATACCCAGTGACAACCAAAAATCAGGTGAAACAAGGAATGAAAAATATGAGGAATTTGTATTCTATGTAGCACCAAGAAGATTGTTGGATCAACAGTGGCCCACCTGTTGTCCTTCTTCTGGGTTTAATAAAACCATTTGTTCAAGAAGCAGAAGAAGCCCTGGCTGGGTAGCTCAGTTGGTTAGAGCATCATACAAAACAATCGGGCATGTGTCAACCAATACTCCAAGGTTGCAGGTTTGATCCCTGGTCAGGGCACAGATAAGAATCAGCCAATGAATGCATAAATAAGTGCAGCAACAAATTAAATGTTTCTCTCTCTCTCTCTCATCTGTCTTTACCTTCCTTGCTCTCTCTAAAACAGTGGTTCTCAAACTTCTGGCCCTTTAAATACAATTCCTCATGTTGTGACCCAACCATAAAATTATTTTCGTTGCTACTTCATAACTGTAATGTTGCTACTGTTATGAATCGTAATGTAAATATCTGATATGCAGGATGGTCTTAGGCGACCCCTGTGAAAGGGTCGTTCAACCGCCAAAGGGGTTGCAACCGACAGGTTGAGAACCACTGCTCTAAAAGATCAATAAATAAATAAAAAAATTTTTTCCCTACCCAGTTTGGCTCAGTGGCTAGAGCATTGGCCTTCGGACTGAAGGGTCCTGGATTCAATTCCGGATTGCAGGCTCAGTCCCTAATGGAGAACGTGCAGAAGGCAGCCGATCACTGGTTCTCCCTCATCATTGATGTTTTTATCTCTTTCTTCCTCTCCCTATCTCTCAATAAAAGTATATTTTAAAAAAAGAATAGTTTATGAGCATACATACATCACTTAAAGAATTGTTCCGCTGTTGTGGCTCAGTGGTTGAGCCTCGGACCTATGAACCAGAAGGTCACAGTTCCATTCTCAGTCAAGGCACATGCCTGGGTTGCAGACTCGATCCCCACTAGGCGATGTGCAGGAGGCAGCTGACCAATGATTATCTCGCATCATTGATGTTTCTATCTCTCCCTCTCCCTTCCTCTTTGAAATCAATAAAAATATGTTGTTGTTGTTTTTTTAAAGAAGCATGACAGGATGGTTCAGTTGGTTGAAGTGTCATCCCGTACACCAAAAGGTTGTGGATTCCATTCCCGGTCAGGGCACATACCTAGGTTTTGAGTTTGATCCCAGGTCAGGCAGGTGGGAATGGGAGGCAAATGATCGATGTTTCTCTGTCTCTCTCTCTCTCTCTCCCTTCCTCTCTCCCTAAAGCCAATAAACAAATCCTCAAAGAGGATTTTAAAAAAAAAACACAAAAAGAAAAACAGAATGAACATAAATATTGGCAGTATGCCCTGGCCAGTTTGGCTCAGTGAATAGAGCGTTGGCCTCTGTTCTGAAGGGTCCCAGGTTCAATTCCAGTCAAGGGCACATGCCCAGGTTGCAGGCTTGGCCCAGTGTGGGGCGTGCAGGAGGCAGCCGATTGATGATTCTCTTTCATCATTGATGTTTCTATCTCTCTCTTTCTCCCTTCCTCTCTGAAATCAATTAAAAAATTAAAATAATACAAAATTACTCAGACAATGCTATTTTGTACTTCCATCAAGAGCAAGAAAATAAGAAAAAAATTAATGGCCTAAATGAACCACTGGAGGTCGCTTCTGACCTTAGCGTAAACCGATAAAGGCGGCTTTAAAACTGCTCTGCCATTTACTTACAGGAGCTCATAA
>NW_006288250.1:1651017-1654727 GCF_000327345.1 Myotis davidii
ATTGTTTCTTTTAATATCTTCTGAAATGATGCAATGCATATCTTAGAGAGTTTGAAAAAAATGGAAACACATCATCTTTTTTCCCACTAGATAATTAATTTCCTCCCACACAATTCCTCTTCCACCAGCCTCTGCAGCCACCCACTCCACTGTCCAGGTCTCTCCTGTCCCCCTGGAGACAATGACTTCGCAGCTCTTACCTAGAGCCAGCCCCTCCTCCTCTCTTCATGTCTCACCACGATACTTTATTCCAGCAATTTTCCCTTGCCTTCCCTAAAGCGTCAAATTGACCCTATACTTGATCACTGCCATCACCCTCAAAGGCTACTTCTCCATTCTTGGGGGAGGGGGGACATTTTTAACCCTCTTGACTCCTCTCCTCCTCCAACTACCTCCCCATTACTCATCTCATTTCCTCCCTACCAGAGTCTCCAATTCATTTCCTCCAACTGCTTTGTGTTTTATTTTTATTGATTTCAGAGAGGAAGGGAGAGGGAGAGAGAAACATCATTGATGAGAGAAAATCATTGATCCGCTACTTCCTGCATGCCCACTACTGGGGATCGAGCCCACAACCCGGGCATGTGCCCCTGACCAGAATTGAACTGGGGACCCTTTAGTCCTCAGGCCGACGCTCTATCCACTGAGCCAAACCAGCTAGGGCTCAACTGTTTCTTGGACCCATCCCAAGCTGGTTTCCCTCTAAGTTCTTGTCAAGTCCCTGTTGAACTCTGTATTGAGAAACCCAAGGGCCAGTTCTCAGTCCTCCTCTTATCTTCCTACTTGACTTCCTGGCAACATTTTACCTGGCGGATCATGCCATTCTCCTTGAAACACCTTCTTGGAGTGTCTAGCACTGGCCTTTGCTATTTCTTCATCTCCCTGACACCTTAACTTTGGAGCAGCCCAGGGCTCTCTGTCTACAGTCATTCACCTGTGAGCCTAGGCAGTCTCAATGTTTTAGATGCCACCAGTAGGTTGAAAACTCCCTCATTTATTTCTCCAACCTGGATCTTTCTCCTAAACTCCAGAGTTCGTATCTAATAGCCAACTTGCATTTCCACTTGGATATCTACTAGGCATCTCAAACTTAGTATGACCACAGCAGAGCTATTGGTTCCCAGTCTCAGGAAGAGTAACTTCATCCTTCCACTTACTCCACATACCTTGGAGCCATCTTTGATGCCTCTCTTTCTCTCACTCCCCATACATCTTGTTGAAAATATATGGAGAATCTGACCACTGCTTACCGATCCCACTGCTAGTGTCCTGGCCCAAGTCACCATCATCTGTTTCTTAGATTCTTGCATTCATCTCTCAGCTGTTCTCCCTGTCTCCACTCTTGTTCCCGATTAGCCTGACACAAACTCAAAACCCAGCTGAATCCTTCTCAGTGTAAGCAAAGTCACACCTTCACTCAAAGCCATTATCTGAGTCAGAGTCAAAATCAAGGTTCTTACCAAGGCCTAGGCCAGTGATGGCGAACCTTTTGAGCTCGGCGTGTCAGCATTTTGAAAAACCCTAACTTAACTCTGGTGCCGTGTCACATATAGAAATTTTTTAATATTTGCAACCATAGTAAAACAAAGACATATTTTTGATATTTATTTTATATATTTAAATGCCATTTAATGAAGAAAAATCAACCAAAAAAATGAGTTCGTGTGTCACCTCTGACACGCGTGTCATAGGTTCGCCATCACTGGCCTAGAAGGTCTCACCAACTGAGCCTGCTCTCACTCTCCTGATGCTCACTCTGTCCACCCACACTGGCCTCCTTGCTGTTCCGTGTACTCTCCGGGCGCCCACCAGCCTCGGAGCGTTTATGCTTATTAATCCTTCTTCTACATACACGCAGGGCTTGCCTTCTCACTTTTTAAAATATATATTTTTATTAATTTCAGAGAGGAAGGAAGAGAGATAGAAACATCAATGATGAGAGAGAATCATTGATTGGCTGCCTCCTGCATGCTCCCCACTGGGGATCGAGCCCACAACCTGGGCATGTGCCCTTGACTGGAATCAAACCTGGGACCCTTTGGTCCGCAGGTCAACACTCTAACCACTGAGCCAAACCGGCTAGGGCACCTTCTCACTTCTAATAGTCTTTACTCAAATTCTTTTCCTTTAAATTTTATTTTTATTGATGAGAGAGAGAGAGAGAGAGAGAGAGAGAGAGAGAGAGAACCACTGATTTGTTGTCCCACTTATTTATGCATTCATTGGTTGCTTTCTTGTATGTGCCCTGACTGGGGATGGAACCTGAAACCTTGGCATATCTGGATGATGCTCTAACCAACTGAGCTACCTGGTCAGGGCTTTATCCAAATTCTTTAGTCTAACTCTAATCCCTTTGCCTTGAGCCTTTCCTGACCTCCCCATATAAAACTGAAACATTCTCATCTGCAATAATACTCTGTCTGTCCCACTGTCCTGCTTCATTTTTCTCCATAGCACTTATTACCAGCTGACAGACCTGACATTTCAGGTATTTATGTTGTCACCTGTCTTCCCCCCACTAGAGTGAAAGCTCTCAGGGCAGGGGTTTTTATATTGTTCATTGCTCATTCTCTGGTACATACATAATAGGCATTGAGTAAGTTAAATGATTTCCAATCCTTTTAATAAATATTTGAGTGTTGGTTGGTGTAACGTACTGTAGAAAATAATGACAATGAACATGATACTGTATTAACCTTACTCTTCAGGAGCTCACTAACTAAAACAGAAACAATGTAGATATAAAATAAATATATAAAATAAATAAATTATATATATAAAACCCTAATATGCAAATAGAACGAACAGCGGAACAACGAACAACCAATTGCTATGACGTGTGCTGACCACCAGAGGGCTCACACAGAACATGGCAGGTGGCAGAGTGTGGAACATGGCAGGCATTGTCTGTAGCAGGATGGTGGAGTAGGTGAGTGGGGGCAACAGACCAAGGCGGGGCGCCAGTCGCTGTCATTGGGGTGAGCCTCTGGTGGTTACTGAAAATTCTTTGCTCCTGCGTGCCACGATCCCGCCTGGCACTCACACCTGCTGCCAGCACCAGTCCCGATGGCTCAGCGCCGGCAGCGGGTGCGAGTGTCAGCTGCCAGCCCCAATCGCCTCTAAGGGCTTCTCCACCTCACCCTGCTCCTGAGGGGCAATCAGGGCTGGCAGACACCACTTGCACTCACTGTTGACGCTGGCCCCAATTGCTCAAGAGCGGGGCCAGCAACATCAGCACATGAGAGGTTCAGGCGGTGTCTGGAGTGGGGCTGCTGGCAGACTGGGAACCAGAGGCCGAGGCGGGAGGAGTCAGGCGGGGACGCGGAGGATGGGCTGAGTCCTGCCCCTGTGCCCTCTGCAGCCTTGCGGCCCACAGTTTCTTTCAAGGTACACGAATTTGTGCACTGGGCCCCTAGTTTTAAATAAATATAAAATAATATACATATATAAATATTAACAAAATAAAATAATACAGTACATACACAGATGCAGTGGGAGAATAGGACAGCATTAATTTTAATCTATTTAATGAAGATGGACTTTTGCCGAGGCCGGTTTGGCTCAGTGGATAGAGCGTCGGCCTGCGGACTGAAGGGTCCCAGGTTCGATTCCGGTCAAGGGCATGTGCCTCGGTTGCGGGCACATCCCCAGTGGGGAGTGTGCAGGAGGCAGCTGGTCGATGTTTCTCTCTCATCGATGTTTCTAGCTCT
>NW_006288250.1:1655434-1661144 GCF_000327345.1 Myotis davidii
CCAGTACAGGGGTAGTGGTGGGAGCCTCTCCTGACTCCTCAGCAGCACTAAGGATGTCCGACTGCAGCTTAGGCCTGCTCCCTGCTGGCAAGTGGACATCCCTCCCGGGCTGCCAGAGGGATGTCTGATTGCCAGCTTAAGCCCAATCCCCCAGGGAGCTGGCCTAAGCCAGCAGGTGGTCATCCCCCGAGGGGTCCCAGACTATGAGAGGGCACAGGCCGGGCTGAGGGGACCCCCCTCTCCCGAGTGCACAAGTTTTTGTGCACCAGGCCTCTAGTCTTTAATAAGACATTCAATAGGATGAATTTTCTCTGGTAATAATTTGTAAATGATCAAATTAAATTTGGAAATCATGAAATTCTTCTTTTTTTCATTCTTATTTCTTATAGCACATAAAGAGAAACACAAAAGGTTTCAAATCACTCAAAAAAGAATTGCTTTCTGGGGAGCATTTGAGGTCCTGCTCCCTGGCATATGTCATCAGTATTGGCTCAAATAAACTTCTAAAAATTCCACTAAAAAAATTGGCTTTCTAAATGCAATGATTTTATGGTACAAAGAACAACTGTGTCATAAAACTATCAATTATCTATCAATTACACATAATGCATTGTTTTACTGTCATCTATTGATATAAAATTAATCACATTGATTTTATTAATCACTACATATGTAATATTACTGAAAACCTGTACAAAACTATTGACTCTTAGTCCTGTTTGAGGTTCATCATGGTGAAAACTATTTTACCAGTAGGTACAAAGTTGCAACCAATTAAAGAGCATTGTTCACACTGAGAAATCTGAGAAATAATTTTTTTAAACTGTCCAGAGGCAATGCCAGAAGTGTACCCTCCAGAGCATCCTGGTGACTCTAAACCCAGGCTGTGCCTTTAAAAATACAGATTTTCCCAAGTAGGAACCCAGGCCTACTGAATAGAACTTCTGGGGCTGGGGTCCAGGCATATTCAATTTTCACAACTCCACCAGTGATGCTGAAACACAGGTAGGGGTGAGGGCCACCACACACCTATTTATGTGCAAAAAATGCTGGTGGCCCAGCAGCCCCCCCTTGCATTTGGGCAGGGCCATGTGACTGAGTTCTGGCCAATGGGACATGGGCAAAAGGGATGTACTGTACATCCAGGCGTGGCTCCACTCTTCCCCTCTCTGCCAGCAAAAGGTCAAGGCCTAGGGCAGCCCTTCGTATTAACAAGTTAAAAATCTCAATTAACAAAGGCATCTGTAGGTTTTTATTCACTGGACATATGGTTTCATCCCTTTATAGATACAAATGACTTTCTGGACAAATATTGTGACTTCTTTCAAACGTATATTATTGCCACTCCTTTTTAAAGTTTGCTAACTTGTGACTACAGAGTCAACTCTCCCCTGCACTTGTCACGTGTCCCAAAGTTCCAGCTTCTATACAGAGCCCCTCCTCCCTGATGTCTACCAGCCAATCTTAGAGGAAGTCTTGGGGGTACACGTAGGTAAAAGAGAAAGCCTATAATCTTGCTATGTGAGGGACCTGGGGTGTGGTGCTTCCCAGGTGTTGGTTGGTGAGCACTCTTGCATGTCAGATCTTAGGAAGAGCAATGTCTTGTTTTTAAGTTGAGTCCTACCATGTGGATCTTGGTGAAGAGTCGCTGCCATCCCGGGTGCCTAAATGGTTCTGTGGAACGAAGCCACGCCTACTCCCACCTCCTTGCTGCCCATTGGACTTTACACGAGAAGGAAATACAGTGTGAACTCCTGAGATTTAGGGGTCTATCTGTTACTGTAACTAGCATTACCTTAACTAATACATGCAATGACTCATTGTGCAAAGATTCCTAACTGCAGGCTATGTTTCGTCCCCTAAAACATAACTTTTTGTTTTTTGGTTTGTTAATCCTCATCCGAGGATATTTGTACATATTGATTTTTAGAGAGAGTGGAAGGGATGGGGAGAGACACACAGAGAAAAACTTCGGTTGTAAAAGAGACATATCGATTGGTTGCCTCCCATACGTACCCTGACCAGGGCTAGGGATCGAGCCTGCAACCTAGGTATGTACCCTTGACCAGAATCAAACCCAGGACCCTTCAGTCTTCAGACCGAATCTACCCACTGAGCAAAACCGGCTAGGGCCCCCAAAACATCACTTTGACGATAAAAGTTTAATACAACATATATTGCTTGGCCGGAGGTTACTAGTCATGTTTCTCAGCTCTAATCTCATAAAGAGAAGTACTTCTCTTCTGAGGCTTTTCCATCACAAAGTCTGCCACATTAATAGTCTAGAGCAACCGTGGGCAAACTACGGCCCACGGGCCGGATCCGGCCCATTTGAAATGAATAAAACTAAAAAAAAATAAAATAAAAAAATAAAAATAAAAAAGACCGTACCCTTTTATGTAATGATGTTTACTTTGAATTTATATTAGTTCACACAAACACTCCATCCATGCTTTTGTTCTGGCCCTCCGGTCCAGTTTAAGAACCCACTGTGGCCCTCGAGTCAAAAAGTTTGCCCACCCCTGGTCTAGAGACTCTAGAGTCTACAGTGGTCAGCAAACTCATTAGTCAACAGAGCCAAATATCAACAGTACAACGATTGAAATTTCTTTTGAGAGCCAAATTTTTTAAACTGAAACTATATAGGTAGGTACATTGTTATTAACTTAATTAGGGTACTCCTAAGGCTTAGGAAGAGCCACACTCCAGGGGCCAAAGAGCCGCATGTGGCTCACGAGCCGTGGTTTGCCGACCACTGGTCTAGACCACCTATGAGGAAGCCACAAGAAAGACACAACTTTCATTTCCTGTTCTGAGAGAATAAAATCATTCTTAAAAACTATCTGTGCACAGGAAATATCTGATGAGGCTCTTGGATTTGTTCCTTATCACAGGCTGAATTGTGTCCCCCACCCCAATTTCATATACTGAAGTCCTAACCCCTCATCCCTCAGAATGTGACTGAATGTATTTTTGGAGTTAGGGCCTTGAAAGGGGTAATGGAGGTGAAGTGAGATCATATGGGTGGGCCCGAATCCAATGTGCCTGGTGTCCTTCTCAGAAGAGGAGATAAGGACACAGACAGGCACGTAACATTGGAATGTGAAGAAAATGTGAACATGAAGATGGCCAGGCACCAGGCAAGAGAACTCAGAAAAAACCAGCCCTGCCAACACCTTGATTGTGGACGTTCAGCCTCCAGAATTGTGAGAAAATAAATCTCTACTGTTTAAGCCACCCAGTCTATGGTACTTCGTTATGGCAGCCAGAGCAAACTAATACAGGGATGACGGTGGGGTCCGGGACACCAAGGACAACCTGAAATGGTACCGTTTGGGGTTAACTCGAACTACCATCAGCATCGTCTCCTTGGGTCCCCAATCCCAATATACACAGGTCTCTGACAACTTGCCCTCTGCCCCCTTTCCTTGTCATTTCAGAGTCTCTTCCCCCCTTTCTCTATATACCAGAGATAGAAAAGAAAAAGGGTGTGAATGGAGGACGGTACCGAGAAGATGGTGCAGGGGGTCTGCCTGTTTCTCCCAATCCCAAGATAAGGTGGAAACCCTTCTGCCGGATGAGGACATCGCTTACAGCCCCTCGGAGGAGGAAACACGGGAATGAGTCTAGAAGAGGCACAGGGTTTTGCTAATGAGGAGCCCCAGGGTCTGACTATGCTGAGTCCCGGCAGTGAGCTGCCTACCGGTTCATCTCGCCAGTTATTCAGCTGTTGCTATGGTAGATCCCACAGTGGTGCTCTTGCTGGGAGCATGCTCAGTGTGCCTGGGCTGGCGGTGGCAGGGAGCAGGGGCAGGCACTTGTCTCCCTGGTGAAAGAATCAGAATAAGGTAACTGGGAGGCTGATTCTTGGAGGCTTCTTGTGGGAGAGACATCCAGCAACCACTCCTTAGATGTCTCCCCGTTCTACTGACATCTGCCCCAGTCCAAGTTGACCTCAACTGGGGAGGATGCCAAAATGTCCCACTGAGTGACTGAGGTAAGGGGATGATGCAATTGGGTATTTCATTTACAAACACCCTGGTTAAAACAAGCTTTGTTATCTCCAGTAAGTGTGAGTGGTTCTTTGGTTAACAGTATCCTACGATCTCAGTTCCAACATCTCACAGCGTGTGTACATATGTGCACACGTGCACACACATAAGAAAGAGAAAGAGAAATCTCTATGATGGATCTTCAGAACCATCTTTCAAGTAGCTGAGCCAGGATGAAAATGGAAAAATTGAGAAGCTTGGACTTCTAGACTGATCCTTTACATATGTTCTAGATCACCGGTTTATTATAAAAGGATACAACTCAGGAACAGCCGGACAGTCATGCACTGGGGCCAGGTGTGGGGAAAGGGTGTGGAGCCGCCATGCTCTCTCCTAGGGCCCCCCACCCCTGCCCCCTTCTTAAGCAATGTAAGCTACTGAATTTGAGATGAGCCCAGCATTATGAAAAATCCTTTTTTTTTTTTTTTTTATGAGTCTGGGCATTGGTTTCCCTGGATTTGTCAGGAAATCTCACTTCCTTTCCTGTCTTGCCTAGGGAAAGCCATTTCCTTCAAAGTGAAGTTTCTTTCTTGGACTAAGAACTCACCTCCGTTGGCAACTTCTCTCCTGTTTCCCCAGACAGAGGCCAGCAGAGAGCCACTAACGGTCCCAGTACGCAGCCGGTGGAGAGCATTGACCGCTACAGGGCCCAGGCGGGGTCAGGCTGAGTTGAACCTGCGCTCAGTGCTGTGTGTGGGCCTGTGAGAAAAATCACAGCAGGACAGGCCTGAGTCTGGGGAACACCCCTGGCCAGCTGGGGGATATATTTACCACCTGCACACGCACAGGGAAAACATTACAGGGTGTGTTTTCCTCTTGGCATTTCTTGTCAAGTACTATGCTAAGTCCCTTCCACAAATTATTTTATCTTTCCAACAATCCTGTGAGGATATCCTATCTTACAGATGGGGAAACTGGGGCACAGGGGTTCAGTAACAGGCTCAAGGTTGCATAACTGGTGAATGGAGGAGCTTGGGCAAAACCCAGGGATGCCCAACAGCAGAGCCCTGCGCATGCACGGAAAACCCCGTGTCCGTCCAGAGGAGAGAACCCACCGGGAAGCTTAATGGAACCCACAGGATCCGTTTCCTTAGGTTTTAATGTAATCAAAACAGCTTTCAAATTCAGGATTCCACCCCCCCTTTTTATTATAAATTTTGACACTTTGCCTGAAATAGAACTCTTCAAGTAAATGGACTTATTGCTTTCCATGACCTACTCCTGAAAAACACACTCTCCGCCCAATACTCGGCCTGAAGTCACACACACACTCACACACACTTTTTCATCACTTTTTCAAGATGGAATGGGCCAGACTCCCCTAACACTCGTTCTCAGGAATAGGCAATTTTCTAGACTCCAGAGAACATTTATTTGCGTCCCTCCAGTGCTAACACATTCGGCGGCAGTAAATTAGATCTTGAAAGAGGCCCATTCATTCCTTGGTGCCATTATGTACGCTAGCCGAAATACTTAGTGGTTTGAAATAATGTATTGGCATTCTGAGCGCCTACCCTGAGCAGCTTAGACCCAAAACAGAGACTTTTGCCTGCACAGCGTTTCCAAAGGATTTTGCATTTGGGGACGTTTTTATGATCATCTGTCTTTTCGGCCTGGTGCAGGAGGTCAGCAATGTTCCCTGTTTACAGGAAAACTGG
>NW_006288250.1:1661451-1661705 GCF_000327345.1 Myotis davidii
ATCGGGGACTCCGGGGTGGGCAAGACCTGCCTGCTGTGCCGCTTCACCGACAATGAGTTCCATTCCTCGCACATCTCCACCATTGGTAAGGGGCGGTGGCCGGGGCGCCCCACCTCCCCGCCGCCACCTGCCCGGTGCCCCTGCCCCTTCCAGCCCAGCCCGGGAGGGACGGTCCGCCCCTGGGTCTGAAGGCGGGGATCTGAGCGGCAAGGCGAGGGCAGACATCCCGGGGTGCGGGGCCACCGGCCGGGGGC
>NW_006288250.1:1662129-1674014 GCF_000327345.1 Myotis davidii
CGGCCCTGCTCCTGGAGGCGAGGGGTCCCTGCGGCTGCCCGTGACTGGAGATGGGTTCTGCGGGCGCAGAGAACAGGGCGGGTGCAGGCCTGGGTGCCCTGAGCTGGGGCGGCCGGGATTGTAGCCACTGAAAGGACGCCCCCACACCCCCGGTGGAGGGGGAGGATTAAAGCCTTTGATCAGAAGAGGGGTTCAGGGTAGGGAGCCAACTGACTGAGTTCAGGGGCGACCCACTGTGGAGCCTGGAGGGGAAGAAAGGAGGGAGGGAGGGGCCAAGGGGACTGGGTTTCCGGGGCCCCGCTGTGGAGGTAAGCCACCAGGTGGGGCACAGAGGGCTCAGGTAAGGTGTGAAAGGGGCCCTTGGAGCCAGCTCTGGGGGAGCAGTGGCTGCATGGAAGAAGGCTGAGGATCGGCAGCACCACCTGTCCAGACAGGGGTCAGAGGCAGGCAGGACCGCCTTGGAATACGTCCCTGATCTGACAATGCTGGGGCCTGGGCTTAGAGGGACAGGCCGGTGGCATCCCAGACAGGACAGGGATGAGGTCACTTGCCTGGCAGGCACGGTGGCCTCATGGTGTGAGTTGGGGGACTTACACCCACATCTAACAGGTCCCCTGGCTGGTGCCTGGCGCAGCCTCAGCACTGCCCAGGCGTCCCTCCCGGTCAGACAAGGCCCTGGCACTTGAAGCTTCCGCCCTCCCTCCCAACACACACTTCTTGCCAGGAGAGGAGAGGGAGCCCGCGGAGCCCCAAGGAACCGGGCCTGTGGTTAAGACAGGGTCTTTGTTGTGAGACAGGCCTGGAGACTTCACTTTGGGGCCACATGACCTTGGGTATGACGTAAGCTTCTGACCTTTAGTTTTCCCTCTGTAGAATGGGAATAATAACAGTACCTGCCCACCAAGGTGTTGTGAGGCATAAATGAGATAATGCTAGTAAAAGCACTTAGCACAAGCGCACACACGTGGGAAACTAATGCTGGCGCGGTTACTGTGATCATCACTGGCCTCCTAGGGCAGTGGTTCTCAACCTTGGCTGCACATGAGAATCACCTGGGAATTCCGGATGAGGCCCAGAAATCAGGATTTTAAAAAGATTCCCAGGTGATTCTCATGTGCAGCCAAGGTTGAGAACCACTGTCCTAGGGGCTCAGCCTCTCTTTGCTTCATTATCTTCAAGGGGCTTAGTAAGGTCAGGGAACAGGTGCTTTCGTCTTTCCCAGAGAAGCTCTAAGGCAGGCTCCTAGGAGGTCCAGGCGCTTGGAGGAGAGACATCTCGGAGGGATGGGAAGGCGCAGGGGCCAGGAGGCTGCCTGCCTCTGGGGAAGGCTCAGAGGAAAGAGGAGGCGTGAGAGGAAGGCCTGGGAGGGAGCACGGGAGTGGCCGAGAAGCCAGGTGGGACATGCGGGCAGTGGGGACAAAGGGCAGCAGCTTGGGACTTAAAGAAACCGGTTATGTTGGGGATGAGCCTGGTGCCAGGAGCTGCTGAGCGATCGCAGAGGGCGTTGGGCTGTCTGGGGACCCTGGCTCTTGCGTGAAGAGCAGTAGTCTGCACTCTGGCATCCTGACCACATTTCGCGTCCTGGGAGTGACCAGAGCTTTTCCCTGGAGAGCTTTACTCACCCACCTCACTTCAGGAGCACTCGGGCTCCTGCTCTGTGTTGTGGGGCCTCCTAGGAGACACGTCCCCCTGCCCCATAGACAAATGAAGGACTGTTGTATCTGAAATACCCAACCAACCCTTCTGAAGCTTGTGAAAAGCTTTCCTTAAGTCCCTGTCCCCCACATCGCTAATCACCAGCCCTTCTCCTTAATGTCTCTTCTGCCTGGTCTTCTCCCATCTTAGACATTTCTTCCAGCCAGACAGGTGAGTGGGTAGTTTTCCCTTCAGAGTGGCGGGGACTGCTCAGAACCCCTCCGGGGCCACCACTGTGTGGGCAGAGGTGAGTCAGTGAGCTGGGTATAGGTGTCTCCACAGCACCCTAGCCCTCCTGTCCCCACAGGCTCTTGGTATATTGACCTAAAACCTGAAGGCAGTTTTCCTCATTATTTTCTCTGCTTCTTCTTCTTTTAAAATATATTTTTATTGATTTCAGAGAGGAATGGAGAGAGATAGAAACATCAGTAATGAGAGAGAATCATTGATCAGCTGCCTTCTGCACGCTCCCTACTGGGGATTGAGCGCACAAACTGGGCATGTGCCCTTGGCCAGAATCGAACCTGGGACCCTTTAGTCCTCAGGCCGACGCTCTAGCCACTGAGCCGAACTGGCTAGGGCTAAGGCACATTCTTTTCCCTTGCTGGGCACTGATCGAGGCGCCTTTTGTGAATGGGGAAAATGAGGCAACTCACCACAGAGCTCGGACCATGTTGATATCACCTAGGCTGGCACTTTTGTGATTTACTGTTTATGCCAGATCCTGTAAGAGCCTGTGGCATTCCGAGAGACCAGCCTGCCGGGGAGCAGTGAGGAGACCTCCCATGTAGACACTGACCACCCTCTTTCTACTAGTCAGCCGGTGGGCAGTGGCCCTGCCGCTGGATCCTGTGGCACTGACATCCTTCCCCATGCAGCTGTGCTGACCCGGATGCCGTGCAAAGGTGGGCGGCTGCTGCCTTAAGGTTCTCTGCTCTTTCCTGACAAGACTGCCCTATCTGTTAAATGAATTGAGCGTTCACTACAAAACACTGTGACAGGCATTAAGAGATGTGCTGCAGTCCACCTTTTCCTGCCCACCTTTCCAGAAGCCTGTAATTTAGTTGGCAAGCAAGACAGGCCGAAAGAGCCTTGGCCTCCACAAGGTAATGTATCTGTGAGCACTTGGTGAAGCGTTCTTCAGCTGTAGAGACCCATGATGGTCGTGATCGTTACTGTTAATAAAGGTCTTACAGACATTATCAGCAGCTGAACCATGATGTAAGATTGTGCATGAGGCAGCCAGAGGAGGGTGAGGGGACCGTGAGTGCCATTGCTACAACCAAGTGCTAGAGGACGTCGGAGAAGGAGAGGGGCCCACCCGGTGGACCAGAAACCACAGGGAAGGCTCAAGGAGGCGGGGACACCGAAGCCAGGCCTCGCAATGGGGGCTGCTTTTCAGTTCCTGTAGGGGAAGGAGCAGATGGTGAAACGGTGAATAGAGACAACAGAGGTGGGAATTGAGTAGGCGTTCATGGGACTCTGGGCAGTCTGGCTGGAAGAGAAGGGGGTTCTTAGGGGAAGAGTGAAAACATTCCTCTGTTTTACCTCCTTGTCTCCCAAACTGTACTTCTAAGTGTCTTCAAGGAGAGTCCAAATGTTATTCCTTGTTGTTTTCATCGTCCTAGTACAGGGCTAGCCACAATCTCAATAAATATTGAATACATGGGGGCAGAGGGCATTGAGGGTCTGGCTGAAGGGGTGGAACTTGAGCCTGCACAATAGTGTAGGTCACAGCCGTGGGCAAACTACGGCCTGTTTGAAATGAATAAAACTAAAAAAAAAAAAAAAAAAAAAAACCGTACCCTTTTATGTAATTATGTTTACTTTGAATTTATATTAGTTCACACAAACACTCCATCCATGCTTTTGTTCCGGCCCTCCGGTCCAGTTTAAGAACCCATTGTGGCCGTCGAGTCAAAAAAGTTTGCCCACCCCTGGTGTAGGAAGTTTCTGAGCAGGGGAATGACGTGGTGGAAATGGCACTTGGGGTGTTGGCTGCGAGAGGGGTTAAGACTTGCCCCAGTAGACCAGTCAGGGCTACGGCAGTGTCTGGGCACAAAGGAACCTCTCAGCCCATTCTCTCCCCCCTCTTACCCTCTCCTGTGGCACCAAAACCAGACTCCACACCATCACCTGTTCTTGGTTCCCACCCATCAACCTGGCAACTTCTGAAATGGCCTCATATGACCTGAGCTGTCTGCCCAGGCAAGGAGACCGTGTGTTATTCTACGTGGACAGCTGCATGCAGGGACTTGGTTCCCATTCTGCATGGCAGCCAGGGGTGACATATAAGCCACAAATGCAAGCTGAAGGGATCATCCATGAGTTGATTTTCTCCTGCTCATCATTGGTTTGTCCCTGGTCTCTAGACCTTTTGTTTTAAAGCCCCCCCTCCCTCCCTCCGCTGCACCCCTCTGGGTTCTGAGGGTCAGCCTGTGATTTTCCAGTTTGGCTGGTTGAACCACTGTGGCTTCAGGGCTGCTTTCTCAGGCCGGGTTTGTGCTGTAGTATCACCTTTCTCAGGAAGTTCTGTTTGAACTGAGGGCCTGGGGCAAGGACTTGTGGGTGACTGAAGGGGAGGGAGAGGGCTGGAGGAGGACCAGAGGAGAGCTGATTCTAGCAAACTTCAGGCCGGTGCCTGAGCACTGGGTCTGTGGGACCCAGACCGTGAGGCGCTGTGCACCTGTGTGTGACACTGTGAGAGGGGCTGGGCCGGGGCTGGGCCCATGCGCTCGGACAGCCTGAGGCAGGTCTCTTCCCACCCTGTTCCCAAAGCTCCCCCCCCCCCCAAAGGCAGGGAAGGTGAGATGCTGTGAGTAGAGTGAAAAGAGCACAGATGTGAATGTGAATTGTAAGGAATTTTGGTCACTTAGTGACTCATGTGGTTAATTCATTAATGCTTCCTGAATTCATAGAGAAAATTAGGAGAATGCATTTCTAACCATTATTTACCACACTATGGATAGTAAATATATACCGATACCAAACTTCTCTAAATGTACTGTAACACAACTAGTAAAGTTAACCATATACATGCAAAGGGTGTAGCGTATCTTATACATAAATAGAGAATCAAGTCCACCAAGTTTCAAGTTGAATTTTGCTAACATTTTTATGATGATATAAAGTGGGTAAATTAGATACCATTGGCATATTATTCTTTAATGTAAGTATCATTGGATCTTTTGCATGCTTTAATCTGGTTAATATATTTAAGTTTGCTTTTTTTTCTGTCTGAATACTCTGTTTACACAGTATTTTATGACACTTGTAAAGTTCAACTATGTCAATAAAAAACAAGTTAAAAAAAGAAAGAAAGAAAAGAGCGCAGACAACCTGGGTGAAATTCCCATGGCCTCCCTGGCTCCAGGACCTTCCCACATTTATTTAACATCTCCGCTTGGGTTTCACATCTGTAAATTGAAGATAATAGCAGAATCTTTCTTAAGGGTCACTGTGAAGGTTAGAGGCTAAGGAATAGGAGGCACCTGCAGAGCCCTCCAAAAATGGTCGCTGCTGTCATTGATCATCATTGTGATTCCTAGCTCATAAGAAAGTTGTAGAGAGGCATAAACTATGTAAGGCCAGGCACAGTCGGCATGTGGGCACTGCTTACTGGACACCCACTCTGTGTCAGGTGGGCGTGAAGAGCCGGGGGCAGAGCAGTGAACAGCACAGACGGGAGTCAGGGGCCCATCATCTCACTCTCCAGGGAGCACAGGAGTAGGCTCATTCCTGAGCCTGTGCCAGTTTTCCCCTTACCCTGGCAGTGCCCGGGGCTGAGAAGGAAGAGTCGGGCTGAGAAGGAAGAGTCGGTGAGGAGGTGTGAAGGAGTAGGGAGAGGGGTTGCCTCAGGGCTCTGTCAGGTGCCACCCTGCCTCAGGCCACGTTCTGCCCACCCGCTTCCCCAAGGTCATGTCCCCGATAATGGCTCGGAAACCCTCCAAGGATTTCACTTCTGCTGCTCTGTGCACCTGTGACGCCCTCACAGCTCTGCAGATTCACCCACGGCTTTGGGCGCCCTCGTTCCTGCTCCTTCCTGCTCCTCCCAGCCTCCTGCTCCACAGACAGCATGGTGATGAGCTTTCTAACATGAAAGTCGATATTTGGCATTACCCTTCCACCCCGATCGCCAGCTCTTCTCAGAGTGCCTTGGTCTGTAATCTAATATCTGTGCCTGTTTCCCTGCAAAACTGCCAATTCTCTGCGTAGGCCCCTGACCTCCCCTTGGCTATTCTGCCTGGGCAGCGTGCTTTGTCAGGACCACAGACATTTAGCTCCGCCCACTGACGAGGACAGCGCTAATCATCAGCCCTGTTGTATAACTGGGAAACGTGAGGTCCTGAGATAAGTGATGACTCACATCTTGCAGGCAGGTGGCCCAAACTGGGGCCTTCTCCCCTCCCCCAGTTCTCCAATCGGGCTTTGTTCATGCCCTTGCTCATCCAGAAAGGTCCTTCCACAGGTTGCCAAGCAAAACGTCCTGTGAGCCAAAGGGAAGAGGACATGTGGCTCCCCACCCATCTGAGGGCTCTGGGACGTGGGACAGTGGTGTGTCCCTTGGAGGACAGCCAGGGGGGTGGGGGGCGGTGTGACTGAGGAGTCCGGCTGGGGGACCTTGAGGGTGAGATCTGAGTGTTGCCCTCATGTTACTGTTTCGAGCCTCTGTTTCCTGGGAACTCTGTGACCAGGGCACCGGGATCTACAGAGAGGACAGTTGGCTTCATAATGTGGGTCCTTCCTGATCGCTCTTCCCGATTAGAGTTTCTCTCTACCCATCTTTTCTCCTGGCACGTACTGACTCCATTTATGTACTCACTCACTCACTCGTTCATTTTTTTCTTTCATGTATTCAATTTGTTGAATAATACGTAATGAGTATCTACCTTCTACCGGGCGATGACAAGATGAAATGAATAGGATGCTGTTTTGCCCTCTGGGAGCTTACAGCGCAGTTGGGGAGTCAGGCTTCCAAACAGACACCCGGAATAGGATGCAAAAGCTCTGGAGTCACAGAGGAGTGACTAATTCCTCCTGGGGAGCTGGAGAAAGCATCACAGAGGAAGTGACATTTGAGTGGGGCCTTGAAGACTAAGAAGGCTTCCCCAGGGACTCAGGGGGTGGGGGAGGAGATGCAGTATTGGCCTGGCTGGGCCAGTGAGCAGTGGCCAGTCCTGGTCAGACCAGTGTATGTTCACTTCAATCCTTGCTGGGCTCTGTGTGAAGGTAGATGCATCTGAAGGTCCTGTTCCCCCACCCCATGTGTCTGCTTCTGAGGCTCCCAGCCCGTGTCTTCCTTCCAGAACCTTCTGCTGCCTCTCAGTGCAGCCCTGCCTGGGAAGAGGCTCAGGAGGAGGGTGGACAAATGAGGGGTCAGGGCCCGCTGTAAGGTCAGGCCCAGATCAGGGGTCTGCCGGAGGGGAGTGCGGCAGGGTTAGCTGAAGCACACGGCACATGTCGCAGGGCCCCATGGAGGGCTGTGCACACGGCAGTGGAAAGGGCAAGGGTAAAGGAACCGATATTCCCTAAACATCCACTTGTGTAACTGCTACACACACAGAAACAGTGTGCTTTGCACACATGTGCATTCGGTGTAGAGATGTAAAAGGGGGGTGCAGAGCCCTCAACTTGGCCTTGCTAGTGCTTGAGAAGTTTCTTGGTATATTTTTCAGGTTAGAGCCTGCACACAAGTTTACATGTATGTGTGTGGGGGTGCAACATGTGTGCACATGTGAGGGTGGGTCCCCACAAGACCCAAGGGAAGCGGGGCTTTGCCGTGCCTTTTTCTTTTTATAACAATGGAGGGAATCATGTTGGTCCCTCTTCCTTTCCTCCCTGAGGAGCTGTAAGTTTGACTGGCATGTGTGTCTGTCTGATGGGTATTTGCTGCTTCCCCTGAATGGGCCCCAGATTCTTTAGATCAGCGGTCACCCACCGGTGGTCTGTGGACCACTGGTGGTCCACGAGGTCCGAAAGGTTGGTGACCGCTGCTTTAGATCTGCTCTCTGCTGGCACCTTCTTGTCATTCAGCTCTTAGCTCAAATGTCACCTGCTTCCAAAGGTCTTCTCTGACCAGCTAGTCGGAAGCAGCTTGCACACAGATCTCTTCACTGTCTACTCCATGATTCTGCTTTTGCCTCTGAACACACCATTCCCCAAAATGATGTGTTCGTTTACTTATGTATCATCTGTCTTCCTCACACAAATAGAAGCTCTCTGAGGACAAGGACCTTCCTGTATTATTCACTGTTGTATCTTCCGAGCTTAGTTTTGGGCACATCATAGGTGCTCAGTAGCAGTTTGTTCGAATGAATAAATAAATGAGTTTTCTTAGAGGACTTTTGCTCTTCCCTGAAGGAAGTCTCAAACAGCATTGGTTAATTGGGACTCTTAAGACAGTTAAGAGACTCACTCTGCTACACGTGTTTGAGATTGTGGGGAGAGCGGGCGGGGGGGGGGTGGAGTACTGTAGGGGTGAACTGTTTCCAGTAGCTTGTAGCTCTTCTGCTCAGATACACGTCCCAGGAGAAGTTCAGGTGTAGGAAGGAGCAAGAACATGCTCCCGCAATCCCTATATGAGGGGGTCCTCTTAGGTGTGTGAAGAGACGAGGGGTTGTATCTTAGACTAAGGTCAGTTTTGCCTGTCACTCAGGGTCACTGCTGGTGTCAGATGAAGCCCATCCATTCACCAGGCTGCTGGAGTGATCTTCCAGGACCACCTCAAGGCTGGGGCTCTGGAGTAGGGAGCTCCTAGGGCTCAGGTTCTGGGGAAATGTGTTCCTCCCAGCATCTTGGGAGTCCGAGTTTGTCTGGGAAACCCTTCTGCCTGATGAAAAAAACAACAACCCCCCCCCCCAAAAAAAAACCCCTGGGTTCCTGGGATTCTAAAGACTGGCCTGTGACGATTGATGTGAAGGTGGTAGCCTCTAGAGTTGTCCTAGACCCCAAACCACCTTCCCTGTTGAGGTTGTGAGTGTGTATGTTGACAAAAAGACGAGTATTCTTCTGAAATCTCCAGTCTTTCTCGTGGGTGGGCGTCCTCATCAGACCGCTGACCCCAGTGCCCTGGAGGTTGAAACAGGGCCTTAGCATTAGAAGATCAGGAGTCTGTCTGCCAAAGACCAGGGCCTCTTGGTTTCTGCTGCCCATCACTCCCAGAGCAAGAGGGGGTGAAGGCTGGCTGGGCATGTGCTCAGAGCAGGGAGGAGGCCACCATGAGGGGTCGTCAGCCTGCAAATGGGTAAGAGGAGGAGGTCCGTGGGCATGTAGTCCCCGGACACTGAGCTAAGGTCCCCAGAGAGAAGGAAGGAGGAGGATACAGCAAGTGGCAGGCCCGGGGCAAAGACGCTCTCCCGTAGCCCCCACCTCACTGGTATGAGGGACGGTGGTGCGCCAGGAGCCTTCGTCTTAAATCTTCTCTTGAGTCTTAGCTCTTAGCCCTCCCGCTCTTTACCTCCCTTGGGGGAAATGGCGACATGGGTCTCCGAGTGCCATTGGTCTCTCTGGCTGAGAGAAGGGGGTTCTGACGTGGGGATCACTCCAATGCTTTGTCTGGGGTGGCAAAAGTCAGGGTCTGCCCATCCCTACATTTGTCTTGGGGTTGCTCTTTGGAGACCTCCTGTCACGCCCACATGAACTCCTTTTGTCCAGCGCATGCTGCTTTGGGGGCCTTCCCGGGACCTGGGCCGGGTAACTGGAGCCAACGCTGCTCCAGGGATTGGGTGTCGGCCTTGGGTTTCAGGTGTATTAAGTTGTTCCTGCTGTGGCGTCTCATTGCTCCTGAAAAGGCTCAGGTCACGCTGCTGGTCCTTTGGGCTGCGGTTGATCACGGCGATAACATTTGGCACCCCGCAGAGCCCCGTTTCCACTTGAAGCATGTGGCACTTGGCAGCAGGCAGGCTGGCACCTGACATTAACCCGTGAGGTGCTGGCCCACCCACAGGCGCCCCCACCCCCCCACTTTTCCAGATGTCAGGTCGCAGCGGGGTTCTGGGGGCCCTCGGGCTCCACGGTGGGTGGCATTTTCTTTTTGTGAAACCGCTCCAGCTCAGTGCTGGCTCTTCCTCTCGCCTCTCTGCCTCTGCTGCCCAGCGTGAGCCCTCCTGCTTCCCAGAGCTCTTTCCAGTCCCCTGGGCTCCCGAGTCGCGTCCTCCCCAGGGAGCTGGTAGCTTCTTCAGCTAACGTTTAACAAAGCCCCGTGTGACGGGTGTTACTCCTTGTCTCCTAATCCTCACAAAAACTCCCACGTCAGGGGTTGTCACCCCATGTTGTAGGTGAGGAAACGGAACCAAAGAGGTTCTGTAGGGTTCCCAACACCACACAGGTAACTCGCGGTAAAGGCAGGTTTGGAAGCAAACTCTGGCCTCACACCTGGGTTCTGAGTGCCCACGCCGTGCGGTTTTCCAGCCAGACTGCCTCCATGCTCAGGGCTGTCCGTGGAGAGAGACAGTGATGGTGGGGAGTGTCCTTCCCCCTGGGTGCCCTGTCCCCTTCTCTCCAGTCTCCACTGCTGGCCTGGGGTGGGGGGGCAGGAAGCTCAGCCTTGGTTTACTGCCCTGTCTTAGGAGCCAAGTGAGCGCTGTGCCTGACCCCTGTCCTGTCCCACTGACCTGACCCGCCCCCTGGGCCCTGAGGAGGCCTCACCTGTCCCCCAGTTCTCTGACAGCAGCTCTCACTGCTCCAGGCCTCCGGTTTTGGCCTGGCAGCTGCTGGGGTTGTTGGAGGGGCAGAGGCCTCGCAGCCAGGGACACAGCAGGAAGGGCCGGAGGCGACGGTGCGTCAGGCCTGGCACGGTCCTTAACTGAGTTTTTCTTGCTAGTGTCTGTGAAGCGTTCAGAGGGCAGGACACACGCCCCTGCTCTTGAGCCATGGGCACCCGTCCCTCCTTACACTACTCGATGCCCCACACTGCATGGGGACAGAGGTTTTAAAAACAAACAAAAAACCTCTGTCAAATACAAAGTATATTATCTGCCCCTTAGGTGCTCGTTGGGGCTAGAAGACACAAACACTGGATGCAGCAGGGAGCAGGTCACACCGTCTTGGAAGTCGTCTCCCAGCCCCTCACTTGCAATGTCTACCTGCCAGCTGAGGGTAGGGGTGAGGGGCGGGGGTAAGGGGGCCATTAGGTAGCAGCGGACCGTCACAGGCTGTGACCCTTGAGCTATCCTGAGGTGCTCTCTAAGAAAATGGGGTGCGCTATGAGGCTGGAAGGTGGGGTCTGGCGTGGCCTGGCAGCTGTGCTGGGACACAGCGCCCCGAGTCTCACTCTGGCCAGCACACTCCTGCCTTAGGCATCGGCCTCTCTGCCCTCTGTCTGCCCCATGCTCCTCTCGTTACCACTGGCCAGTCCCCTCTGCACCGTCTGGAGGGAGCCGGTTTGATCGGCTTAGCTAGCTCCCCTGGTCCCTCTCCACCAGGTCACCTCCGAGGTCACCAGCAAGCCCATCGATGGGCCTCCTTTCGGTCAGATATCCACCCTGGTCCAGTCAGGAGCTGCTTTTGTGCAAAGAACACTCTGAGCAGAGGCCGTGGGCTGGGCGGTTCCAGCCAGAAAAGGGCACTGGGTGGGGCAGACACCACAGTCAACATATCGGAGGTGCGTGCAGAACGGTGAGCTGCTCGCCATGCCCTCGGCATGTGGCTGGGAGGGGCTCCATCTTCCTGATTCTCCTCCCCGGGCTCCAGGGTCTCTAGGAACCTCTGCGGGAGCTGTGCCGGGTGGTTTGCTAGTTATTCACACCTGAGCCGGTTCGGGGCCTGGAGCAGGAAGCAGGCGCTCTGTAGGGGCACCGAGGCGACCCTGTCCAGGGTGATGCTCCTGGGCGTGGTGGAGTCATGCCCTCTCAAGGAGCAAGGGTTCCCTGAAAGCAGGCTGTGGCGGGCTCGCCCCTGTGCGCCCACTGCTTCGCTTCCAGACGCCTCGTAACACCAGAGCAGGTGGGGGCCTCGGGCGTGGCAGCAAAGGCTCCACAGCCTCGGAGAGTCAAGGAGAGTCGAGTGGGGAAGCCACTGGTTGGGTGAGCAGTACCCGGGTAGGTTTTAAAGAGACAGGTGTCCAGTTCTGGCTCAGCCATAGGATGTGGGAACATGAGTGAGTCAATGACTCGGCCTCTCCGTGTCTCACGATGATTATCTCCACCCCCACCTGCCTCCTGGGGCTGGCGGAAGAGCTGAGGCTGCTGGAT
>NW_006288250.1:1674195-1707769 GCF_000327345.1 Myotis davidii
CTGCCTAGGGATGGGCGAGACGGTGGTTCTCAAACTTCATGTGCTGCCCGATGCTGAGGCTGCAGGTCCTGGGGTCCACGTTTGCAGAACCACTGTCCCCAAAGCTGCTGTCAGACGTGTGATCCATGGACCAGCAGTGTCACCCTCCCCTGGAGCCTTGATGCAGCATCTCAGGCCTCGTCTACCACCTACTGGGTCTGAGTCTGCGTCTCCCCCGGGCCCACGTGCCCCTGGAAGTCTGAGAAGTGCTGCCTCGGGGAGCCAGGCTGAGAACCCACGAAAAAAAAATGCAGCTGAGAGGGGCGGACCTGTTCGGGTGTGACCCGGAGGGGGCTGGCGCGGACAGCTTCGAGGGAGACGTGGGAAGGAGAGAGGACTTCCCCAGGGAGGGCGGAGAAAAGAGGAAATTCGGAGGGACGGAGGTGGGCCTCAGAGCCAAGGCGCCCTCAGGCAGCGTTGCTTTGCCCTCGGACAGGCCAGGGTATTCTCTGGAAGGCCTTCCGCGGAGGGGAGGGGACGCACGGGGACCCAAGCCTTCAGCAGGGAGGACAGTGGCTGTGAGGAATGTGAGCAGTGAACACACATTGATTAAACAGTTTGCTGAGCAGCCGCGAGGGCCCAGCTGAGGTGACAAAGCATGAGTCTGCAGGCGACTAAACAAGGCCAGTGTTTTGACGGCCCGCCGTGCTCAGCAATGGAAAAAGCCAGCAGCCACTCAAGGAGACAGCAGGGGCCACGGCTGGGCACAGGTCGTGGAGGGCCAGGGGTGGGCTGGCAGGTGGACCCAGCAGAAGGTGCGGGGTGTGGGGGAGTAGAGTAGAAGGAACAGATTCCCCTGAGGATCGTGGGCTGTTCATCTTTAAATTTATGAAGAGAGGGCGTGGGTGGGGAGAGGAAAATCCCCCCCACCGAAGGCATAGGCTTTCTGTATTTCTCCCTTAGAGCTTATGAAGAGACAGAACGGACGCATTTGGCTTCTCTGAGACGTTAAAACAAAGTTTATTGGGTGGTCAGGAGGGCCAAGGTCACAAGCGGTGGGGGTGCTATGAGCCCCAGAGTTCCTGGCCACACAGCTAAGAAGGGAGGGAAGCGGGGCAAGGGAGTCCAAGCCCAGCGCTCACTCCCAGGGTAGCTGGGCACCTTCTTGTCCTCCCTGCCTCTTCCAACAGCCTGTGCTCGTCCTCAGGGGGGTCCCCTAGTCCTGGGATCTCCTCGCCCAGCTCAGCCCTTCTCAGGGACCTCTGAGAAACAGGGACACAAGTGTGGGAAGGCCTCTATGCCTACTTAGCATACAGCTCTCCGTCATTCCTTCAGGGCACGTGGTGCAGGCCTCTGCTGGCTGTGCTGTCCTTGGGCTGTTAGCTCACCCCCGGGGCCTTTGCTTCCTTCCCACTAAGCTCTGAGAGGGCAGGGAGCGTGTGTCGTTTTTGCCGCTCTTTGCACTGAGCACCGTGCAGGGCACACAGTCAGTTCCCATAGAGTTTGTGGAATAAAGGATGTAGAACCTTCCACCCCGGCCCGCACCTTCGGGGTCTTTGGGGCTGCGCTTTGCAGCCCCCTTGTGACCACTTTGCGCGAGACGCTGCACTAGCCGTGCTCGGCTAGTATGAGGATGAGCTAGGTTTACTCTAATGTGAACAAAATTGCTGGTCCCCTCCTCCCCCGGGAAGAAGGCACTGTAGCAGGAAGAAAAACAAGAACTTCTTTATTCCCTGCTATGCCAGGGACTGGGGAGAGGCAAATTCTTGACAACTGTATGTCTAGGGAGGGCGTGCGCATGCTCCTGCCCCCACCAAGGCCAGGTGCGCCCTCCCCGTCTCGCCCTCCTCTCTTCACCTCTCCGCACACTCGGAAGAATGGCTGCAGGCACTGTCCACTGGAAAAGTACAGCTCCATAGATAGGAATCGGCGTGGGCAGGCCAAATGGTTCACGTCTGACCAATTCTATTCAGTTCTCGTTGTTTGTTCTGAACCCTTTCTCCCTCTAATTAAATGATTACTGGTCTCGGTGGTGAGAGGGAAGAGTCTGAACTTCATCTGTCAGAATTTGTGGAAAGCTGGGGACAGGATGGCTAAGGGCAGAAGTATTCCGGTTGGCAAAGAACTGATGCCCAGGTGGGTTGGCAGCCATGTGGGGATTCTAGCTCGGGGCTGTGCTGTGCAGCCTGGGACTACGGTCCAGAACTCTGCCTTTCCCATGCTCTCCACCTGTGAACTCGTTAACGATGCCCATTCCTGACTTGTCTCCAGGGAGTACCCGGACTTAAGCTTAATTAACCAACAGACACAGTTCTGACTCACTGGGCACAGTCAGAGCTGGGAGAGGCGCCGTGATAAAAACCTATCGGCTCGTCTCCCTGTCATCACTCAGATTCAAGCCCGTGCTGCTGGCGGTGCTGACTTCTCTTGCTGCAAATTCCCCGAAATACGTTTCTGCCCTGGGCTGGTTCGCCAGATCACTGCGTCCCATGGCAGCTTAGCCCCTCCGGCCCGAGGCCCGTTTGTCTTCCTCTCCCTCCCCAACGACACGCTGTGCCACTGCCTCTCCATCCGGCCCTTGGCAGCCACTCCCGGGCCCCCACTGTGACCAGGACCGTACTAGGGCATGGTGATCGCTGCAGGCGGCTGACTAGCCACCAGGTGCCTGGCACTCTGTGTCACTTGTTCTTTTCAGGGACCCGCTGAAATGACTGGTAATAGCCCCATTTCACAGATGAGGAAATGGAGGCTCAGAGAAGCAAGGTGCCCAGAGTCATAGCTATGAATTTAGTGGCCAGAGTCAGAATTCAAGCTCAGGCCAGACGTCAAAGCCCAGGCTCCCAGCAAAGCACAGCACCTCCCACAGCAAGCCAGTTGGTCAACAGCAGGTTCCCCAGGCCTTCTCCTTGGTGGCCCTTTGCTGGATGCCAAGGGCTTCATACACACCGTGGTGGGAAGCAGTCCTCTCTCCGGCTCCATGCACCCTCCCCACGTTCAGGACGGCACCATAGCCCCTCCCGATTGTTAATAAGGCAGAGAGAGAAAAACCCAGGCCCATGAGGTGGATCGCTGTTTGTAGGAATTAGCCTTCCCAGACGTCAACACGAGTGAGTGAGACACGTTTGGGGCCGAGGCAGCGATGGAGTGGATCCCCCTGTGATTCTTCATTCACTTCCTGTACCTCAGGCTCTTAACTGCTGACAACTTTCAGCTCAAGGAGGAAGGAGAGCCCCATTCAGAGCGCAGGAAACTTCCTTGGGGTCAGGTTTTGGTTCAAGAAGGCCCTTACCGCCTGGGCTGGTGTGGCTCAATGGTTGAGCATCGACCTATGAACCAGGAAGTTATGGTTTGATTCCCAGTCAGGGTACATGCTCAGGTTGTGGGCTCAGTCCCCAGTAGTGGGTGTGCAGGATGGAGCCTATCAATGATTCTGTTATATATATATAGAAGGCCCTCACATCATGCCATCTTTCTGCCAAGTTAAACCAAAGGAGCTCCCTTCACGTGTGAGCACCGGCCTTCCCGTTCAGGTCGAGGTGGGCTCTCAGTTCCTACCTCTCGCTCTCTTCCTCTCCCCAGGTGTCGACTTCAAGATGAAGACCATAGAGGTGGATGGCATCAAAGTGCGCATACAGATCTGGTGAGTTGGGTGGGAGGAGAGGACCTCGGGCTGCTCCCGGGCTGCCGCTGCCACGCATAAAACCCTGAGGCTTCATCTGGGGCAACTGGCCACTGTTTCCTGGAGAGAAATGGAAGCCTCAAAGCCCATCTCCTGCTCCCAGGAGCCTTAATCTTTGATCTCATCCTGAAGAAACTATGGGATTAACCACAAGTCAGCAAAAGGCAGAAATGAGAGGAATTGACAAGTTAACCACTGTGGGTTTGCCTGAGAATAAGGCTTTGTCCTAGGGCTGTGCCCCCTCATGGTAGGATTGGTAGGAGGAAGGGCTATACCCCGCCTATTAGAGTGGGATGCTGGTGAGAGGGCCTCAGTGCAGCATGGTGCAGTTCCCACAAGTAGCCACAGGGGGCCGCTGTGGCTCTGGCCTCCACTCCTGGCCACACTCACTGCTTTTGCCAGCTGCCGCCCAACTCCAGAGTGGTTTGGGCATTGCCTTCAGAGGATCTGGAGGTGGAGCAGTCCATCCAGTCCGGCCACAGTGATCAAATTCTAGAGAGAGTTGTCAAGGCCCAGTTATGGTTGTGGCTTCTGGTGCAGATGTAGTGAACAAGGCCCACTACCCCTGTCAGCACCAGATGGCCAGGCACCTCTCCCGCCGACTCAGGTATGCTCAGATCCCCCGAGGGACCAAAGCCCCATTCATTTTCACCCTACAGCTCCCCAGTCTTTCCTTCATAGGCACAGGGTCTCTCAGCTCCTGCTCCTCCCTTCTCTCCTGCTTCTACGGTCCCCGCTCTTCTGAGGGACTGGCTTTCTACTGCAGGGACACAGCGGGGCAGGAGAGATATCAGACCATCACAAAGCAGTACTATCGACGGGCCCAGGTGAGCCACCATTTTCAGGGTTCAGAGGTGGGATGCTGCCACCCACACTCCCAGCTCTGGGTACTTGAGATATCTGTGCCACTCACCCCCAAAATAGGGCCCTTGGATTGCCTGCTGGGGAGGGGAGCCCCTAGGTGGTCTTTGAGTTGTTTGGGGACCATTCATTCATCAGTGATTCTCTGAGCACTCACTATAGGCAGGTCCCCCACCCTCACCCTCCATCCACCCTGGGCTGAAGACCCAGGTCCAAATGTTTGGTGGCTTTCTACCTCAGAGAGTTTTGTGGTGGGCCTAGGAAGCAATAGCTTTGGGGGTCTGAGACAGAAGAAGATATATCTGGGTGTTGAGGGGTCCTTATTATGCTAAGCAGAGAGCAGGGAGAGTGGGACCCAGCATTTAAGGCACCACACGGCTTCTGGCCCCATGCCTGTGCGCACCCCCCTCCCTCCTCTCTCTTGCTCTCTCCCCCAGGGAATATTTTTAGTCTACGACATTAGCAGCGAGCGCTCTTACCAGCACATCATGAAGTGGGTCAGTGATGTGGATGAGGTAGGAGATGCCACCTCACCACTGGAGTGGGGGAGGGCACCTCAGAGGGGAAGGCGAAGGGAGGGCCAGATGGGAAAGGCCGAAGCTCTCGGGGTTGGCGAGCAAACGCTGCCAGGAAAGCTTGCCCTCCACAGCCCGGGATGAAGACCTCTGGGTAAGTCCTCTATAGGGAGAAGCCCAAGCTGCCATGCCCTCCGTGCTCTGTACCCTGCCAGGCTGCCCAGAAGTGAATTACCCTGTGAACAGCTTCTTCCCTGGAATCTCAGGACCAGAGCGGATTCTAGTCCTGGCTCTGCCATGGTAGCTGTGGGGCCTTGGGCAAGCCATTTGAACGTTCTTGCGTCCACAGTTCTTTATCTGTAGAAGGAGGGGTTGGGCTTAAGTCCAGTGTCCTTTCCAACTTAGGTGCCAGTTGTGCAGTCTAAGGAAGCACTCCCTCATTTAGGCTGGGGCGGGGGTGAGAGCCCCTCAGAATCAGCCCATGTTTCCTATTCAGACTGTCCCCAGGACACCGTGGTCACCCATGGTTCTTGGGGGAGCCCGGCAGCTGCACCCAGTCGGCCACTCTGCCCCAGGGCTCTGAAGTTTGGTCCTGCTATGGAGGCCGGTGTGGACATGTGGGGAGGGGGAGGGGGCAGCACTCACTGCGGCCCTGCCTGTCCTCTGTCCCTAGTACGCGCCCGAAGGTGTCCAGAAGATCCTTATAGGGAACAAGGCCGATGAAGAGCAGAAGCGGCAGGTGGGAAGAGAGCAGGGGCAGCAGGTACGTGGCAGTGAGCTGGCCGCATCCATCCCTGGGGTTCTCTGCTACCTTCCAGGCCAGGCCTGAGAGGTGTGACCCAGGATTCTATCACCCCCATCAGGCCCCTCATACCTCCCACAATAGGCCAAGGCGCTGGGTGAACGGCCATCCTTGAGAGCTGGCTTTCTGCCCTCCGGGACAGTGATTTGGGGTCCACCCTGATGCAAAGACCTATTGGGAAGCAACTCCCCCAACTCTAAGTCCCCCAGAGTAAGATGACCTCTGCTGAAGAGCTCATTCCAGTGCTAGGGACGGGGAAGGACCTCAAGGTGTTGGCTTGTTCTCTAACAGCACCAGGCATAGCTGCCGTCTTCAGTCCTCCACCCCCTCCTCACCCCCTCCCTATCCTTACACTGGAAGGAGGTAGGAAGGTACATGTGGAATGAAGGGCCCATAGTCAGAGAGGCCCTGTGGGCAAGGAGGGTCGGAGGATGGTGCTGAGGGGATGCCCAAGCACACAGAGGACAGAAAGACAGACAGATGCCACTGAGACAAGTCACCCATCTTCTGAGCGTCAGTCTGTGGACTGAAGGGTCCCAGGTTTGATTCCTGTCAAGGACACATGCCTGGGTTGCGGGCTCAATCCCCAGTGTGGGGCGTGCAGGAGGCAGTCGATGAACGATGCTCTCATCACTGATGTTTCTCTCTCTCCCTTCTCTCTAAAATTGATAAAAATATATTTAAAAAATAATAATAATGCCTAGTTATTGAAGCATCTGAAAGTAGAAGCAGACCCTGCTGGAATAACAGTATTTATTGAGCCCTGCATATGCTAAGCAAGTGCTTGGAGATGCATGACCTCATTTAATCATTCCACAACCTTGGTTAACAGACGCTGTCATCCATCGCCCTTTAACAGATGGCAGAGCTGGGGCTGAGAGAGAATAAGTGTCTTGTCATACAGCTGAATAAGGTCGTGCAGCTGTTAAGTGGCAGCACTGATATTCAAGTCTAGGTCTCTTTGCCTCCAAAGCCCATGTTGTTCATTATGTGCTGTACTGCCACAACACTTTGGGTGCATCTGTGTCGGTGCCAGCCTGGGTCTTAGAAGGAGCTCTTAGCCTCATCTGAGAAGTCCCCTCCTCTGAGAAATTGTCACAACTCAGGATGGGTTGTGAGGGCAATGGCAGAAGTACCTCCAGGTGCCGTGGGTGCCTCCCTTCCCTCCCTGACTCCCTCTCAGGAATGTCCTCTCTTGCAGCTGGCCAAGGAGTACGGCATGGACTTCTACGAAACAAGTGCCTGCACCAACCTCAACATTAAAGAGGTGAGGACTCCCAGGCCCAGCTGCCGGTCCCTGGCTGAGTCTGCAGTGGGGAAGCCAGAGGAGAAGGTGGCAGACAGGAGCCACCAGATGAGTCCTCACCCCTTGGGCAGTTACAGGGCTGCAGGAGGAAGAGGAGGGAACATTGGACTAACCCATGCCCCTTGGTTTTCCCCAGTCTTTCACGCGTCTGACAGAGCTGGTGCTGCAGGCCCACAGGAAGGAGCTGGACGGTGTCCGGACGCGTGCCAGCAAAGAGTTGGCATTGGCAGAGCTCGAGGAGGATGAGAGCAAACCTGAGGGCCCAGTGAACTCTTCAAAAACCTGCTGGTGCTGAGGGCCCTGCATGGAGCACCCACAAGTCCCCCCTCCCCTCAGGAGGCCTGCGCAGACAGGGAGCCCGGGCTTTGCCCTGCTTCTCCTCTCATCGGGGTGACCCCGTGGAACATCAGTAGCTGCTACTCCCCCAGCCTGGCCTTGAGGGTGGCTCCACTGTCACCTCTGAGCGGCCCCCAGCCTCTTCCCCGGTTCCCGCTGCAGCCTGCTATGAGCCCCGATGTGCTGGAGCTCCCCAGCTCCCCCGACAGCGGCGTCCAGGGCTGAGGCCACTTGGAGGCTCCTTCTCAGTGCGTCTTGTCTCCTGTCCGCTTTTCTCTCCTTCCCACTTCTCTCTCTGTCCCCCCACGCCCTGAGCCCTGTGCGTCCTGCTTTGTGGCTGCTGGTGCAGCTCCTTTCTTTCCTTTCTTCCTAACCCTGTCCAGGGGGATGGACTCCAGCTTCTGGGAGAACCCCCACCCTGCTCTGTGGGTGGGCCAGAGGTGGGGAGCTTCTGCCCACCTCCCCTCCCCACGTCCTCCCTGGGCCACGGGCCCTCCTCACCACTGACCTGGGAACGTGAAACATCGGGTGGGGAGGAACGTGGTCCTCGGCCTGGGGCTGTCCTACCTCTCCCAGCTTGGGCCTTGCTTGGCTGCCTGCCCGCCTGCCTCTTGGGGAACTGGGCTCAGAGGCAGGTGCTTCAGAGGAGAAAATAAATGAGGAGTGGCAGGGAGAAAAGGTCACCTCCATTCTCTACCTCCCGTTCTGCACGTACACAATTCCTCCCTCCTGGGCTCCTGGATTAAAAGACCTGAACCAAAGCCTGAGGGCACTGCAGGGGCGAGGAGAGCCGGGCAGTGATTGACAAGCCAGAAAGAGGAGCCTTGGGAACTGAAGGATTAGTTCCTATATATCAGGTTACCAGCAAGGGAGAGCAGGCCAGGGGGGAATGTGGACTCCCTGGGCCCTTCAGTTCTTGTGGGAGAAAAGCATTTCCCACAACCCCTGGCAGGTGAGAGGTGGGCCTTCACTGACCCCAGCCTTCAGCTCAAGGTTTTCACGAGACCCAGAGTTTGTGGGAGAGGAGCGGGGACTTCATGGGAAGAAGGGAAGCGGGCCCTGAGGAAGTGCTCGGTGCTGTTCTCTTCCTTCTTCCAGACAAAGTGCTCATCTTGCCCCCCTGGCTCCCCAGGGCAAGGCTTGCGGGTTTGCCAGCCTCACTGCGGCCGCAGATGGCGGGAACAGGACTCCTGCTGGGCTCTTAGTTCAGGAAGAAGGTGTTTAACCCCATATGGCCTAGGAGTATCCCGAAGAAGGCCCTTGGAAGAAGGGACAAGTCAGTGCCCAGCCGCCGCAGGGCTCCTGCCTCCCTTCCACAGTCGGAGGATCATCCTTAAGCTACTTATTAGCTGCATTGCATGGCTGGGCCCGGAGCTAAAAGGAACAACTGGGCATTGAGCATTCACCAACTAAGGCCAAAATCCAGGGCACACCCATGGGAAGGATTAAGAGCCCCGCTTCCTTACTCCAAAAATGGGGTGTGGGCATGAAATCACTAGCCCTTTCTTCCAGGCGGATCAGACCGGGGTGACTCAGGACGCAGGGAGGGGGACGGGTTAGCAGAGTGGAAGGAAAGGAGGGCAGGAGCAGCCAGTGGTTGGCAGGTGAATTGAGAGCTGGCTGGGATGCTTCCTGAGACTGGCTCCTCCGGTGTCAGGACACCAGCGGCATCACTTGGGGGTGGGAGGGCGGTCGCGTCAGCCCTGAGAGTCCGCTCTGAGAGTGCCCTCAGCCCAGACTTCAGAGAGGGCGAGGTCATACTCGCCTTGGCTCCAACCCGGGGCCAGTATTGCAGCTCTCCCTGGGGACAGGCTGAGCACCTCGGACACGGGAACTGTTTTAACTGTGCCCCAGGGGTTCTGGGAGGGGAAGCAAGAGGCAAGATTCTAGGGCTGATTGGCCCCATTCTAGGGCCGCAGCTGGGGGTCGGGTGGGAGCCGGAGGGGAGGACGGTTGGGAAGTTAGGGTGCATTACATTCATCAGGTTCCAGAGGTGGCCTCCCACCCTACACTTCTCCAACCCAGGAGGTGGCCTGGGGTCTGGCATTAGGCCCAGACTGTTGAACAGGCAGGCACTCCTGCCTGCTTACACCTCCCACCTCTGCACCTGCTATTCTGAGGTTCAGCCCAGCCCCGGCCCTGGCCCTGGCCCTCTACCTGCTCCTGACCCCCATCTCCCTGTGATGGTAAACTCTGTGTGCTGTGTCTCGGGTCCAGTATATGAGTTGTGAGCAGGGTTCATCTATTTTAAACACAGATGTTTACAAAATAAAGACTATTTCAAACCACAGGTGTGGATGCCCGTATGCGTTTCTGGGAATAGGTCTCGCTCAGCCCCCGGCAGTGAAGGGGAGAGGCAGGGCTGATGGGAGAGGCTTCAGAACCCTAGAGCGATGGCAGTAGGAGGACCATGGGGGTGGCCAGCATCTTCCATGTTCCCCCTTTGCTGATGCCACCTGCAGGGGAGCCCCGAGCAAAGTCCCCATTGCAAGGCGATGGGCATCTCCTGCAGAAGTGAGACTGCGCAGAATCACTGAGGGAGTCTTTAAAGCCAAGAAGGTTCTCAGCTGCCAGATGAGAACAGGCTTTCCTGAAGGCATGAGGGGGGGCGAAGTCCTCTTTCAGACGTTCATCCTAGCCCTGTGGCTGAGTACTCCCGGGGAGCGAGGCAGACTGGAATCCTGGAGGTCTGGGTGGTGGCGACTGTTGAATCCTATACTTTGGGGTACAGAGTTGATGGAAGAAGCAGAGGACAGGGGTGAGGATCCATTGAAGAAGGAAGGGGTAAAACAAGGCAGGGCAAGAGTCTAAGATCTTACCCTGCACTTTCCAGTTGAGAGAGCGCTTGTAATACTTGATCGTATCTGGGGAGATAAGTTGGGTGATTTTCCTGGTTCAACAGATCAGGAAACAGGTGTCTAGGGGCCCCAGGTCACAGTGGCAGAGTCATGGCTAGAGACAACGGAATTGAAATCTCGGGAGGGGAAAGCTTTGTCCTCTCTATGTAGAAAAATCTTCATAAGCAATTCTCATTTGCAGCCAGAGTTGAGAACCACTGGCCTAAGCTTTCTGCCTGCTATGCCAGCGCAGTTACCAGAACCACTACTGTCCCTGTGGAAAGCTGTGGGAATCGCACATTCAGTATGTCACAAAGATACCAGCTTCTGGGAGGTGGGCTGGTTGGAGGTAAAGTTGGACAAAGAGGAATTTCAGGAGAGCCTTATCAATATAATCCAGTTGTCAACGGTAGAACCTGGGTGACACAACGGCTGTACCTAGAGAGAACAATGGCTTGTACCTGAGGGAGAGGGAGCCCCCACCCCTCAGCTCAGGAACTTCCGGGGCCTTCCTGGAGAGGTCACAGGAGGGCAGCCCACAGGAGGTGCCGGGAAGCCCCGAGGACTGGAGAACTCTCGGCATGCGCGTCAATCTGCCAAGTTCACGTTAAAGTTTAGCCCACGGTCAAGGCCAAGTCCTTCTGACGCAGTGGCTTGCTAGAGACGTTTATGGGCTGCTTCTGGGAACTCCACCCAGCCTTTCCTGCTGCCTCTCTGCTGGCCAGATTCCATGCCCACTTGGGTAATGGAGGCTTGTTCCTAGGGAGCAGCCCGTTGAGATGTGTGGGTTCCCACGTGCTACCAACAACCATTAGACAGGCTACAAAAGACAGACCAGTCGGGCGCCCTCTGCGGAGTAATTCTCCATCTTCACAGATCAGATTCTCAGGCCTGGCTGCTGCCAGCCTCGCTTATTTGTCTTAGGAGACAGTTCCCAGTGGACCTGTCCCTGTGAAAACTGTCTCTAGTAAACATTTGCATTGTTATTGAAATCTCTCTCTCAACTCCCCAAGCCAGGTAGAGCCTAATTGCCAGTTTTACCGCTGGAGAAATCCAGGCATCAAAAAACCGGGTGATTTGTTGAGTTGGTGGGTGCTTGGGGGAATGAAGTGGAGCGTTAGGTGTTTCTAATTCCTGTGGGCTCCCAGGGGTGTGCTCACACCATGACAAGCCTTAGCAGGTCCCCTGTGGCCTGCAATACCCGACATGGCTGGTGCTGCAAATGTCATGGGAGGCCTCGCTGGGTCTAGAACCGCGGCAGCTTGACTCCCTGCAGACTCCCCTTCTGGTGGGGTGGGGCCAGCACAGCCCTCTGGAAAGTCTTTGGGACGGAGCCTTGGTCTGAGAAGAGGTAAGTGTAGCTCATCCCTTCTGAGTTTCCCCACCTGCTGTGCAACTCCTGTCACCCTTACCTGGCCACAGCTGACTGCATCCTCACAACCCCATGGGGGCAGGATGTGGGGTGAAGAAAGAGAAAAGATAGGGAATGTATAAAATGAAGTCATTTTAACCAAGCTGCTAAAATTATTAAGGGAATTGAGGCATGAGGAAATACTCCATTCTTATTCTAATGAGCCTGGTATCATTAACTTAAACCTTTTTGAACTATTTAGTCCTGCATCAATGCCTGGATATATATCTGGGCCTCCAGATGACCCTCTAATTATCCCCTGAAAGACCCACCTATACATCCACCTGACATTCATTATCCAGACCACCAGGACTTGACCTAACCTCCTGGTCCCATCTTTCCGACCACCTGGCAGCCTTCATCCTGACTGCCTGGCATCTGACTGACAACATTCTGGACCAATCCTAGGGCTAAGCAAGCAGGACTGATCCTTCTCAAGAATGTACTTTTTACTATAAGAATGTTTAAGTTTTCTTTCTTCTTCGGAACACTTCTGGGGTTTTGTCCAGCTATGTTCCCAGTTTACAAACTCCAAGATCCTGGAATAAATCTCTGAGTTATTTCTAGCAAGGCCTCCAGACTTTCTGACTCAGGGTAGATGGCACGGTGCAGGGGCAGACGTTCTTGAGAGCAGGTGACCTCACTCACGGGAAGACTGTACAAGACAAACACAACTTCATCTCTTCAGCCTGGTACAAGCCAAGGCACCGAAAGCCATCCTATATAATAAAAGCATAATATGCAAATCGACTGAATGGCGGAATGACCAGTCGCTCTGACGCACATTCACCACCAGGGGGCAGATGCTCCCACAGGGGGAGTGCTGCTCAGCCACAAGCCAGCTGATGGCTGGCGAGTGCAGCAGCGGTGGCGGGAGCACAGGAGGGGCTGAGAGGACCCCCCACCAGTGCACAGGGTCTCTAGTTATTTTATAAAAATCATACACTGTGCCCCAAGGTCTCCTTTGATTTAGTAGAAAGCAACAGCCAAAGAGAAAACTGTGAACAGTAATATGTATATTTCAGCTTTAGTCTGAGTCAAGGGAACATGCACCCCGATTCTCTCCCTCCCATTTCAGATCTCAGCAGACCCTGACTTCTCCATTGCAGGGTTCAGAACTTGGCACTCAGCAGGCCCTCAATAAATGTATGCGCCAGTGAAACAACTTGCTGGGGCAAGTAGGAGTCAATCCTGCGTCCCTCCCTCCCTTTTTTCCTCCAAGGCGACCTTTGGGGCTCTGGTTTCCTGCAAGTAGTGAATTATTCATGTCTGTTCATAGATATCAAGTTGGCCCTCCCAGGTTGCCAGCAGGGTAGGGCAGGGAGGTGGCTTTGTTTAGTCTGCAAATAGGAGGAGCAGCCTCCTTGTTCAAACAGCCCGTGCAGGTGGGTGAAGGTTTTTGCTAAGTCATCCTGAGGATGCTCAAAGCCCCATTGTGAGAGCCTTCCTGCCCTTCCAGGCTCCTCCTCCTCCTCCCCACCCCTTTAATAGATCCTTAAGTGGGCTCCCGCCACCTGCCAGGCTCACCCTGCACCTTCACCATGGCTTTCATTGCCAAGTCGTTCTACGACCTCAGTGCTATCAGCCTGGATGGGGAGAAGATAGATTTCAATACGTTCCGAGGCAGGGCAGTGCTGATTGAGAATGTAGCATCGCTCTGAGGCACAACCACTCGGGACTACACCCAGCTCAACGAGCTGCAATGCCGCTTTCCCCGGCGCCTGGTGGTTCTTGGCTTCCCTTGCAATCAATTTGGACATCAGGTGAGGGGTCCCTTGTATTGCACACAAGGGGTTGGGTTGTCTAGTAGGCTAAGGGGAGGGGAGAAAGACTGTGTGTGTTGGAGTGTCTGGAGTCGGGGGCACGTTTTGTCAATGTAGGTCTTTAATACATGTGACTACCAAGGGGAAGTATACATATGATACTGTCTGTGATTAAAAACTGAGGGTGTGGATTTTTTTTTTTTTTTATTGCTTATTGTCTTCCCACTATGCTCAGTGAGGGCTGGTACCAGGCCTGTTTTTCTCTCTATTGAATTATCAGTGCCTCAGATATAGAAGATACTCATTAAATATTTGCTAAATGAATGAATGGAGAAATAAAAAGATCAAAATCACAGGAGGACTGAACTGACTCAGGAGACCTTTGTTCTAGCCAGCGTTGGTTCTGCTACTAATGGCTCTGTGCCCAAGAAGAGTCCCTCACTTTTTCTGTTTTAGTTTCCTCATCTCTAAACTGGGGAAAATACCGAGGATAAGGTATACAAAAGTAATATGCAAATGCAAGCAACTTAACTGTTTAGATTGAAGACTTTTATTTGCTTGTTTGAAATCAGCCAAGTGGAGAGTGAATCTGAGGGAAAGCTAAGGGTGTTATGTCTCCGCCAGGCATCACAGGCACCTCTTTGTCTCTGATTAATGGGTCAAGTTGTTACAGAGCTTCAGCCCAAACACCTCAAGTTATCTTTTAGGGGTTCTTCTATTTTCACGACATTCTGCACAAGCAGGCAGAATGTCCTCAACTGAACCCTCTCATTATAATCCCCTCAGCTCAACTCATAGTGGCATGAAGAGAAGGAAGAGATTAGCAGAGATACATGCAGGAAGACAAATGTCATTGGCTGTGACAAACCTGAGCCCACACCATTACTGCTCTGACTGTTCCTTAAATGTCTCGGTCTGTTTCTAGGCTTGGCCAAAGCAGGAGAGATAGAAAGGGCAAAACCTCTTCATTTTATTTTATTTATTTTTAAAATATTTTTATTGATTTCAGAGAGGAAGGGAGAGGGAGAAAGAGATGGAAACATCTATGATGAGAGAGATTCGTTGATTGGCTGCCTCCTGTATGCCTCACAATGGGGAACCAGCCCTCAACTAGGGCACATGCCCTGACCAGGAATCAAACTGTGACCACACCCTAGCTGGTTTGGCTCCATGGATATAGTGTCAGCCTGTGGACTGAAGGATCCCAGGTTCGATTCCGGTCAAGGGCACATGCCTAGGTTTCCGACTTGATCCCCAGTGGGGGGCGTGCAAGAGGCAGCCGATCAATGATTCTCTCTCATCACTGATGTTTCTCTCTTTCTCTCTCTCTCTCTCTCTCTCTCTCTCTCTCTCGCTTCATCTCTGAAATCAATAAAAAATATATTAAAAACAAACAAACAAAACCCGTGACCTCTTGCTTCATAGATCAATGCTCAACCACTGAGCCACACCAGCTGTACTAAAGCAAAATTTCTTTAGAGGTGTCTCTCTGGCCTGGAGGTGCCTCCAGACTCACACCATCACTCCCAGCTAGCTAGTTGCTGGAGGGAGTCCACAACCTACCAGTAGCCAGACAGCCATTTGCATTAGAGAGGAGAAGCCTAATAGAGATGGATTCTGGGCTCGATATGTCATGACGGCCTAGAGCTGACTGTACTAATTGGTCCTCGTAGGTCAGAAGCAGGGACTTTCTCCCAGAGGGAGATACCTGACTCTTACTAGACTTGGAGGGGGGAGGAAAACAAGGGTTTCCATGGGTCGTTTGGGCACATCATGGGTGGGGAATGCTGAGTGGGGACAGATCAGTGATGGCGGCAGGAGGGAAAGATAAGTAACAGGTTCAGGCTAAAGCATTCACAGCTGAGCAGACCGAGTGTGAGGGGCAGGAGTCTTGGGATAGCAGTCCAGAAATGAAAGGAATGATAGTTACATATTCACAACCTTTAGCCCTCAAGCACTTAATTTCCTTAACTCCCTCTTCCCCTGGCCTATTCTAGAACCCTAAACCCTCTAACCCCCAAACCCCTCCATCCTATTAATTCACCCCTGTTAGTCCCTAAGTAATTCCATTTAGAATACATTCACTGGTGTCTCTAAGTCACTTTGCCTTGTGGCACCTGATAACTAGACTTCCTTGGATGGGGGTCTCCCTTCAGCAAAGCTCCCTCCTACTTGCACTTCAGACGTAGGACAAGGCAGATGAGAGCAAGAAGCGCAAACCCATTCCCCTCGGCCTCAATGTCACCCTTGGCTTGAGGGGCTGAGCAGGGCAAAGGCCAAGGCCTCAACAATCACATGGAATCAGAAGCAACAGAGGCAAAGCCAGGGCACAGGCAGGGCAAGGTGGTCGCAGGATGCGTGTGTCGGCATCTGTGGGTAGGTAAGCAGAAGGAGAGTTCTCGGCAGTGCGGCCTGAGTCTCCTTTCCCTTTCGACTGCCCTGAACTTAAGGTTCCTTGAGATTCAGACAGATACACTAAGAACTGCTCAGGGTAGACTGGAGACAGAAACAATAGTTCAAAAATGCTAAATCTCTCAGTAGAAGAACAGCCAAGATGGGAACTGCAAAAACTCTCAGAAATGGCCTAGCGAGACATACTAGCTGTGAGAGGGAAAACACCAAGTCAAGGGTAGGCCAGAGCAGATGAAGAAGGGAAGAAAAAAGTAACACAGAGAAGAAGGATCCTGGGGAGGAGCCTAGAAGGTGAAAGGTTTGCTTTGTGGACCCTTCATTTCCCCTTCCTTTTTCCACGCTCTTTGTCTTTTTCCTCCCCCAGGAGAACTGTCAGAATGAGGAGATCCTGAACAGCCTCAAGTACGTCCGCCCTGGGGGTGGATTCCAGCCCACCTTCACCCTTGCCCAGAAGTGTGATGTGAATGGTCAGAATGAGCATCCTGTCTTCGCCTACCTGAAGGACAAGCTCCCCTACCCCTATGATGACCCATTTTCTCTCATGACCGATCCCAAGTACATCATTTGGAGCCCCGTGCGCCGCTCAGATGTGTCCTGGAACTTTGAGAAGTTCCTTATCGGGCCGGAGGGGGAGCCCTTCCGACGCTACAGCCGCACCTTCCAAACCATCAACATCGAGCCCGACATCAAGCGCCTCCTCAAAGTTGCCATATAGACGCGGGCTGCTCAGCACACAGATCTCCTACTCCACCCAGCCCCTGAGTCTCTCTCCTTAGGATTCAGAGTGTCCTCGGGAGACACTGCTGGACCTGAGCTTCCCCCTGAGATCACTCTCCTTCCTCCAAGGGCCTTGCCTTTCCTGTCAGCCTGTTTCTCTCCCAACCTTCTGGTTGGTGATTCAACCTGGCCTCCAGGACGTAGGCGAGCTCTGGGCCTTCACAGAATGATGGCACCGTCCTAAACCTGTATGGGCGGGATCTGAGACATGTGAAGAGCCCGTGCCAGCCTGCAAGCTGAGTCCAATAAATAGCAGGTGTGGAAATGGCCAGACGCTCTGTGTCTTCTTCCTTGACAGGGTGGAGGGATGGTGCAAACTGCAGGGGGCCAGAGGAGCTGGCAGCACACCCAGGCTTGGGAGAGGGAGGCTCTGATCAAGGGGCCCCCCTAACTGCTGCTGGGAAGCAGGCCCTGGTCAAGTTCTGCCAGGCAGGTGGAGCGGCAGGAAAGTAAATTGTTTTATTATTTTATGGCTCTTCTCCAGAACTGTGGGAAGGAGGTGATAAAGAGGAGGGCAAGACAATGGGCCCTTTGGTTGGGGTACTAGGAGATTAGTTAGAGGATTCCCAGAAGTCGAGGTTATCGAGGTTATCGAGGCTATCGCTATGGGTACTGGGCCAATTAAATATTACCTACCCCTTGAGGGTTTCCTGGGAAGTCAATTCAGTGGACTTTCACTAGCAGCAGGGTGGGGAGGGTGCAGTTACTGGTACAAAGGGCACTTCATCGGTTTCCTGGAAACCTTGCTGAGCGCACTTGTTTCTGATCTTGTGCTAGACTGACTCTCCCGCCTTTATAACGTTCACATTGCACCCTTGTCATTCTCAGCCTCGCAGATTCACAAGTTCAGGCACAAGACAAACAAGTTTAGGCATGAACAATCGGCTTCGTTTCTCCCACAAGGGTGGGGATGGGCCAGGGCCTCCCCTCCCAGACTGCCAACATGACAGCTGTTCTCTGTGACAGCAGAGTTCTGCCCAATGGCTTTGTGAGGACGTGTCCAGGGTCCTCATCTCGTCCAGGCACACTCCCAAAACACACCACCGTCAAGGCCAGGCCTGATCACGCTCTGGAAAAGACCTGCTGAAGGCCCCTGCCCTGTCACTCCGCCCTACAAACCTCTCCCTAGAAACTTCTCATTGCACCTTTCCTTCTCTGACCACTAGATGGAATATTTCACTTCTCTTTGGTGAAGCCCTGAAGGGACAGTTCTCCAAACTGAACACACTGCTTGAGAACGCCAGTGCTGAGGGGAAAGGCTTTTCCTACAAGGCTCCCCAGACTATTTTCTAAGCACTTGCATCTTCTGAGACCAATGTAGAACAGAGGTTAAGGATCCCATGGTCTGAGCTTTAACTAAAGCTATGTCATCGACTGTGCTTTCTTTCAAAAGGGTAACCTAAGCCTTATAGTGGGAATCCCCTGGCACCCTTCTGCGGGCCTTCTGCTAAATTAAGGTTGCCCTTGACTTGAAAACTCAAACCTTTTAAGATTCCTGCTCTTAAAGCCAACATTGGGGTATGGAGTTGGGGGGAGGGGGGAGGGGGCAGGACCACCACTGATTTTAGAGCAATAACTGCAGAGACAAATTGCTTCCCTGAAATGAAATACAGAATTCACGTTGGATGCTAGAATGACTTGTTCATCATCTTGATAGTGTTCTAGCCTGTGTTACGTCTAGTAACAGAGGCAGCTATCCTGGATGTTGGCATTATGCTACAGGCAATTTAGGGCCTGACATGCCAGTACAATGTGTTGGGTCTTTCCCATGAGGCTCGAGTTGAATTATTTAGAGATCCCAAAGGAATGGGAATTATAATGGTTTTGCAGGGGGAGTCAGAAAGGACCCTAATGCTAGGAAGAGGACCCCTCCTTTGTGCAGGGGAAATGCTATTTGCTTTAGAAGGGACCTGACCAGTTTGGCTCAGGAAGGAGAAGGGAGGCAGGGCTGGAGGAACGTTTTTACAAGGGTGCTTTGTTTTACTAAATCATTACTTGTGCTGTTGTTAAAATCAAATGAGAAACTGTTTCCTTAAGTCCTCTTCTTGTTCGTCGCCCTTGTACATCCTCAATAGTATCCACTTATGGTCATAAACTTAATGACAAAGCAAAGCTTTATATAATCACCCATTTTCCTAGATCAACAAAATCTTTTAATCAAATTTCCAGAGGGGCACTCAGGAAGCAGGGAGAAGGCTCATCAACAAACTTCCTCACAAGTGCTGAGGTAATGCTGCCCCATTTAGAGGGACAGAGATCATCGTTTCTCTGAGGGCTCTTCCAAAAATATAGAGCTTCCCCACAAGTGCTGAGGTAATGCTGCTCCATTTAGAGGGACAGAGATCGTTTCTCTGAGGGCTCTTCCAAAAATATAGCCACTGGCTTCAAATAACTGATTTCAGAGGATCAAGATACGGAGTGAAACTGATGATTATTTCCATAACCATGTTCCCATAGCTATTTGTCCTTAGTTTAAGAAAGTTAGCCAACCTCTAATTGGTGATTTCTTATAATCACTATCACAACCAACATCCAAACTACCATTTAGTATACTCATATACTGCACTGAGTACTTTATTTATTTTTTAAAGAGAGGGAGGAAGGGAGAAAGAGAAACATCGATGTGAAAAACATTGATCTGTTGCCATGTGTATGTGCACCAATTGGGGATCAAACCTGCAACCTAGGTATGTACCCTGACCAGGAATTGAACCCACAACCTTCTTTTCTTTTTATCCTCACCCAAGGGTATTTTCTCCATTGATTTCTAGAGAGAGATGCAAGGGAGGGAGTGGTGGGAGAGAGAAACACTGACATGAACAAGACCGACTGGCTGCCTCCTGCACATGCCCTACTGGGGCTAGGGAACGTGCAACCGAGGTACATGCCCTTGACAGGGAATCAAACTCACGACCTTTGGCCCAAGGGTTGACACTCTAACCCAAGGGTGGGCAAACTTTTTGACTCGAGGGCCACAATGGGTTCTTAAACTGGACCGGAGGGCCGGAACAAAAGCATGGATGGAGTGTTTGTGTGAACTAATATAAATTCAAAGTAAACATCATTACATAAAAGGGTACGGACTTTTTTTTCAATAGTTTTATTCATTTTAAACGGGCCGGATCCGGCCCGCAGGCCATAGTTTGCCCATGGCTGCTCTAACCACTGCTCCAAACTGGTCAGGGCTGAACCCGCATCCTCCTGGTGCACGGGACAATGCTCAATTAACTGAGCCACACTGGCTAGGGCTACACTAAGTACTTTAAATAGGTTAGGCCAGTGGTTGGCAAACTGCGGCTCGTGAGTCACATGCAGTTCTTTGGCCCCTTGAGTGTGGCTCTTCCACAAAATACTGGCTCTTCCACAAAATATCGACTTCTGCACATGGGCCACAAAGTTTCAATCGCACTGTATGAGCGCCCCCACACATGGTATTTTGTGGAAGAGCCACACTCAAGGGGCCAAAGAGCCGCATGTGGCTCGCGAGCCGAGGTTTGCTGACCACGGGGTTAGGCTAATTAATCCTCATATTGACCCTGCGAGGAATTTTTATCTCTGTTTAAAGATAAGGAATGTAATAGTGTCAACCATATAAATAAATGGTAATTGAGTAAGACCCCTGCCAAGGACAAAGGACTAGAGTAGCAGAATTGAAAGTTAAACCCAGGTCAGCCTGACTCCAAAGCCCCACTCTTAACCATGACACCACTCTTCCTTCTATCTCAGTTTCTTCATAAAGACCACTGACAGCTGCCTATTCACCCCACACTGTACAACCTAAAAACCTTTCACTTATATCATTTGATTTAAAAACTCCATGAAGGAGGCATGATTATTTCTATTCTTTCATTAAAGAAACCAAGGTACAGATAGAATACAAGACTTGTCTAACCTCCCACCATGAGCATGTGGCAAAGCTAATTCTAGACCCAGGTTCTTGATTTCCTTTCTCCTCATCCATAGTGTGTCTCACAATAGAGACTTGTTTTACAGCCAAGAAATACACACGTTAAAGCTGAGAGCCTCAAATTAAGTCAATAACTTAACCTTGCTTACAAAAGAATAAAACCAAAAGGATTGCTGATACACTGAAATAAAGAACAGTGAACATATATACTTTTAGTGATAACTTACAAGTAACAAACCGTATCTGGTTGTGTCCAGACTATATAATGTATCCATTAATTAGTATTGGGAGAACCCAGAACAACTTGAGAAAGACAGAGCTAGCTAAATCAACACAATAAACATACTGAGCTTTAAACTCCAAGATCTGAACTAGGCAGACCCAGATCTGTACCTCATGGGGCAAATAGAGAAAGAATGAGGTGTCAGGACACGCCCACACCCCCAATTACACCTATAGGTGAAGCCTTGTCCTTCTTGTATCTCAGGGTAGGAAGGTAAAAAAAGACTGATGCTTTTTGCCTGGTTCCTCTTTATTTAAACAGAAAAAAAGACTCAGTAGAACTGGGTTCAAAAGGTCTTTATTCTTTTAGATCCAGAGAAAAATTTTAGAAGATGAAAAGGAAAGTATCACAAAACATAGCATGATGTTGGTAAAATAATAAAATATATGGATAGGATTTTATGTTTTAAATTTTTGTAGTATATTTAGTTCAGAATAGATAATAATTGGACATCTTGCAATAGATGAAGATATCAGTGGAGGCATGTGAAATTGTACTCAAGCTCCAAATGACTAAGTTGGAAGCATTCAAACCCCAAAAAGGGACGATTCAGAGGCTATAACAGGCTTAGTGCTATTTAAAGTAATGAAGCACTTTCTCTACTTTCTGGATTCATTTCACCAAATGATTTCCTCAGCAGGTCAGATATAGATTTGCAGTAAGTGGAAAATATTTTCCAGGAAAAAAACAACTGATTCCTAAGGAGCAGCTAACTGAGCTTTTCCAAATAATAAATTTTGGTCTGACATGCCTCGGTTTCTCAGAGGGCGGTCACCGATATTCTCAGACTCTCCCTGACCTGGCCAGGCCCTCTACTGCATGTATACAGACTGCTCCTGAGCGGGAGTGACCACTAGCTGTGTGGCCCCGAGTGAGCTACTCAACTTCTGGTGCTTAGTTTCTTTGGCTCTAAAATCGGATTAATAATAGTACCTGCCTCATGGAGCTGTGAATGAGGATTAAATCAGTGTTTTTTTAAAAAGGCCTTGCCACAAAGTAAGGACTCAAGAAACCTCAGCCTTTATTATCCCCGTTATATAACAAAGCTTTTCCCTGGTATCAATAATGATCACTTTGCTCACTTTTTTCCTTATAAGCAAAGCCCTAGTCCAGAATGCCTAAGTCTCTTAGATCTGAAGAGGAAACAACTTTGTTTCTAATGCCTAACCCTTTTAAGTTTGGTCTCACAATGAGAACTAACTGAAGCATCTCATTTGTATCTAGTTCTTTCTATGCTTTCCAGAGCATTTTACATTCATTATTTATTTGGATCTCTCAATAATACTGTGCAGGATATATAATATCAATTCTTATTAGACCAATTTTTTAAAAGGGGGACAAAAAGAATAGAGTAATGCTTTGCTTAATGGTTGTGCTGCTACCAAATGACAGAGGGGCCTAAATGCCAGTTTAGAACACTCAGTATTCATTCAACTATGGAAGTTAAGTTAGTCTAAGATTCCTTTGGAGCAAAAGAAACCATTCTATTTATATTAACAAAAGTCCACACTTTATTCAGATTTCCCCAGTTTTCCCTAAATGTCCTTTTTCTGGTGTAAGATCCCATTCAGGATATGACATTACATTCAGTAGTTGTTTACTTACTTACTTTGAGTAAATCAGTTTCTCAGATGTCCTTATCTTTGATGACCTGACAATTGTGAGGAGCACTGGTCAAGTATTTTGCAGAATGTCCCTGAACTGGGATTTGTTTGATGTTTTTCTAAAGATGAGACTGGAGTTACGGTTTTGGGGGAGGATACTACAAAGGTAAAGTGCCATTCTCATCACATCATGCTATCACATGGCCTATCACCAATGATGTTAACCTTGATCCGGGCTAGTGTTTGTCCCCTTTCAATACTATACTCTGGAGGGAAGTCAACACACACACTCATACTTAAGGAGTGGGGAATATCTACATACATTATTTGAAAATCTTTTTGCATGGGAGATTTGCTATCGTAATGCATATATTTACTTATTCAATCATTTATTTATGTCAGTATGGATTCATGAATATTTATTTTACAGTTTGGGTTATAATCCAATGCCACTTAACTTTTTACTCCAATTGTTCCAGCTTTGGTTACTGGGAGCTCCTTCACTTGGCTCTTCTGTCCTTCGGACATCCCCCACCATTGTGATTTTTTTTCTGAGCACTTTCTTTTTTTTTTTTGTGGCGCAAGATGCTCCAGGCTCATCTTGAGTATTTATAGCCCTAATCCTAGAGTAAGTCATTTCTCCAAGGAGCCCTGCTTCCTTTTACTGGAACCAAGATCTGGGCACTAGGTTCTCCCATTCTAATTATTTTTAGCCACATAGCACTAACAAAGATGCTTCATTCTGGCTGCACCAATGTGAACTGGGAACTTTGGCAGAAGAGCTCAGCTCTAGAAAACAGTAATCCCCCAAATTACTTCTTTTCTTTCAAAGAATAGGTAAGTCTAAGCAGAAACAAAGAAGCAAATAATTTCCATTATAAATTGAGACAAACCATCAGGTTTGCAGTATTGTAACCAACACAACCTAGTTCTACAGAACTGCAGAAGGGTCCTTAGAATAACAGAGTCATTTGTCGGGGGTCATCAGGGAGAATGCTGATAGTATCTTCAGCTTTGCCACATAACAAACACAGCATGGTGTACTCCTAGAACAAGATAAAGTGCATCATTACTGCGAGGGACAGGGAGGAAGATGCTTTCTGACTTACTCAGGTGCTGTTCTCTACATGACCGTGGATATTCTTCCTGTAGGTTAAGTCAATTTCAACACCTATAAACAATGTCTTAGGTTTATTCTGTGTATCCCATAGCCTTCTGTTTATATAAACTGAATACACGCTGATGCTCTATTTACTATGAATACAAGAATGCCATCTTGGAAATGCATGGCCATTTCTTGGACTTAAAGAACACACATATTGGGCTTGGTTAGTGCTGCTATTTGAGTGTGGGCCCCTAAGGACAAATTCTTGGTCATAGAGATGTTCCTTTCTAGGATATTTAGCACTGATATGCAATAGAAATGACTTTTGAAAGAATAAACAAGGGAGAAAATTCCTAAACCAAAAAAAGCTATTTAACCTACCCCAAGAAAATAAAAAATTATATTAAATCCACTAGTATGTTAAGCATGCCTCATATTTAGATAGTCAGTTATCTGGAATTTGATCTATTTAGAGAGTTCTATGTTTCTTGGGTTTAACAAATGTTCAGACTAGTGACAGAAGGGATTTTGTTTCAAGCAAAAATCCTCAAGGCAAAGTCCTGTTCTAATAGAGGTCCCTTTCTAGAATATTTAATATGTGCATAAACTATAGAAACATTTCTTTTAAACCTTTTGCTTAAAAACCTTTATCTTCTTTAGGAAAACAAAATCTATGTCAAATCTATACGTATTTTTGCACCCGACACTGAGATTGCTAGCTGTCTGGCAACTTATCAGTCAAGGCAGTTAGTGGACAGTCACTAGGGAGAGGGCCATAGAGATAAACAACGACTACAGCACCAAGACTCAGAAAGAGGCAACTGCCTTTCCATTTCCTTCTAGTGAGTTCATCAGGGAGCTTAACTGTGCAGTGGACTGTTTCTTAAAGACTACATGCAATTTTAAAGTCTACTCCACACACTGTAGAAATAAACAGAGGCTGGACCTCAGCAAACCAATGAAAGTCCCATGAATTAAAAATAAAATAAAAATCCAGTCTCTCCAAGGTCTTTTACTGCCTTCAGATACTTCTGCGTTCACCCATTGGACATTACTAGTAGGATGTCAGCCTCCCACTGAAATGAAGAAGAAAAAAGTAATAAAGTCAAATGGGACTATTTGTGAAGCTAGATAAATATCTGAGTTTTTAACCAATCTATCCATTGACAAGTTTTTATTTAGTGCAAGAAACACTGGTAGACGTGAAAGAAGGCAAGGACAAAACTGACCGTGCAAAACTTACAACCTAATTTGGAAGAAAAAACAAACACACACCTAACATATGGTATAATTTGTAAAGACTGATTATAGGCAGTCTGTATTCCAAATTTCATTGTAGGTCAACTGTTAGGAATTCAAAAGCAGTTTCCCACAGAAGTAGTTGTACCCGACAGATTCCAAGGAACTCCAGGGAGTCTTTTAAATTTATATTGTACAAGCACTATAGATTCTAACCATATATAGCAGCACTTCTGTGGGAAAATATGTCTAGAATTCTACCTTGGAGTGCCAGAAACATATCTCCACGTGCTGCCAGGAATGTGGTGGGATTGGGAAACCTTTTACCAAAACTAGCCAACTTGGGAGAATAAGAATTCCTCCCAGTTATTCATGGAGACCCTCAAAGGCTCCACCTGGGCAAAGCCAAAGGGCACAGATTTGGAAGGAAGGGTGGAGCGGGTGGAATCACCTTTGGGTGAGACCAGATCCTCTGGCTTATTCTGAGGTCCCATGGCTAGATCACAGAAGTCCTTTTCTCTATCACTACATATTAATTCTGGCTCTAAGGCCTCTCCTCCCTGGTCCAAAGAGGAACAGAAAGCAATCTCACAGTCCCCTCTTGTTTCCTGGGGCAAACACATAGTCATTTTAATGGCTTTTAGGGTGATATAAAAAATAAGAAATATCTGTAATCATTCATAATGTATTTTCCACCAACTCTGTACTTCTGTCTCTACTTTCCCCTCTATTCTTGCCATCAGAAAATCTTCTTTGTTTAACAATGGCATTGTGGTTGCTTTATAAACAGGGATACATACTGACATATTTGTAGAAGTAGTGATACATTTGGCATTTGTTTCAAAATTATCCTGTGAGGAGACATGGGAATGGTGAGGTACAATTAAAGCTGGGTAATGGAGGTTAATACTCTATTCTGCCTAATTTTTATTATGTTTAAAATTCCTATAAGACATTTAAAACAAAACAATACATTATCAATGGTGGGAATTGCACTTTAAACCTGAACCACTGCTGGAATAAGATGAGGCTGAATAAGGTGGGGAAGAGAAAACTAAGTCACAGCAGCTGAGAATGAAGACCTATAGGGCCTGCTATAGGTACAAGAAGTGCTCAGAAAAAGGAGAAAGAAGTATGGGCTGAACTGTCAAGAGCAAGGAGATAAAATTTAAACTCAGTTTAAAAGAGGTAAGATTTAGTTGGCGTGAAGGAAGAGAAAGGGACCAGTCAAGGAAAAAGTCCAAATAAGGACAGTGATATGAAAAAGAGCAGCATGTGCCTATGAAGTAGCAGAGCAGTGACAGGGTGATATGCTTAAGGAAGATTAACTGAGGGCAGAGTGCAGAACTACAGTAATTTGGTTTGAGTGGTTATTGTCCTTGACACAAGGTTTGGCAATGGAGCAAAAATAAGAGAAACAGAGGGAAAAAGAGGGCAGGTAAGATATTAGGCTTAGAGAAGGAGATTTGGAAGATATCTGATAGGTTTTAAATGAGACGGAGTGTGCTCACTATTTGATGGAGTATAGAGAAGGTCCTAGGCCAGATACCAAAGCTTAGGGGGAAAGGAGGGAAAACAGGAAAGGAAACCAGAGAAAAAGCAAATGAGCAGCTAAATGACTTAAAAGAAATAAAAAATAGTCTAGCAACATGGACCTAAGTGAAGCAATGCTTTAAAAAGACAACAATGGTTAACAAAACCAGAATCAGAAGAGATGCTAAAAGAGGTAAGAACTATTCTGGGAAACCTATGAGAGAAGAGTTTTAGAAAAGTGAAAATGAAAACCAGTTTGTAGTGGTTAAGAGAAACACAGAGAAATAAGGGAAGCAGGATATAAACCTACTCAAGTAATAAAGCAAAAGGAAGGAAAGATGATGAGAGGATGCATCAAAGAGGGAGCTAAGTAAAATAAAAAGTTTAATTTATTTTTAACAAATAAAGGACAGAGTATATTGAATGTAAAAAATGTTAAGTCCCATGGAAAAAAAGAGTTTGCTAAAGAGAGAAGGTAACACGAGACTCCTGAAGAAATGGCAGGGGTAAGCATCAGAGGAAATAAAACTCCCCGCTGTAACAGGAGGGCAGGAAGAAGTCTAAGGTCGGTGCTATGTGTGGTGCACATGAGAAGAGCAGTGGGAAACCAGGGAAAGTGAAGCCACCGCCCAGCAAGAACGTTGGAAAGAGGAGTTTGGACATTATACTGTAGCTAAAGGTGAGCTACGGAGGGCCAGTGAGGTAGTCTGATGGCAGAATTTCACATAGGAGAGGGGGAAGGTGGAGGCTGGGAGAGAGAACACTGGAGATCAAGAGTTCAGTCTAAGAGATTTTTTTTCAAGAGAATGTCACACTATCTGGGCATTGTGACAGTAAACCATCCTCCTTTCACAGAGTAATTTCTAGGGCAGCTTTGAACATGGCTGTGTTCAGTCATAAAGGAAAATCAGCCTGAGCTTGGTCTCGTGGCAGCAATAGATAATGGCTCAATTAGGGCATGAACAAGCAATCTCAATATCCATTTAGGAACTCTAAAAAGCTCTCAGGTCCTTCAGGAGCTTCTGGAAAATAGCTACAAGCATTCCTTTCCTCCCATGAAAGGATGGAGCTGCTCCTTTAAGCTCATGACATGCTTGTTCCCCTATCTGGCCACTGCTCATTCACTGAAATCTCGATTTCGGCCTCGGTTACATAGATCATATAAATATTTTTTTAAAATATATTTTATTGATTTTAGAGAGGAAAGGAGCGGGGGAGAGAGAAACATCAATGATGAGAGAGAATCATTGATTGGCTGCCTCCTACACGCCCCCCCCACTGGGGATCGAGCCCGCAACCCAGGCATGTGCCCTTGGCTGGAATCGAACCCGGGACCCCTCAGTCTGCAGGCCGCCGCTCTATCCATTGAGCCAAACCAGCTAGGGCTATAAATATTTTTTGAGGTATAATTTTTGGATACTGAGGAGATGCAGTCAAGATGCTATTTATTTATAAGCACAATATCTTAGACCATATTATGACAGGTGACTAAGTGTTTTCTTGCACACTAAAATAAGAATGAGAGTGGTTATACTATTTTATAATATTCTATTATTAAAGATTTTTTATTTTTTCCTAATTATACTATTACCCAAATCTGGAGGATTTAAAAAAATTCCTTTGCCTGTTAAAAGCGCTAACCTAATACTTATATCCTGTGGATGAACATTTAATTCACACTAAATAAGCAACTCAAATTGAAGGCTTGAAAATGGAGACAGTGAGGGACAGACGCAGGCTGCAGCGTGTCCTCACGGTTAAAATGTGCCCTTGGCTCTCCTGCACGGTCCAGTTTTCCTTCCTGACCTTTAGACCTACTTCAGGCCTACACGAACCCGTAGAATTCTGTTGCATTCTTCTCAGGCTCTGACAACTGTCTAAGGACTAAGCCTTATTCTCTGTAAATCCCTATTCTCTGTCCTAAGAGTGGTTCAATGTCTCTCCTCCAACCTTGATACGTCCATTTTGTTATTTTACCTACCAAATAATATTAAAATGTCTTACTGCAACGGAGACTACAGAATTGCTCAACTCTACATGCCTATTAGGGAAAACCTCCTTATCACAATTTCCATGCCCAGCAAGTATGATGGCAGTGGGTAGGCCAACACTCAAAGCCCAAAACTGTGCAATCATATAACTATGTAGAGAAAAAAGAGACACAATAGTAACCTCATAGGAATGTTCTTCATAAAAATGACAGGACTGAGAAATCATCTGTAAAATACACACTCTGATTTCTGATTCTTGTGAAGACAGGTTTGAGCAGATACACCCACATCTAAAGTTTCTCTCTCAAGTTACACAGGTAGAAGAGAGGGATGGTCTCTTCTAATATTCGCTAGTACTTCATTTATGAAAACTATATCCAGATTTTCAAGATTCTTTTATCTTCCCCCACCAATAACATACCCATAGTTATACATTTACCTGAAATTCATCCATGATACTGAATGTATATTCATGTCTGGCTACTACGTGATGACAATTCTGACATAGATCTGCCAAAACAGAGAGAGACTTAAATATTAAATAATTAAGTCCTGGAAGGTGTCTAAGGCAGTAGAATTTCTATTCTCAGCAATGGTATTGCTTTAAAACATCTACCTTGATAAGAAATCCAGAATTCGAGACATAGCAACACTACATAATTAAGAGCCTGAGTTCAGACACTCAATGTGCACATATTAATTCCCATTGAATGCTCTCTAAGGTAGTCAGTAAACAGATATGTAAGGCTGCTTTTTAAACCAGCTACACCTATCTCACTATATAAAAGCTTTTATTCTCTGGAATGATAGAAATTGTGCTATGACAACCAATCATAAACAAACAACTAATGCTAGACATTAAAATAAATCTAGCAGTAAAAAAAAATACTCTAGTAAAAACAATATGATAGCCCTAGCCAGTTTGGCTCGGTAGATAGAGCATGGGCCCGTGGACTGAAGGGTCCTGGTTTTGATTCTGGTCAAGGGCATGTACCTCGGTTGCAGACTTGATCCCTGGTCTTGGCCAGGGCTCAAGCGGGGGGTAACCAATCAATGTGTCTCTCTTATATAGATGTTTCTCTCTCCTCCTTCCCACTCTCTCTAAAAAATCAATGGAAAAAATATCCTCAGGTGAGGATTAACAAAACAATATGATAATAATAACTGATTTATTGAGTGTTTACAGTGTGCCAGATAATGTTTTAAATATGTTGTATCCATTTATCCATTTAATCTTCTCAAAAACTCAAAGAGGTAGATACAATTTTTAGGGATAAGGAAACAAATTCATACTGTAGTTATATAACTAGGAAGACTACTGAGTTAGCAAGTATTGGAACCAGAACTCAACACCAAGCATTCTGGCTCCAGAACCCTTGCTCTTAACCACTATGACTTATTACCTGAAAGGAAATTGAGTTTAAAACATTATATCTATAAGAAAGAAAAAGATTCTTCTAATTTAGAAAAATTTTTTTGATAGTCTGACTCTATTCTAAAGGCTTAGTGTTTTTATACCCCTCTTGCAAAATATCATTAGTTGTACATTTATTCCTTATATATTCAGAACATATCAAAGAACTAGGACACAAGCCAAAAGGAGATCTGAACAGTGTAACTACTTGCTAACATATCTGGGCACTAAAGTGTACATATACTTAATTTATTCATAGAACTTTGTAGAGCCAATCTCAGATTGATTGATTTTTATTATCCATAGTTTATTTGTTTGGTTTCCCATTATTGAGGATGAGGAGCAGCATATACAGGGAGCATATTTACAGCAGCAAAAGAAACAACAGACTGGCCCTGGCCTGTGTGGCTCAGTTGGCTGAGAATCGTCCCATGCACCAAAAGATCGCTGGTTCAGTTTTGGTAAGAACACATGCCCAGGTTGTGGGTTTGACCCCTAGTGGGAGGCAACAGATAGATGTTTCTCTCAAATCAATGTTTCTCTCTCCCCCCCAGTCCCCTTTCCTCTCTCTCTCTACAATTAATAAAAACTTGTGTTTTTTTTAAAAAAGAGTGGCTCCTAAGTTTAAAAAAAAAAGACATAGAAGACTATTAGTGAGATAGGAGACCAAAAAAAGCTTTGAAAGGAGAAACAAGACCATAGAACTCAGAGACATTTAAAATAGGGGCAAACATGGCTTCTCGGCCTTTTGGCTAAGATAAAGTGTAAAACAGAAGCAAGCAACCCTAAACACTTTAATAGCTATAGGAGGACATCACTGTATTATACTACGTATAGTGGAAAATGAACATATGGATGACCCTAAGGTTAAAAAATAAAGTCTCTATATCTTGTTTCAGAAGGCATAAAGGCTTTAAAAATAAACAAACAAAAATGGTGCCTGAATCATAAGCTTCAATTATCTCCAAAAGTCATTTAAGTAGAATATCTGATGGTGCTATTTATAATTTTCTCTTAAAAACTTAACTAACTAGTAACTATTTGTTGCAATATATTAAAATAGGCCTCATCATACTTCACACAACATACCAACTTCCAAAAGCCAATACCTGCTAACAGACTTGCGTGAAAAGAAAGGGCCACTGCCTTGGCCTGTGTTGCTAAGTGGTTAGAGCGCCAGCCCTTGCACCAAAGGGTCACGGGTTCTATTCCCAGTCAAGGGCATGTACCCGGGTTGTCGGTTCAATCCCCGGCCACAGTGGGGGCAGGTGCAGGAGGCAACCAATAGAAAATCGATGGAAAAATATCCTCAGATGAGGATTAACAAAACAAACAAAAAAAGGGTCTACTTACGATCATAGGTAACTATTTCTTCTCCATCTTCCTCTTTCAAGGATTTGTTTGTGATCAGCATAAAATCCCGCTTACCACACACTGCACAGCCAGTAAAGTTCAGCAAGAAAGATCCATTCTCCAGGCAAATGTTACCCTAAAATAATAAAAATAGTAATTTAATTTTCTTATATTGCAAAATCCTTGGTGAAAATGATTAATAGATTTAAAATCTCTAAAGGCAAAAAAAAAGCACCAAAATTTACTTGCTTGAAGGCAGAACCAATTAATTTTTGAAATTATTATTTTTTCCTCTAGATGTGCTATTCATGGTAAATAAAACTGAAATGGTGTTAGAGCTGTAAGTCTCTGAAATATGCAACTAAGTTTAAGAGAAATAAATGCAAATGGATATTCAGAAACAATTAATGAAGCTTTAATAATATAAAATATGAAAAGAAAAATTAAAGAAACATAATAGCAAACAATATTAAACGAGGTATCTTATCATAAAACTAGAATTAAAATTCAATCAAAATGGAAACACTGAGCCAATAAGAAAAATGATCTTATACACTGCAATGCTCACTTGATTGTTGAAACAGCATTTTCTGAAGCCTTAAAAATACCATAACATAAACAAACAAAATAGACTCTTAGCTCTATAGATGTCAGTCCTAAAGAATATATGTGATTTACGCAGAGCAGATAAACTCTGCAATTCATCAGACTAACACCACGCAATTCAAAGAGAAAGCTCTACTTCATCACCAAGAAACTAACGATTTATGCTCCTGGCTCAGGGGAAGTCTCTGTTCAAGGCTTACTAATAATTGTTCACAACTAAGAGTCATTTCATAAATAACCTACTTCAATCTCATTTCTGACCAGCAAACTTGAGTATTTTTAATAGTTAATGTGATTAAAAAACATTCAAATAAACATTTCTCCAATGTAGCTGCGTGTCTGATAGTGTGCATAGCAGTGAAGAAGTTGAGGATGAGTCACATGTTTCTTCTCTCAAAGAGCTTATGAAGGATCAGGGAATTAAGGCCCAGTGAAGTGATGTCACAGTGAAGCTATCCTGGATTCCCTGTACAATTAACCTCTCTTTTATGAGTAGCTCCTCGGTGCTATGCATTAAGGAAGAGATTAACTCTGATGGGGGGAAATCAAGCTAACTACATGTATGTAGTTTGAAGACATTAAATCATAGGCACATGGACTTACCTACTAAAGAAGGGAAAAGCCTGGAGATTAAAGTGTAAATTTCCAGCTATTAAGAACAAGGGTTTTGCTTTGATTAAAAAAACAAGCCGGCATGACTCAGTGGTTGAGTACAGACCTATGAACCAGAGGGTCATGGTTCAATTATGGGTCAGAGCATGGTCAGGGCACATGACCTGTTACGGGTTGTGGGCTGGATCCCCCGTAGGGGCATGCAGGAGGCAGCCAATCAATGATTCTCTCTCATCACTGATGTTTCTATCTTTCTCTTCCTCTCTAAAATCAATAAAAATATTTTTAAAAAACACACAACTCTAACTTACATACAATAAAATCCGCATATTGTAAGAGTATTGGTAAATGACTTTTAATAAACATACATGCCAATGTAAACACTACACCAATCAAGATATAAAAATGTCTGTCTTCCCAGGAAGTTCCTTTATGCTTTGCAGTTTATCTCTAACCCCTCTCTCATCTCAGGCACCCACTGATTTGATTTCTATCTCTAGAGATTAATTTTGCCTCTCCTGAAATTTTATATAAACAAAATCATGTAGTATACTCATTTGCATTCAGATTCTTTTGCTCAGCATAATATCCATGTTAATCACCTCTGTTGTTATATGGATTGGTAGTTTGCTGCTTTTTATTGCCAAGTAGTATACCATTGTATGGATTTATCTGTTGACAGACATTTGGGCTCTTTTCAGGTTTTGGCTATTATGAATAAAGCAGCAATGAAGATTCATGTATGTCTTGTGTGGACATACACCTTTCTCTTGGGTAAGTCACTAGAAGTGGAATTGCTGAATCAAATCATACAGTAAAAATGTAATATATATAAACATCATAATAAAGTGGTATCTCATTGTAGCTTTAATTTGCATTTCTCTTATCCTATATAATAAAAGCCTAATATGCCAATCAACTGAACGGCAAAACAACTGGTTGCTATGATGTGCACTGACCATCAGGGGGCAGATGCTCAACACAGGAGCTGTCCCCAGCCCACAGGTCCTAGGCCAGCCAAGGCAGGTACCAGGGAGGGGTGGGGGGGGGGGAATGGCCCCCCGGGTCACCTCACAGATCAGCCCTGATCGCTGGGAAGGCCTAGGGACCCTACCTGTGCAAGAATTTCAAGCACCAGGCCTCTAGTGAATAATGAAGATGAGAATCTTTTCATGGTGCCTATTCACGTATCTTCTTTCATGAAGTGCCTATTGAAGTCTTGGGCCCATTTTTTAAAATATATATATAT
>NW_006288250.1:1707804-1717556 GCF_000327345.1 Myotis davidii
GCCAAACCGGTCAGGGCGGGCCCATTTTTTTAAAGTTAGGTTGTTTATCTTATTGAGTTATAAGCTATTGAGCTATAAGATTTCTTTATATCTCTTAGACACAAATCCTTTATCAGACACATGTATTACAAATATTTTCTCCCTGTCATTGGTTTGCCATTTTTTATGGTGTCTTTTGAAGATTTTTTGAAGTCCAATTTATCAAACTGTTTCTTCCCTTATTTTTGTGCTTGTCTTCTAAGACATATTTGTTAACCCCAAGGTTGCAAAGATTTTCTCCTATGTTTTCTTCTAGAAATGCTATAGTTTTAGCTTGTTGGTTTAGGTTTACAATCATATTGAAATAATATTTATATATGATATAAATAATCAAGTTTCATTTATTTCCGTATGAATATTTAGTTGTTCCAGCAACATTTATTAAAAAGACTATCCTTTCCACATTGAGTAACATTGGCACCTTTGCGGAAAACTCAAATGACTACACATATGCGGGTCTACTTTTTTGACTATTCTGTTCCCTTGATTTATATGTCTATCTATTCTATGCACTACTATCACACTCTTTTGATTACTGTAGTCTTTAAAATCAGGTAGTCCTGATTGGATTTAAATCAGGACTGCCTTGATTCTATAAAGGCTGACTGTTAAGGACTCCAAGAAATTAAGGAATTAGAAACAGTCTTAAAAGAATAAAGCTCAAAAAAAAAAAAAAAAAAAAAACTCAAAAAAAAAAAAAAAGAATAAAGCTCTAAATACCAATTTCAAGTAAATAGTACTCTGAATAGGACTGCACCCATAAATACGGGCACCTTGTATACAAAGTGGCCTAATCCATGTAATCTGACCTTGTAAGTATGCAGAATGTAAACTCTAAACACTGACAGCATAAATCAAATTGGAAAGTTCAAGTTCTCAGTGTAACATTACAAGCAAGTAGGCCAGAGCTGTTAAAAATTCATTACCGTGTATCTCTAGTCTATGAAAAACACCTATCACAAAACTCCAGAAAATTTTATGAAAACAAAGATAAATAATTAGATATTTACTATCTACTCATTCTACACTTAGAACTTCCAACACGCTAATCCATTATTTTTTTCTGCCAAATTTTTTGGATGACTATACTTATTACCACCATCTTATTATTCTTTCCCTTGCTAAGCTCAAGCAAAGAGGCTCTGCTCTTACTGCCCTTAAAAATATCTATGACTCAATAAAATCTCAAGGAAAGATGCTTGAGATTTCCAATGGTCAATTAGTCTTACTGAACATCAGGAAGAGAGTTCAGTTCTTCTAAGGCAGTGGTTCTCAACCTTCTGCCCTTTAAATACAGTTCCTCATGTTGTGACCCAACCATAACATTATTTTCGTTGCTACTTCATAGCAATATGAAGTATTGCTCTCTCCTTTACTTCATAACTGTAATGTTGCTACTGTTACGAATCGTAATGTAAATATCTGATATGCAGGATGGTCTTAGGGGACCCCTGTGAAAGGGTCGTTCCACCGCCAAAGAGGTCGCGACCCACAGGTTGAGAACCGCTGTTCTAAAGGTTACCTATTCCATTTTTAAAATCTGTTAAAGCTCTTTATTCTGATTCAAAGCCTACAATCCCATAACACCCACCCACTAATTATTTCTAATTCTGCCTTCTAAAATTCCAAAGAAAAGTTTAATTCTTCCTCATGACAACCCTTTAATTATTTTGGAGCATAACAAAATTGGAGAAAAGTGCTTATGAACGGCACTTTCCTAAGTTTTCCAATGACCTCAATCCTTTTCCCGCTCTTCTTCCTCTACTGTATTCTATCTTCACTCTCTAAGTTAATTTATTCCTTGAAGCTCAATCCTTGATTCTATACATTCTTTCTTTAAGAGAACAAATCTTTTCCATTTGACAACTTTATTTGGCTGACTCATCTGTTTGAATCTTGCACCCAAACTGCAACTTATATTTTCACTTGGTTGCTTGAATTTTACATTCTCAACCTTGAGTGAGACATGATTAAAATAATTTGACCATTTGATCCTCAATTTTGATAATCATAATTCTAATTTTCCTGGTTGCCTAGCTTGAAAATCCTGAGATCATCTAAAGCTCTTTCCTTCTCCCCTCCTTCATTAAATTGGTTGAGTCCTGATTAATGCTTTCTTTGAAATGCGGTCTTCACTATTTCATGCCTACACTACTGCTGTCATGGCTCCCCAAATGTTTTATGGGACTCTCCTTTTACATTTCCCCATCCCATTATTTCAATATACAGCCATAAGATTCCTTTTCCTAAGCAACAGATTTCAATTTTGTTTGATGGCTGCCCAATGCCTAAAGTATAAAATCTAAACTTCTCAATATCATTTTTAAGTCTTTGAAGTCTCAATATCATTTTTAAATCGAAACTTTGCAATATAATTTTTAAGTCTTCAGCTCAACTCTTAAGAATCCAACCTAATCTCTTTAATGTATCTCCCTCATGGTCTCTGTAATGTGCAGTGTTCATTATTGGATTCATAAAAGTCTCTTTTTAAACTTTAAAAGTATATATGAAATAGATTACAGTACAGAAAAGTATGTCAAAAGTAAATGTACACCATAAAGCCTCTACCTATTAGGTGTCAGTAGTACTCCCAGATGTGACAACCAAAAATGTCTCCAGATATTGCCAAATGTCAGGTGGGAGGGAAAATTACTCCTCATTGAGAACCACTGCTCTAATTGGTTCACTTTCACTGCTCACTCACCGTGTTCCATCCTATGACTCCACCGCCCTTTGCCAGGCTACTCTATAAACAATGCTGTTATCCACATTCTTATACAAGCCCAGGACCATATGCACATGCCTTTATTTCTGTAGGATGGCAACTGCTGGGTCATTCAGTAGGCGCATCTTTAGCTTTACTTGATAATGCTAAACCTCTGTTCAAGGGGGTTGTCCCATATGAGTTTCCATGTTGTTATATAAAAAGAATAAATATTACTCAAAATATTAAGAGACTGAAGAAACTATAGAGATTTCCTACCTCTCACCCTATACAAGAATCCTTGTTTTGCTATTTTCCCCCTTCCTTCTTTTCTACCCTAGTCACAACGAACTTTCAAGTCCCAACTTAAGTCCTTTGGGGGGAGTGGGGGAGGATAGCAATGTAATCCCCTATTGCTCTCTCCTTTCTCTAAACTTGAACAGCATTTACGGACGGTACTACTCAATTCTTGTTAATCACATACTCCCCCAGAAGGTAAGTTCTTAGGCTGCAATGAAGCTGCCTCTTATTCCTTCTCCGCTACCCGCCTGTAATCTGGCCACGCACACACAGAAGTTCAGTACGTACCCCATGAATGTGGAATGAGAGTAAACGAGTCTACAAGCCCCTGAGCGTGAGAGGAACAGAGATTTACAAGGTTAACAGCCGTGAAACCTAAATTCTAGTCTTGGCTCTCATACTAACTACAATATGAACCTGGGCAAGTGGCTTCCCCTTTCCGGGGCATGTGTTTTCTCATCTACAAAGTGGGGTTGGAAGAGATGACCTCAGAGGCCCCTTCCAGAACTAGAATTCTGTAAGAAGAATGGAACTTCATCCCATGAAGCCTGCGGGTGAGACCAGGGAAGGGACGGGGTGTCTGCTGCCGACTGGGTTGAGGGCGGTGGGGTGTCCAGAAGCCCCAGGGGCCGGGCTCGGGCCGAAGGAGCGGGAAGCTCTCGGCTCTCACTCGCTCACCCGATTGGGATATTCCTTCTCGACACAGTCCCCGCACATAGCGACGCCGTTAACAGGGAAGGTCCTCCAGTACTTCCGGGAAGGCGAAACCTCGCGAGAGCTGAGAGATTGCCGCATGCGCCCTAAGTCCTCGCCCCTGGAGGATTCAGTCAGGGAACGGAGTCTAAGTCCCCGCCCCTTAGCAACTGTTGTCAGGGCACGGCGGGGTCTCTTATGCAACAACCGACAGCAACCCCTCGGCCTTCTGAAACGGCGCGAGAACGAGCACCAAGTGGCGGGAAGGGGAAAGGGATCTTGGGCCCAGCAAAGTTCCAATAGGCGCCTTCCTGAGTCTAGGCTTCCAGTTACAACACACAAGAAAAGTAATTATTTCTCACGTCCTGCTTACTTTCAACCTTTCAGCTGCCTTGGTTTACTCCATATATAAAGCTGAAATTATAATTTAAGTATTTTTCCTTAACCATTTCTTAGGGCAGTGAGAATGATAGATCAGATCTCGGCAGATGAATAAGCAATAACTGAAGTGTTTGGGAAGAGGCACTTAAAGCTTTGCAGAAATGAACAACATAATCTGATGAACAAAAACAGATCCAGAAACAGAAAAACAATGAACATATAAAATGTTAATAGTAAATGACATTCCTGGAGTCCTCTCTGTCACAGAAGCACCTCAGTGGCCGGCAAACACTATATAAATAGAAAATGGCCAGGTCAGTGATCTCTGCCTCATTTCCCGATTCTGTGCAGCTCAAAATGCTTGTGATTGCTGTCCTGGTTCTTTTTTAATAACCTTTTTAAAGCAAGCAGTTTAACGGGGCTTGCTAATATGGGAATTGGATATCCACTGGAGTGTTGAAATTGTAACCTTTGGTATTTAAGGATCTGCAACAGTTACTAAAAGTCGCAGGTGTGCTAAAAAGCACTGCAGGAACTAGTGCATTCGAGTTCACTCTATTCTTGGAATAATTATGCCTTCTTCCATTTGTGTGCATTTTCAACATTTCACTTTCTAATTTTATGCTTTTACAACCCTGTAAGATTAGTAATGTGAACCCCCAGAAGAAATACATCTGCCAAGAAGGACTCCTCATGGTTAACTGGGCCCTGACAGGCCTCTCACACACACTGCCGTTCAGGGAAAAGTCGGGGAACTGAGCTGTCAGCTTCCTGCACTGTGTGCTCCAGCCACCTGAGTCAACGCCTATGAGGGATTCCAACCATGCAGTGAGACCTGCCCGGACCAATGGGAACTTTAGAGCTATATACTCATTTGCATCTATGTTGGCCAATCAGAGCTGTTCTCTAACGAGACCAATCAGAATGCAGAGTTCTAACCAATCAGAATAGTGCATTTGGACCATTCAGAACTGTGCTTCTGGATTTCTCGCTTGCATAAAAATGGACCAATCAGGAAACAGGGCGGGGAGTTACTCTATAAAAGGTGGCCTCCCCTTAGTCTCAGTGGAGCACACTTTTGGTTTTCATCAGAGACTGTGTTTTCCTGGCTGCAAGTTGTGCACAGGAATAAAGCCTCTCCTCCACATTCAAACTGAGAACTGTTGTTGACAGTGAGAAAAGTCATCTTCCCTTTTCAGATGAGGAAACCAAGAAAGTAAGTGGTTAAGGGTCTTGTCTATGGTAACAAAACTAGTCAGTAATCTGGCAGGATTAGGACACAGTCCTGACCCTGGGCTCAACCGAGGATATGTTTATTGATTTTAGAGAGAGGAAAAGATGAAAGAGAGAAGCATCAGAACATTGAGTGGTTGCGGCCCGTACCTAACCCAACTAGGGATTGAACCTGCAACCTAGGTATGTACCCAGACCAGGAATTGAATCCAAAATCTTCAGTATGTGGGTCCACACTCCAACTGAGCCACACCAGCCAGGGCTGGGCTCAACTTCTTTTTAATACAGTGGCTCATCACCACATGTGGCTATAAAGGACTTTTAATGTGACAAATATGAACTGAAATGACTTGTAAGTACATCTTCGACTCTAGATTTAGAAAACAGTATGAAAAAAAGTAAAATATTTCATTAGTAATTTTTATATTGATATTGAAATAATTGGGCTAATTATTAAAATCAATTTCACCTGTTTCTTTTTATTAATCTGGCTACCAGAAAATTTAAAATTACAAATGTAGCTTAAATTATATTTGTACTACACAAGGCTGGTCTAAACAATTCTCTTTCTTGATTGATTTTTAAATGCATCCTCTATTTTTAAAGCTTAATGGTGACATTTAACATTACTAACCACTGTATCTCTTTTATTCAATTCTATAGACATTTGTTGAGTGCCATCTCTGTGCAAGGAACCATGCGGACAACAGGAAGATGAAAAAGACATGTCCTAGTCTCCAGAGATTCACAATAGAATCTGAGAGATGAAATGAGCACAAATGCCTATAATTACGGGAAGCTTGTGGTTTTAGGCCACCAAATGGAGAGACTTCTGGCAGATGGGGGATTGCAAAAGAGGGATTTGGGTCTTGAAGAATGTATAGGGTTTCAAAAAGCAGAGAGTTTCATATAGGAATTTCAGGTGGACCATACCAAAGAGTTTGGATTTTATCATGTAGGTGATAGGGAGCCGCTGGAAGTTTGAGCAGGAGAGAGATATCAGAGTTGTGAGATTATCTTAGCAGCATTTTATTGGGACTGATGGAAACTGGAAGTAATTGGATATGCAAAAGGCAAACACAAACATGAACCACAAGGGGGAGATGTATAGCTTCCTGCCTCATCCCTAATAGAAAATGTTCATGATTTTAAAAAAAATTAAAAATCACCCTGCCAAGATCTCAATGATTAAGTTCTTTGGTATGAACTGATTTTAGGTTCTGAGGCATGAAAATCAGTTTACAGATTTACTAACGTGTTTACCTTTCAGAGTGATATGGTATCTTGTTATTAAAATGAGCAAGTGAATAAAAAGGTCATCTTATTCAGAGGCACAAAATGTCAAGAGCTAATGGCTATCCACCCAACGAAGTTCCCTATTCAAATATAACCATGCTCAGGGAAGAGAGTCAGCAAATGAGACTGGCAAGAGGAGGTGGACAGGACCAGAAATCAAAGTGAGATTATGGAAATAGGCATATGAAAGTCTGTGAGGTTGACAGGGTGGCAGACAGGAAAACAGACTACAAAGCAGGAGGAAACTAGTACTAGAAAGGGATGATCAAGTAGTGGTGTAAATAAGTTTGAAAAAGTTTACCCCCAAAATCTATTTTCTCTTGTAGGTAATTATGTTAAAGCAAAATTTATAGGAAATATTTAAGGATTACCTTCTAATAGAATGTTCTCTTTAATATTGCGATGTCAATAACGTACATCAAATATACTCACGGATTGCAGTTAATGCATGAAATTACCTCTTGGTAAATGAATCCATTTAGGTAGCTCTAAATGTTAAAATTATTCAATTACATATGCTAAACTTTCCCCCGGGACAAGATTAAAATTTTCCCGTAAGAGTTCAGTTTGAATCTCCCAACATCCTCTTTCTAGCACTTCTTTCCTTTTGCCTTTTATGATGCCTGAAGCCAAGAGTCTGGAAGGATGAGGTGCTGAGTATACCTATCCTCTTCACCTTCCATGTAAAGGGGCGAGGAATCGCCCCACAGCTTTTATGGTACCACTGTCAGACCAGGTTCAGAGGTGGAAGGAAGCTCATCCCCAGGCAGGAGTTCAGCTGATGAAGGTATGTGTCATTCTTTCCATTGTCTCAAGGGAAGTGTGAAATAGGAGCGGTTGTCTTTATCCAGTATCATCTGCCTGGCACGAATGAATCAGCAGCAATTCCAGGCCAACACTGTGAACACAGGTGAGCCTGGCCGAAAGACTCAAAACCAGCCTTTTTTCTTTTTAGTTTAGTGGCCAAGTTGGACTTTTTTTCTTCCTTTTGTGGTTCTCATAGCTACTCAGAGTATAAGCTCCAGCTTTCAAGCACATGGCATTTAAAAGCAAGGGAGCCCTCGACGGTTTGGCTCAGTGGATAGAGCATCTGCCTGTGGACTGAAGGGCCCTGAAAGGAATATTTAGGGAATAGCCTGGTAATTTAAAGCTAAGATTTTAGATTCTGGTGTTAAGTTTTATCTTAATAATAGTAGGACCTTAAGCAAGTTGCTTATTGGCTCGACTTCAATTTTCTCATCTGTAAAATAGTGACAGTAATTAATACATCCACTTCACATGGTTGTTTTATAAAATGATACACAAGATTCAAGCGTGTTAAGAAAAATAACTTCCACCATACACGTGAGGTCTGAAGTAGAAGGGAGGATCATGAATGAAGAAAGGGGGGTTGGTCATGAATGCCTAACAGCCTGCTCAATGTGTGAATGTGTGTCTAGCTGCATTGGGTAATATGAGACTGTGTACTTTAATTTGTACAAGGCGGTTTGTGTGCACTTGAAAAGACTGAACATGCATGTTGTGTTGGAGAGGATACTGGGAAAAAAAAGAGTTGTGTTAGGGGGAGAGAAAACAGTTGATAGAGAGAAAGCGACAAGCCAGGCTCCTCCGGGAAGCAGACTTGGAAAGTTACCCAAAGATCCAAAGAGGCAGGGAGCCCTAATCATAGATTTCCAACCCCACTTCTGGTTCCTTGTACTTCTTGCTCTGCACAAAATCTTCTTTGGGAGCTACTGTGAAAGTACATACCAAGGTTTGAGAGAGCTGAGGCATGTTATTAAGCATCTACAGAAGACAGTGCCCGGAATGCAAGTTATACTAAATCTTACAATGCCACTGCTTTAAAAGCTCTTGATTCCCCCACTGCATTCAAACCTTTGTAAAAGTTGGCCCCAGTCTACTTCTCTGTCCTCACGTCCTGCTGCTCCCCACCTCTCCTGCTCTCCTATCCTTGTCCTACACATTACCTATTTGTAGGTTCACCAAACTTCTCGTGGCCTTAACCACAACAAAGTCTTTCAAGTATTTCTTTCTAGCTTCTTGTGTGATTTCCCTCTGCCCAGAATGGTCCTTTCTCTCCCTGTTGAAGTCCTATTTAGTCTCCCAGACATAATTCAATCTTCACCTCTTCCATGAAGGCCAGATATTAGTTTCCTATTCTAAACTCCTATAACCACACTTTATTCACGCCCCTATTATGGAATGTACCACTTGACTGGGACTCCTTGGGAATGACGCATGTTTCCCAGCTTTTAGCATTTTATGCCTGACACATAATGGGCTCTCAGTAATGTTTATTGATTTAAAAAGCTGAACACACAGTTTCACCCAGGCCACCACCTTACCCCAAATTCCATGGCCAAAAGCAACCATCATTCTGCCCATCTCATTTAGACTTCATTCTATTAACTCCAGGTCATTGCTTTCAAAGCTTTTAACATTTGAAAAAGGAAACAAACATTTTTTTAAGAGAAGGAGTTTGGGTTTAAAAAATTGTTTTAAGCCCAATATCCTCCAATTACTCACCAAGAATATATTGCTAAGTCATGTCTTCATGCTGTGCCCACCAGCATGATTCGCCAGCCGAGGGCCTGGATGACTCAATAGGAGAACAATGTACCCTAATATTATTCCATTTAACACCTCATTGCTCTCTAGGAAATGATCTGTAAACTTAGAGTTCGGTTTGTCACCTCATTCCTGGAAGTTTAACATCTTCCTAATTTTAATTGGCTCTATACACGATTTTGTCTTTTTCTTTTATAGATAACTAGAGGCCCAGTGCAGAAAATTTGTACACTGGGGGTGGGGGTGTCCCTCAGCCCAGCCTGCACCCTCTCCAATCTGGGACTGCTGGCTCCTAACCGCTCGCCTGCCTGCCTGCCTGATTGTCCCTACTCGCCTGCCTGCCTGATCATCCCTAACCATTCTGCCTACCTGCCTGATCACCCCCAACGACCTCTAACTTGGCCCCCGCTGCCATGGCTTTGTCCAGAAGGATGTCCAGAATGACATCCAGATGGTCATTCGGCTGTCTGGTCTAATTAACATATTACACCTTTATTATTATAGATACTAACAAAAGCTTCCATTAATAGCCTCAAAT
>NW_006288250.1:1717839-1718727 GCF_000327345.1 Myotis davidii
CTGATTACCCTTAACTGCTTCTGCTTACCAGCCTGATCACCCCCTAACCAGCTCCCCTCCTGGTCTGGTCGCTCCCAACTGCCCTCCACTGCAGGCCAGGTCATCCCAACTGCCCTCCCCTGCAGGCCTGGACCCCCCCCCAACTGCCCTCCCCTGCAGGCCTGGTCACCCCTAACTGCCCTCCCCTGCTGGCCATCTTGTGGTGGTCATCTTTGACCACATGGGGGTGTCCATCTTGTGTGAGGGTGTGATGGTCAATTTGCATATGACCTCTTTATCATATAGGATTACATTCATAATGGTTTATTGATTTCAGTTGAAGGAGGTTATGCCACTCTTCTACCAGTGTGGTTTCTTAGTCTTCTCTCACCAATTCAGTTAATACTTGAGATGCCTACATCAGAGAGCCTTTCATTACAAAATTTAAAATAGTGCTCAGAGTGTTAATATTCCTGGAAGAAGTAATATGATAATGTTAAAGCTCAGGAATTCAACTTGATTCAATTCGTGCAATGTTTGGAATACCTACTTTATGCCTGCCTTCAAGTAGCTTATGGAGAGGGGGAGAGAGTAAAAACAAACCAGTGATCACAATATAGTGTAATAACTGCTCTTAGGGATGCTAGTGGGGCCCAGAGAAAGGGCAGGCATCTCAGCCTGGGAGAGGTTGGGCAGAGGAGGCACATGGTGTCAGTAAAGATTTTTCAAAAAAGTCAATATTTCAGCCCTAGGTGGTTTGGCTCAGTAGCTAGAGCGTCGGTCTGCAGACTCAAGGGTCCCGGGTTCAATTCCAGTCAAGGGCATATGCCCAGGTTGCGGGCTTGATCCCCAGTAGGGGGCGTGCAGAAGGCAGCCAACCAATGATTCTCTCTCATCATTGATGTTTCT
>NW_006288250.1:1718985-1739265 GCF_000327345.1 Myotis davidii
CGGGGTGCGATTCCCGATTAGGGCACAGGCCCGGGTTGTGGGCTCGATCCCCAGTAGGGGGCGTGCAGGAGGCATCCGATCCATGATTCTCTCTCATCATTGGTATTTCTATCTCTCTCTTCCTCTCCCTTCCTCTCTGAAGTCAATAAAAATATAATTTTTTAAAAAAAGAGTTGATATTTTAGCAGACTTTGGGACATTAGAGGATGTTGGACGGGGTATTCCCTAGACAGGGGGAACAACATGTGCAAAAGTACAGAGACATGGGAAAGCAACAAGTTTGGAAGGCTGGAGCATAGAGTAGGTGGCTTAGATCTAAGTAGCGTTCAATCTTTTCATGTGAAGGATAATGTTTCCACCCTAAGTCAGGAGTGAGTTCATAATTATGCCTAACACAGCCCTGACGGATGTTATTATGTAATGAATTTTAACATTGCTCAGGTTTCTTCCTAATATATATCAGCATCACATTTTCTGCCAAGTGGTTTTGTGGAGACATACTGATGTGCGTTCACATCCCAGCTCCATCACTTAGCTGTGACATATTGGGCAAGGTGCTCCTCTGTGCCTTCCTCCTCATTTGCAAAATGGGAGTACACCTACCTCATCAAGTTGCTGTGAGAATTACACAGGGTCTGATGTGTGTATTAAGTATTTCATAAATGTTAGCTATGTTGATGAACAGGAGTCCAGAGAATCTAATAAAGACATAAAGAGTGGTTGATAATCAAGGGATGGTTATTAACTGTAGCCCCAGAGAATCCCAGAGGTGGGAGAACTCTCAAGAAGTTTTCTAATATACTCCTCTGCATCTAAGAAGATCAATGCTTAAATCTACAGTATTAACAGACTGACGTACCTCAATGTGGGGTTGGGGGGATGAGAAGAGATAAACTAAATAACTTATATACTTATATGCATAGCCCATGGACATGGGCAATAGGGCAGTGAAGACCTGGGGGGTGGGATAGAGGCCGGGAGGAGGGGTGCTGATGGCGAGGGATGGGAGATATCTGTAATACTATCAAAAACAATATATTTTAAAAATCTATAGTATTGGCCCTGCCTGCAACCAAGGGCCCTAAATGTATCTGAGGAAAGATGGAGTGAGGGAGAGAATGAAATAAAATAAAGCAGAAGGAAAGGAATGAAAAATAAGAAGAAAAGGCAACAGAATGATCAAAGGGGATAGGAAATACATTACAGCCCTAACTGGTTTTGCTCAGTGGATAGAGCATTGGTCTGTGGACCAAAGGGTCCCGGGTTCGATTCCAGTCGGGGGCATGAACCTTTTTTGCAGGCTTCTCCCAGGCCCGGGCCCTGGTCAGGTGCATGCAGGAGGCAACCAATCCATAGGTTTCTCTCACATCGATGTTTCTCTCTGCCTTTCCCTCTCTCTTCCACTCTACCTAAAAGATCAATGGAGAAATATCCTTGGGTGAGGATTTTAAAAAAAGGAAATATACTATAGCAGCACATTTGCTATTGTTAATTGTTTATTCTGGGCTTAAAACTTCCAAAGTAGACTATGACCTTATTTGAGATAAAGAACCAAATGAAAGATTTGGGAACTCCAAGAGGTCATATATTCAATATTTCCCGAGAGGTCTAGGTATAAAAAATCCTACATAGCCCTGGCCAGTTTTCTAAGTGGTTAGAGCATTGGCCTGTAGACCAAAGGATTGAGGGTTTGATTCCTGGTCAAGGGCACAAACCTCAGTTTCAGGTTTGATCCCTGGTCCAGGTTGGGGTGAGGGCAGAAGGCAACTAATTGATGTGTCTCTCTCACATCCATGTTTCTCTCTCTCTCTCCCTCTTTCCTCCTCCCTCCCTTCCATTCTTTCTAAAGTATGTCAGTGGAAAGAATATTCTCAGTGAAAATAAAAAAAAAATCCTGCCCTAGCTGGTTTGGCTCAGTGGATAGAGCATTGGCCTGCAGACTAAAGGGTCCCAGGTTCGATTCTGGTCAAGGGCACATGCCCAGGGTTGTGGGCTCAATCCCCAGTAGGGGGCGTGCAGGAGACAGCCGATCAATGATTCTCTCTCTTCATTGATATTTCCATCTCCTCTCCCTCTCCCTTCCTCTCTAAAATCAATAAAAAATTATATTTTTAAAAAATCCTGAGTAGAAGGAAGAAGGACATCTCTGGGAATGTTTGGGAGCTCTTCATCAAATCCTGGAGAATATGAGAATCTCTGGAGGGGCTCAGAGATTGCTGCTTGTTAGAGGCCAACGCTTTACAGGTGAAATCTCTGTGAGAACCCACTTTTAGGAGTAATCAAAGGCAAACTTCCTGATACGATTCCATGTAAAAAATAGATGAGTGCTGCCCACCGCAAGTCGCCTGCTTGGCAGGAGGGGTTTTTCGTAAGGTCTCAACCATCAGAGTTTGAACAAAATGGTTTGCCTCCCAGGAGCTTTTCCACTTCCACTCACACCCCATTGGATTTTGACTTGATGCTCTTTGGTAACATTGCTCTCTGTTCGGTATTTACTCAGAGATGATTCTGTCCTAATTCTCTCTTTCCTGCATGTCTTTCATTTTTCAGTTCCTGTTCTGGTTTACTTTTGGAGCCTGAGCTGCCATGAGTGTGTGCTGTCTTTTTCTGTTGTTAAGTCTGCTTCCTTTTCGTCCTCTGCATACTGGTAGGTTAGCAGGGATAATGCTGAACTGGGGCCAGATGTTAATTAAGCAAAATAAGTCAAGCAGATCAAAACTTCCAAATATTTGGTTTCAGGTCAGTCAGCCACAGCAGCGTTTTCTTAGATGCAGTTTTATTCTGATGTGTTATGTAGGCCTTTGGTTGGGGCTGTCAGCTTTCCTCTGTGAGGCATCATGACAGAGCAATGGAAAGGGAATGCTGTCTAGATAGAGTGTGGCTCTTACTAGGGAGCAAGGCAGAACCATGTCCCAGAGTCCACAATCCAGCCCTCACCTAAAACTTGAGGACATTTTTTGATGTCCATATCTAGGGACACAGAAAATTTGTCTTCCTGCCAGAATGACAATTAGGTTAATTTACTGTTTTTGAACATTTACTCCTAGCCCAAGTTTCATTCCTAAATAACAGTGAAGATACCGTGATGATAAACAAACAATTTTTAGTGTATGTTATATGTAAGATGCTGGCCAGGCATCAGGTAAACAAAGAGGTAGTACATATGACTTGTACTAAAAGGGCTTATTGTGTTGAGGTTAAAAGGAATGTACATTTAGATACATACATAAATTGCCCTAGCTGGTTTGGATCAGTGGATAGAGTGTCAGCCTGTGGACTGAGAGTCCCGGGTTCAATTCTGGTCAAGGGCACATGCCAGGATTGCGGGCTCCATCCCCAGTGGGAGGTGTGGGGGGTATGCAGGAGGCAGCCAATCAATGATTCTCATCATTGATGTTTCCATCTCTGTTTCCCTCTCCCTTCCTCTCTGAAATCAATACAAATATATTTAAAAATATATATACATACATTTAGCCCTGGCCGGTATGGCTCAGTTGGTTGGGCATTGTCCTGTGCACTGAAAGGTTGCCAGTTCGATTTCCAGTCAGGGTATATGGCCAGGTTGTGGGCTTGATCCCTGGTGGGGGGCGTGCAGGAGGCAGTCGATGGATGATGCACTCATGTTGATGTTTCTCTCTCTTCCTCTCCTTACCTCTATCTCTAAAAATCAATTTTAAATCTTTTAAAAAGTAAAAATAAATATATACATCTAAACAAACAAACCAACAAAAACCTAGACTGCCAGATAAAACATACTGATGCCAAATGAGTAATAGATAAGTAGCTGATCCTAAGCCCCAATTTGTCCTGCATAGTCCCAGTTTATGCCTACTGTTCCAGAGTGACTGTGCCCCTTTAATTCTCTAACATCACAGTGTGGATGATCAGTTATACGTTCATCTCATTTACAGGTCAGTGGTCTAGGAATTAAGGGGCGGGAGTGAGAATCAATAGCTAGGGCAGTCGGTGAGGCTGTAGAACTTGCGTTGGGCCTGGAAGGAAGAGTTAGGGCAGAGGCAAGAGGAGCACATTCTACAAGAGAATATTAAGAACAAAGGTACCCAAACGGATGTGAGAATAAAGGCAGCCATGCTACAGTGTCAGGGGACACTGTTCACATTATGTTCTCTGTGAATGGTGCCCTCTGGATTGTACAATTGTTGGCTCTAAGGAATATGACATATTTGGGGAGCAATTGGAAGACCACTTTAGCTGGAGAAGATACTTTGTGTAGAGGGTTTGTGTGAGATAAGACAGAAGCACACAAAGAACAGGTAGTGGAGGATATTAAATGCCAGATTAAGAAATTTAAATTTTATCCTGTCGTTGGATAATGTAACTGAAGAGTTTTGAGCAGGGAATGATACCTACAACAAAATGGTTTTGGAAGATTAATATCCTCAACTAAAGTGTTCAATGTAGTGCAAGGAGAAGAAAAAAAAAACTAGTGTTGGAAATACTTGAGAGAGAGACTACAGTAGTGGCAGGAGAAAGGGATAGGAGGAGATAGACTCGCGAGAGTTTTCAAAAGCAGGATTGATGGAGTAGAGTAACTGGTTATCTATGTAAGGAGAGGGAACAATCAAGAATGACTCAAGATTTAGAACCTGAGTGTTGAGAAAATGATGGTATCGTTGGTAAATGTGGGGGAGTTAAGAGAAGTTAGTTTTTCACTGATACAACTCCTAGGGCATTGGAAACTAAAGAGAAAATAAACAAATGGGACTACATCAAAATAAAAAGCTTCTGCACAGCAAAAGAAACCACCAACAAAACAATAAGAAAGCCCGCTGCTTGGGAGAACATATTTGCCAATGATATCACCGATAAGGGTTTAATCTCCAACATTTATAGGGAACGCCGGGGAGGGTTGGGGGGCAGGAGGTAGGGGGGTAAGAGATCAACCAGAAGGACTTGATGCATGCATATAAGCATAACCAATAGACATAAGACACTGGGGGGTAGGGGAGGCCAGGGAATTGTCAAGGGAAGGGGGAAAAAAGGAGACATATGAAATACTCTTTGTAATACTTTAAGCAATAAAACAATAAAAAAAATAAAAATAATAATAAAAGGACAACTTATAAATTGAAAAAAAAAAAAGAAGTTAGTTTTTTGCGGGGGAATCAATGAGCTCCCCTTCAGACATGATGAGTAAAATGTCCACCTGGAGCTGAGGAAATATTAGCCTGGAGCTAAAACAGGTGGTGATGGCTAGAGGTGTAGATTTAGGGATTCTGTAGAGCAGGGGTCCTCAAACTTTTTAAACAGGGGGCCAGTTCACTGTCCCTCAGACCGTTGGAGGGCCGGACTATAGTTTTAAAAAAAACTATGAACAAATTCCTATGCACACTGCACATATCTTATTTTGAAGTAAAAAAAACAAAATGGGAACAAATACAATATTTGTATTTGCATGTGGCCCGCGGGCCGTAGTTTGAGGACCCCTGGTGTAGAGTGTAGGCCGGCGGGCTGGAGTCATAGCGTTTGGTGGTGAGGATGCCATGGGTCTTTGGAGGGGGTGCTGTCATACTGTAGTTGTAGAGGTGGACCCCATTGTTTTATGGGTTAAAGGAAGAATGATGGTGAGTCAAGAAATATGTGAAGGAAGGCTGACCTTGTGATAAATTTGGTAGTAAAGGGAGAAAAAAAATATATAGTGAAAGTTCAAGAAATAGCCAGGGTTAAGGAAGGACTTTTAAAATGATAATGATAAGGAATTTATGTTCTGTGTTGGATTATAGATAGCATTTTATTCGCTTAGAATGACTTCTGAATTTTGAAATTGCTCACAATGCCTTTCTTCCTCTGAATTCAAAGCAAGAAGCTTAGTAGAGCAAGGGAGGCAGAAAATACAGATAGGAAAAGAACTGATAAAGGATTCAACAGTTAGTCATCCACAGGTGATTAAAGTGGACCTAATCTTCTCCATGTAGCTGGGCCCCTTTCTATTCAGACAGAAACTGTGTGTGTCTATAGCAGGAGCAGACATTTAGGTTAGGAGAGGACATCTCTAAAATGCTAAGGAATTTTTTGAAGGGTTCTCTAAATCCCTCAATCAACCACCCAGTTTAATGAACCCTCAGTGGCTCACACATTTCCCAGCCTGGCATCCACCCTGCTTTTCACTTCCTCAGCCCCCATCCTAGTTCAGGCCCCCGTTACTCCTCACCTTGCCTACTGTAATAGCCTGTCTTCTCTCTCTCCCCCACTCCAGCTCTCCTACACACTGCTGCTGGGGTAATTTCCCTAAAGCACAGTTCTGATCCTATCTGTGCCTTGCTTAAAAGCCTTCAACAAATTCCCATTGTCCATTGTCACCTGAATTAGGGTCAGGCTCCTTTCCCCGGCTTTTAAAGCCAGTCATAACAGGGCTTTGGTTTACCTTTTCTCTCCTCATAGTCACACTGATCTATAGGCATGAAAAAGAGTGGGTCACTTGGTCTTTCTCTCTCAAGTGGTCAGTGTGAAATTCCCCCATGAAAACAACAAGGGATTCACCCAGAAAGAAAGTAGAAGATGGTGTGGAGGTCATTTTTCACATCCTGTAAAATGAGATCTTGCTGTCTGAACCCTCCCCCAAGATATTTTGCTTATAAATTTTATATGGCATTTAGTAAATTCTACCTTCTATCAGAGTACTGTGTGTGCTTTTCCTGTCTCTGCCTTGTAGAGTAAATGCAGCTTGAAGCCAAGACCATAGGATCCTCATCTTTGATCCCCTCCATGGTCTAGCCCTATACCTTGCACTGGGGGCATTCAATCCTTTTTTTTTCTTTCTTTAAATTACCTGATTATATTAAGAAGAAGTTATGGACCCTTAGAGAACTCTGCTGTTGCCCATCACCTCTCAACATGTCACTTCCGCTTCTTATGAAGATGCAAATGTTTTTCTTTTTTCAATGTAGCAACTGCATGTCCTCTATGTGGCTTTACGGCGTTTATATGTTGGATTATAAGTAGATAGAGGACAAGGACTTTTTATGGTGTAACCTAGCCTGTATGGAATGCTCAATTTAAAGATTTGTGTATAAGCTCTTAATATTTTATTATAATAATTTTGAGAGAGAGAGAGAGAGAGAGAGAGAGAGAGAGAGAGAGAGAGAGAGAAACGTCAATACGAGAGCAAGACATCCATTGGCTGCTTCTGGCACGTCCCCTATTGGGATCAAGCCCACAACCCGGGCATGTGCCCAGACCGGGAATTGAACCAGCAACTCTTTTGTGCACAGGATGACCAATGCCCAACTAACTGAGCTACACTGGCCAGGGCTATAATAATTTTAATAAATCCATTTGCAGAAAGTTATTTTACAAATCAAGGATTCTTAAAGTAAGATGAACCTATATGTAGAATTATATATGAAAAATGTCAAATTTTCTCAGTAGAGAAGGTCCATAGCTTTAATCAGATACTCAGAGGGCTCTGTGACTCAGAAAAGAGTAAGAACTATTCTTATGAATCGATACATCTGTGGAAACGTTTTTACTTTGTCTCCACTTCTTGCAAAGGAATTTTTTAAATTATCCTTTTAAAAGTAGTTATTCCATAGACATAGAACCAGCACAGTGAGGATCATTTAGAATAACTCCTGATGCCACTTTCAGACCTCTACTCTGTCCCCACTAACGCTAACTCTTGCCTTCGGCAGGATGGAAGAACTGAATAACGCACTCGCATGCGCAGTGGGAAGAACCTCACCATCTGTCATGTACATCTTCCTCTGCGATCCTTTTATTTTTATTTTTTAAATTGATTTTAGAGAAAGAGGAAGGGGGGAGGGGAGGGGAGAGAGAGAGAATGAGAAACATCGATTTGTTGTTCCACTTATTTATGCATTCATGCATTCATTGGTTGCTTCTTGTATGTGCCTTGACCAGGGATCGTACTCGAAACGTTGGCATATTGGGACAACGCTCTAACCAACTGAACTACTCAGCCAAGGCCCATCCTTTTAGTATTAGGAGGTCCCTGCTGTTTCATAGGGGATTTTTACCCTGATGCTCACTGTCGAAATTCCCAACTGACCCCTTCTGTCTTATGCCTACACTCGGCTGAGTCTTAACTTTTTTGGTTAAGAGTTTCTTTTAAGAGGAAAAAAAAATCTCTTCTAACAGGGTCAGTCTCAGATATTAGATCCATTAGCTTTTTCTCGTGAACTTTACAAAAAGGGAGCGGGAAATAAATTTGGGGCTTATCATTAAAAACCTACGCATTGGTTAATTTTTTGCAAAAGCTGTCTCCCTCTTGCTGATCATTGATGATTTTTCTGTATCTTTCTCTTTCTTCTCTTATTTCCCTTGGGATCCCCGTCCCCCCAGAGACTTAATTTAGGTAATGCTCTCATTAGTGCAACTTCTACTCCGGCAGATTTCCTGGGCTTTCACATCAGTGCTTTCCCTTATGATGAACTCCATTAACAAGTCTCTGAACATCCAAAGGGAAGGAAGCAGTCTCTAATGCATGGGCTCTACCTCATTTGACCCTGTCTTCTGGCCCAACTTTCCTGGCTCTCCTGGAACTTCTTCAGCAGATAATTCCATCAACATTGAATTAAGGCTGAGTTGTGGCATCAAAGCTGATGGCTCAACAACATATTCACTTCCAAGTAGGTACTATCCTATATCATCACTATGAATTAAAAAATATATATATACCCAAGGAAGATACTATTCCTTAGAATGTTTTTAAATGCCATCCGCCCTCCCCCTGGTAGTGATGTAGATTTGTCCTGATGCATTCATTTTTTTCTTCCAATCTCTAAGGCTTCTCCAGACATTATTAGGAGTATGGATGCATAGTCTGGGCCAGGGGTCCTCAAACTTTTTAAACAGGGGGCCAGTTCACTGTCCCTCAGACCGTTGGAGGGCCGGACTATAGTTTAAAAAAAAACAACAACTATGAACAAATTCCTATGCACACTGCACATATCTTATTTTGAAGTAAAAAAACAAAACGGGAACAAATACAATATTTGTATTTGCATGTGGCCCGTGGGCCGTAGTTTGAGGACCCCTGGTCTGGGCTATGAATCAAAAACTACATGAACCACAACAGATTATTGGATTGGACACTCTAAGCCAGGGGTGGGGGAACATTTGGCCCTGCCAAGGCCTTAGGAGCAAATTAATTAAGTGTTTGACCAAATATAGCAGACTAATTTTTAACTTGATAATTTTGTATGACCCGCAAATGATGTTATAAATATCCAAATGGCCTTTGGCAGAAGAAAAAGGTTCCCCACCCCTGCTCTAAGCAATGGTTCTCAGCCTTTACTGTACATTGGTAGCAACTGGGGAGCTTTAACAAAAATTGACACTTAGGTCTCATTCCCAGAGATTCTGATTTAATTGGTTGGGGGTGCGGCACAGGTAGTGGGAGTTTTTAGAAGCTAGGAGAGCAGTAGGCAAGGATTGAGGACCAGCCCTCTTAAAGTAATCAACAGGACTAATGCAACCTGCTTCAATGCAGCCAAACAGGGCGATCTTCATGATGTCATAATACTGTCATAAGACAGTAGAGGGCAGAGTTGACTTAAATTTATATAGAGACAACTGTCTTAGGAAATAGCAAGTAGTTAATGTAATCTTAACGTTGTACTTTGTGGTCGTCTTTTCCACAAAGTTTTCATTTACTTTGTGTATATTGGAATTTACTGGGAAGCCCCTTCGTGATGCCTGGCCAATAGGGTCATTTCATAATTCGTACACTTTTGCGAGCACAAGGGAACAGTATCAATGATTCTGCCGGGATGAAAGGTGTATACCAGGGGATTGTCTAAAGTAAACTGGGACATAAGGTCACCCTGTGGTCACCACGCCTTCTGTGGGGGCCAAGAGGAGAGCCAGGCTCTGTAACATGGCTTTGCTAATTAAAGCAACCAGTGGCTACTATGTACGTATGCTGATTACTAAAGTCTTCAGTATATTCTTATGCAAGCCCACCTATCACTGTTCAGCATTATTGGATAATAGAAGAGAAACTAAAGATGTGTTTTTAAGTATCGGGCATTATATACAACCTAGTTGGGAATAGAAGGCTAATACATGAAACTGCTCTGGTCAGGTAGCTCAGACAGTTAGAGCATCATCCGGAGACGCCAAGGTTGCAGGTTCGATCACCAGTCAGGACACATACAAGAAGCGACCAGTGCATGTGTAAATAAGTGGGACGACAAATTGATGTTTCTCTCTGTGTCTCTAAAAATCAATCAATAAAATATCTTTTTAAATCCTTTCAGGAAGCAGAATATGATCAAATAAGTAATAAGTACATTCATAAAATAATATTACCTTCATTATATACAGGCTGCTCTTGACTTAAAGTGATTCCACCATGGTCCTTTCGAACTGCCAGCACTTCCAGCAGCCAAAGATCAGTTGACTCCCTGAGCTGCTCCAGGTCTGAAACAGAAATTCTCTTCGTTGTGGGCACAGCTCCTCTCGCAGTGGCCCTCTCTAGCTCCTGGACTGTCAACCTATATACTAGCCATTGACGCCCGACTTAATGCAAGGAATTTAATTTTAGCATCAAAGGCCTGATATAATGGGTGACAAGCAATTGCCCTTGAACAAAGCAAGGGTTCGGAGTGACAAGCCCCTCCACGGTGGAAAACCCATGTATAACTTTTGACTCCCCAAAACTTAACTGTAGCTGTCCCTCGGTATCTGGTATCCGTAGGGGGACTGGTTCCAGGATCCTCCTGCTGGGGGTTGTAGCCACGCCCCACACTGTTTGAATGATAACTATAGTATTGAACTGTATTTAATGTATGATCTTCCTCAAGATTTTGTTTTCCTATCAATTTTCAACTTGAGTCAAAACTATCATTCACCATTTTGTAGTTAGGAAGCTTATTCTTCCTCCTTTGCTAACGTATCATGCATGAATATCTCTATATTTGATCTAATGGATCTTCTAATAATTAGTTCTGGTGGGTTTTTTTCTTTCAAATTTGTTTTGAGTGATAAGTATAATTATCAAGATTGACTAGGCAACCTTAGGAAACTCTAAAATAATTAAAGCATAGTAATAAAGGAAACAGTGTGATGGGATTGATCCTGTCATAAGATGGTTAGCCCTGGATTGGATCCAATGGCCAGTCTGACGGCTTGACAGATATTCCCATCGTGCATGGGATGGACTGGTGAGACAGTGAGCACCGGTCAGGCCAGTCCATCTCCCATCACTGGTGATGATAAATGGCTGAGGAAAACAGATCAGCTCTGCCCAGTTTGTGTAACAAGACAGTTCTTTCCTTCTTGGTACACATTTACTTCATTATCTGAGTTATTAATGAAAATATTCAGACATTGTCTTCCTTTAGTTCACTGCTGTTTTGTTCTTGCCCTGGCCTTCTTCTCTATCCAAACTGGCTCATAGGAAAGGATCTAATATTTGTTAGGTACATTTTACTATATTTTCCCCAAATTAAAAATAACTTCCTTGTTTATTATGAAAATATACTATGCCTATAAAATACCCAAACATTGTAGAAAATAGACAAGAAGTAAGAAATACTTTTAATCCTATCATCTAGAAATAACAAGATTTTTAGGAGAATATTTTCTGATATAAAATACTTTATTTCTTTGTCAAATAGAAATTATTTGAAGCCTACTTTAATATAAAACCCCATGATCACTTAACTAGCTACATAGAATTTATACTTATGTATGTGTACTATAGTATGTGTGTATGTATACACACCATAGTTAGTTTAACCAATTCCATTTTGATGGACAGTGAAGTGATTTCCAATTTCCATTTTAATGAACATTATAATGTACCTGAGGCCCAGTGCACAGGTTCATGCACTGGTGGAGTCCCTCGGCCTGGCCTGCGGGGATAGGGCCAGAACCATCTCTCCGACATCCCCTGAGGGACCCCGGATTGAGAAAGGGCAATTCTCGGCTGACACACCTTGGAATTGGGCTCCCTCCTCTCTGGTTCCAGGTGCATCACCAGAGAACCGCAGCTGCCAAGTCACCGCAGCTCTTGTGTTGAGCATCTGCCCCCTGGTGGTCAGTGTGCATCATAGCTCCTCATTGGAGTGTCTGTCCCTAGTGGTCATTGCGTGTCATAGCTATTGGCCAGTCAGCCGGTCACTTAGGCTTTTATATAGATAGATATCTAGTATGTTCCTTACTATAAATGTAAAATATAGATAGGTAGAGCTAAAAGAGCCCTTAGAGACTAGCTAGTTTAATACCATCATTTTGCAGAAGGAAAATTGAGGCACAGAAAGGTTTAAGGGGGTTAGGATGCAGTTATTTGACTGTATGTTGACTGATCTTTCCAATCCATCCTGCTACTCTCTTTTTGAAAAATTGCTTGATTATTAAAATGACACTAAGTGGCACTGACTTTTTGTTAACTCTAATAGTTAAAGGCCTTACCTTAAGAGCTCTTAGGCCATGCCTGGGTAGCACAGTTGGTTAGAGCGTTGTCCCGATACCCCAAAGTTGTGGGTTTGGTCCCTGGTCAGGGCAAATACAAGAATCAACCAGTGAATACATAAATAAGTGGAAAAACAAATCATTATTTCTCTCTCTCTAAAAATCAATAAGTAAATTTTTAAAAAATTTAAAGCTAACTCTTCCCAGGGTCATTTGGATTTTAATGCTCTCACTTCTTTCAGTTTCTACTATGGCAGGTCCAGAGCTGGATGCTTAATTAAGTGTATTTTGAAGTTTAAAATGATAGGTAATAGAACAATTAGCATAGAGTTGTTACTTCTCCATGCTCAGTATAATTTGGGCCTAAATTCTTAATTATTGACTTAAAACAGGGGTGGGGAAACTTTTTCCTGCCAAGGGCCATTTGCATATTTATAACATCATCAGGGGCCATACAAAATTATCAAGTTAAAAAGTAGCCTGCTATATTTGATCAAACATTTAATTAACTCACCCCTAATGCATTGACATACTGGCCAGATCAAATGATGTTTTGGGCCTTATACTAGCACAGTCTGCAGGCCGGACATTCCCCACCTCTGACTTAAAATATTAGGCTATACTACTATAAATTATCTACATTAAATATCATGTGAATCTTTTAGTTAATTTAAAAACCATGGGACTCTGCTTCCTAGATAAAGAACTCTTTAATAAGCAAAGGATTTGGAATTTTATGTGATTTTTGGAAAATTACTTAAATTCTGAGTTTCTTGGTTTCTTTATCTAGCAATAAGGATAATGATAGCAATTTACTTCATGAAATTGAATAGAAATAATTATATTGCATTTGGCAAAAAGAAACGGATAAATAATCTTTTAAAAATAGAATTAGCCGTACACAAAGAAAACCAAGAAAAAGTTATATGTTATAAGTACTGGTTATTCTACAAAATAAATCACGTTCGAGTTGAACCATAGTTTCTTGTGGACTTCAAAGCACTGAAGAGATATTCAAACAGAAGTTGAGCACCTGCAAAAATATCCCGTAGACTAGAAAATGAGATTTTATGGAATCTCATTTTATGGAGGTAGTGGAATTTTTTATTGCATTATCTTTCCAAACTTTATTGAAATTTACACAAAGAGCTTTGTTGATATTATTTTTTTTAAAAATTGTGCCCAGCCAGCATGGCTCAGTGGTTGAGCATCGACCTATGAAACAGGAGGTCACAGTTCAATTCCTGATCAGGGTACAAGCCCTGGGTTGCAGGCTCGATCCCCAGTGGGGGCCGTGTAGGAGCTAGCCAATCATATAATTCTCTCTCATCATTGATGTTTCTATCTCTTTCTCCCTCTCCCTTCCTCTTTGAAATCAATAAAGATATATATTTTTTAGAATTTGTGGTCCTAGCTGGTTTGTCTCAGTGGAAAGAGCATCGGCCCACAGATTGAAGGGTTCTGGGTTCAATTCCAGTCAAGGGCACGTAACTCAGTTGCAGGCTCAATCCCTGGCTCTGGTTCGGGCATGTGAAGGAGGGAACCAATTGATGTGTCTCTATCACATCACTTTTTCTCTGTCTCTCCCCGTCCCTTTCCACTCTCTCTAAAAATCAATGGATAAATATCCTTGACAACAACAACAGGACTGACAGCAACAACAAAATATTTGTGAATTTGGAAGCTGCTTATGAACAAATAAAGGCAACAAGACTATTTATGCTGGCAATAATGATCATTCTAAAAAACAAAATTGTTTAATTGGTTGAACTGTTAGAACTCTAGCTGTCATTCCTTATTAACAAACTTGGTTCTGTAACTATATTTTCTCCTCTTAATTTGACTTCCTGGCTTGATAAGAACTCAAAAAGCAAGAGACCAAAGTCTGCATTTCTAATGAAAAATGACATCATATAATTGGTTTTGTCTGAACTGCTCAGTGGGTGAAAATATGATTTTCATGTCCTTATTCCCAGAGCAGCCTGACTCTTGGAGTCAGCAGCAGCAGTGCATCAACCAGTGTGGAACTCCGATCTCATTTGTACAGTATAGTAACTGTATTCTCACATGAAAACCTGGTTGTTTTTAAAAACAGGGAATGATCAGGTGATCGTTTGATCAGAATATCACTGATACGTATGAGAGATTTTTTTCCTAATTTGTTGTTTTAGATATGTTTTTATTGATTTCAGAGAGAGGAAGGGAGAGGCAGAGAGAGATGGAACATGGATGAGAGAGAAACATCCATCAGCTGCCTCCTGCATGCTTCCTATTGGGGACCTAGCCCACAACCCTGGGCATGTTCCCTGACTGGGAATTGAACCCTGACCTCCTTGTTCATGGGATGATAATCAATTGAGCCACATCGGCCGACCTTCTTTGTTGATCTCCAAGATTGCAACCCTCTTTTAGCTTCCATTATTTGTTTGTTCATTAATTCATTTATTCACTCATTCACTTATCAGGCCTTTCTGCCTTTATTAAAGTACATCTTCTGTGTTGGGACTGTGCTAAGTGCTGGGAAACTTAACTCTATATCGTGAAAGCAATGGGAAGCCACTGGCTGACTTAAGACAGAGAGTGCCATGATCAAATTTCCTTTTAATTAACTGTACTTTGGCTACTATGTGGAAAAGGAATGGAAGGAGAGTGCAACTGGAAGATGGGAGAGCAGTCAGGAAGCTAACAGAAGCAAGGCACGTGAGAAAAGATGAGGCCTAGGTATGGGCTGAATTGTACACCCCCCAAACAAATGCATATGTTGAAATCCTAACCACCCACCCCTACTTCAGAAAGTGACAATATATAGGGCCTTTATAGAGGTAAAGTGAAATGAGGTCACGTGGATGGGCCTAACCCACTAGGACTGGTGTCTTTACAAGAAGAGAAGAAATTAGGACACAGATACACAGAGGAAAGACACACAGGGAGAAGACAGCCATCTACAAGTCAAGGAGAGAGGCCTCAGAAGCAATAATCCTGCCATTGTTTAAGCCACCCAGTCTGTGGTATTTGTCATCATGGCCCTCATGAATTAAAACAGCCTGAACAAGGCAACTGCAGGAGATCAGCACCTTCAGGCACAGCTCATCAGCACACCCACCAGCCTGCTACTACACCTGCACAAGCTCGCATCCCTCAGGTAACAAACAATCCGGAAGAGCTATCTAAGGAAAGATGCTCATCCATTCCAAAACCTGGCCAGTGCTCCCTGGAGTGGTGGATGACAGGTATAAGCCTTGTTCCATTACTGATGGAGGGAAGTTTGAAATTGGTGTCACCTGCTCCTTCAGAGGGTGTCAGTTTGGTACTTGCACACTTGTGCAGGCGTTCAGTTCATTCCAATGACCATTCTGTTTGAGGCATCTGAAGGGGAGGTTTGGTCCTTCATCCTTGGCTCCTCTATGTTGTAAATGGTGGGCTATTCTGATTGGCGGTTCTTCTTCTCCTTCTCCTTGTCCTTGTCCTTCTACTCCTCCTCCTCTACCTCATCTTTCCTCCTCCTCCTCCTTCATTTTTATTGTTGAAAGTATTACATATGTCCCTCTTTTGCCCCCACTGACCTCTTCTAGCCTGCCCCCTCCCCCCACCCCAGGCCTTCACCCCTGCCTTCTCTGAGGTTCCATGCTTCTGTGTCTGGATCTATTTTTGTTCATCAGTTTATTTTGTTCATTAGGTTCCACATATGAGTGAGATCATGTGATACTTATCTTTCTCTGACTGGTCCTGCTGCTTCTTTGTCTTCATATGGAGGGCGTGGTTCCTTAAATATTTCCAGAAAGGGAATGGAAATTTCAGCTTAGTTTCATGAAAAGCATCTCTTGATGTTTGAAAGGGTAAAGAAGAGGGAACTAATGTGTTTTAAGCTCTAGGCACTATTTTTCTGCACATTACCCCAAGTTCTTGATTTCTCCATTGTTGTTAGCAGGGGATTGAATGAGTCAAAAATCAGGTAAGTTCGGGTTCATTTTGTTTTGCATTTCTGTTTTAAGGAGCTTTCTGATGTATATTCATTTCTAAAGTGAAAGTTGTTTTTAAATTTATTTCAAAAAAATTTGGTTCTGTGATTCAGTAAAAATAACTTTTTAGAATTAATTCAAGTCACAAAAAGTGAATCTAGTTTATTATAGTTTTGGTTTATGATTTAATTTTATTCGAGTCCTTAGATTTTAAAAATAAAATAATAAACCTTAAGCTTTATATAAAACTGTCAACTGTATATTAAAGTCTTCATCTTGCTCTAAACCCAGGATTTTATAATCTGAAAATTTATATTTTTCTTCAACTCTGAGTAATTTTATTCTAGTTTCTCCTTATTATCCCCTTCTATTCTCCCTCCTTTTCCTTTGTAACTTTTATAAGATAGATATTGGACCTTGCAGATCTTGCCTCCATGGCTTTCAATCATGAAAAAATTCTCATGAACTGTCCATCTCCTGGTCTTTTGCTCTCTGTTTGGGGAGAATGTCTGCTTCTACTAATCTGCTCTTCAACTTCGTCTGTTCTGCTTATCAGCTAATGAAATTCCAATTTTAGAAAATTGCTTTTTAGTTTCTATGATCTCTCACTGATTATTTGTTGTAGATTGAATATCCTTTCAAGTCTTGCTGAATAACATTTAAATTCATTTTAATTTTATCTTCTGTTTCCTTTATTAACTTAGTTTCCTCTGATATTACTTCTGTTTGTTGAGTTTGGTGTTTCTTTTTCATGGTACTGGTTCCCCTCCCCCCCACCCCCAAAAAAATCTTTGCTGATTTTAATTGTTCACTCATCTCTTATTTGAGGATGCTTTTGCTTGGTCGTTCTGTTTAATTATAGCCTGTCTTCAGGGGCTTTAAAGGAAGGGCACGACATGCTTTGCAGGGGTTAGGAGACACATGGGCTCTGCCCTTTTGGCCCCAGGAGCTCCACTAACTTCTTATTCCCAGAGGCAAAGTTCTGATACTTAATGCCCACAGGGGAGAGGAGGCTTCAGTGAATCATTCCAGGGCCCTTTTCTCCTCTTGATCATTGGACTCTTTCTTTGAACTTACCTAAAACTATTCCTTCTGAACCTGTTCTGGTTTCCCTGATTTTGTTTCTCTTTGGATCAGATCCTGCCTCTCTATTTTTCGGGATTTCCTGAAAATTCTTGGAAAATTGATCACCCTTTTTCTCAATTCTGAGCTTTTTAAAGAGAGAGGAAGAGAGAGAGAAACATAGATGTGAAGGGGGACTATCCATCCATTGGCTGCCTCCTGCACGCCCCCTACTGGGGATCAATCCCCAACCCCAGGCAACAAGCAACAGGCAACCTTTTGGGTGCATGGGATGACGCACAACCAAGAAGAGAAGGTAAAACCATGTGTTCAATCCACCATCTTGATCCAATCTGTACCTATTATTTTCCTTATTATCTCTATGATCAAATAATATAAGCTCAATGTGAAAAATTCAGAGAATATAGAAATAGATAAAAAGTGAATGTTCCTTCTTGTATCAGATGCCTCTAGTGACTTGACTTACATCTTGTTGGCCTCACCTATTGATTTTAGCTGGAGCTGGGTAGACTTCCTGGCTGACAGCATCTATTTTCAGAACATGCCTTCCTTCTGGCTCAGACCTCTTCCAAAGCTGCAAATTGCCTGTTAGCAATCTTGGGTGGTGGTCAGAGGAGGCAGCCCTTTGACAATCTCCCACACTCCAGAAGGTATTCTATACTCTTCTCAGGAAGTTTCTGCAGAATCAATCCCTGTTGCCCACAACAATGATCTCAATTATCACCCCTTCTATCAGCTTTTCCTTCCTTTCTACTTGACTCTCCCTCATTTCTAATTCCCACTTCCTGGGATCTAACATCCCCTCTCCCACCCGCATCTGACAATGCCCTTTTCCTCTGTACAGGCACACCTCAGAGATATTGTAGGTTCGGTTCCAGACCACCATAAAAAGCAAGTATCAAAATAAAGAGAGTTGTAATCATTTTGCTGGTGGAGGGTATTGCCTTCAGTTTGTAAAACATGCAATATCTGTGAAGCACAATAAAACAGGGTATGCATGTACACCTAAACTCTCTCAGTTCTGATTTATCATCTCACTGTAACTCTATTAGCTGTAAAGCATTTGGGGATGCTGTCAGGGAAACAGGCTCTGTAGTAAATGAGGTTGTATTGAATTATTTAGCTTTTAGCTGAAGTGGAGATAACGAAAGCAGCTGAGCTGGTTTGTAAAATCCTGGAGTAATCTGTCCACTGAATCGTTACTTTTATCATACTATTTTTTCTCATAGTTAAAAATTATAAATTTTAGGCTATGAAGAAACCTTTTCAGTTCAGTGCCACAAATCTATAGCGAAGGAACGATCTGTTTCATGAGGTATATGATTATGTAGCTGCGGAGTTGCAAACCTAGGGAATCATGAATTAATTTTATGTTATTTCACACAAGGCTTCTAAACACATAAACATCATTTCTCTCCTTTGAAAGAAAAAATTTCAAAAGTAGATCAAGGATTTCTATTTGAGATATATGATCATCTGAGCTTTTGAAGTTGGCTGTTTTTCTTGGTTCTTTGTTTGTTTTTTAAATGAAAAAGACCTTTCTGTGGCTAACTCAGTAATAAACAAACATGTTCTTAAATGTTATCAGAAATGGGGGAATCACTGCTAACCTAATGGATGACCACAAACACTCTTTTATCTTCCCTACATTACTAGTGTCTCTTGGGAAATTGAGCTTAATAAAGACCAAGACAACAGGGCGTGCGGTGCAGAGTTCTGTGGCTTTGCAATAACTGTGGAGTTTACTCCACTTAGCACATCTCAGTGTCTAAATGCCCACTCTCAAGAAGTGTGGCTGCAACCGGAAGTGAAATATCTTTGCTCATGCTCAATATATAATCTAAGCATGCACATCTGGCAATTAAACACCCTTTTCCTGGTGAATCCTGGAAAACAGCATAATTATACTCCCAAGCAAACAACTCGGGAGTAAGACTGTTCCGTTGTCAAGAATACCAGGCAGGATCAGTCAAAGTTAAAACTCTTCTCTGCATCTATGCCCTTTAACCTCCACTGCCATCTCCATCATACCTGGGCTGAGGACCCCTGAGGAGCCTCGCAGGGGGTGGAGAAGGAGGACCACCAACCCTTATTGGTCAATGACTTAGTATCGCTAGAAAGTCACGAAGATGGACTGCCTTACAAGCTGCCCATGTTCTTCCGTGAGTTTCTCCAGAGCTGACTCGGCTGTACCTTGTCTTTTCTCTGGCACCATTGGTTCTAGTGTTTCTTTGGCTGCTGCATCCCACACCACCCAGGCGTACAGTGAGGAAGACCTGGAGTCTCGCCTGGAGCCTGGGGGCCGGCCAGGAGGTGCGGGTGGGTCTGTGTGGCAGCTTGCCTGTTGATTCCAGTCCCTGCAATGTACAAGCGCCATGGGACTGCGGGCTGCGCCCCGCCAGCTTTGCCGGGTCCGCCCCGACCTCACCAGGTTGGCAGACAGGAACAGGCTGGGAGTGGGGCCCTCTGGCCCAGCGCCCACCACTGTCCTCCCAGCGTCTGCTCTGACCACCGGGGAAGCGAGCAAACACGCCAGCCCCCAGAACGACCTGTTCCTCCCAAACCCGCCGCAACGGGGGCGCACTGCCCCGGCGCCCGCCTCGCCCACCCTACGGCCTAAGCGTGTCTTTGGGCAAATAACACCTGACTGGATACCGTGGGGACGCAGGGCGGGAAAGGCTGGAGAGCTCATCTTCGGGGCCGGGCTAGCCACTCCGGGCCCCCGGAGCGCGAATTAGGCCGGAGCTGCAGAGTCAAACCCCTTTCCCCGCCGCCGGGGGCTCGGGGAGCGCGCGGTTTGGGGAGGTGAGCGACTAAGGGGCGCTGCGGCGGCTCGGAC
>NW_006288250.1:1739640-1746809 GCF_000327345.1 Myotis davidii
TGGGCGCTTGCTTTGGAGAAGAAGATCCTGGAGCGTCGCCCGGGGGCACTGGGAGGGCGGTGAGGGGGGTGCACGTTCTGGTGCCTGGTTGCCTCCCCCAGGACTCCGGCTTGGGGGCAAAGAGAGTTCTGTCCCTAGCCTGGCCGACCTTCCCGCTGCCCTCTCTGCCTCCGCAGCCGGATTTCTCAGCCCTGGGGCTGCTCGGATTCTCTTCTGGGGAACTTGGCTTTGCGCTCCCCAGGCAGCCCCAGCGCCCAGGCCGGGAGGACAGGGCTGGGCTGGCGGAGGGGGGCGGCTCCCAGGCGCGGGGAACGGCGCGGAGAAAGTGGCCAGGTTACCCTTCCTCCCACAGAGAGTTTGGCTCCTGCAAGCTGCTGTGGACCAGTCTACTCTGGCCGCCTCCCCAGCCCCTCTTTCTCCAACAACTTGGCCCTGAGAAATAGCAGAAAGTGGGGGAAATAACAGGAGTTTTAAAACACTCCCGACTCCCACCAACTCGCCCAGACTTCCAAGGGTAGGGAAGTAGCCGTGGGCTTGGGTACCGTTTCCGTGACAACAGGCGCCAGGCAGGGCCTTGATTTACAGCCTATTAATATCCAAACCACTGTTTTCAGTGAGCGGTTAGCGGCGCCAGGAGTTAAGAAGAAGCAGCTTAACTCGCTGAAGGAAAATGAAAGAGAAGCCACTGTTTGGTTGTTGTTTTTTGTGTTAGATGCATCAGGGGTGTGTGTGTGTGTGTGTGTGTGTGTGTGTGTGTGTGTGTGTGTGTGTGTGTGTGTGAAATCTGGTGACAGTATTTTGTCCGGAGAACTCCCGTGACAAGAGGCTAGGCTGTCATCTCCCGGTAAGAGGCCATGCAAAATCCACAGCCTTGAGATGGGCATGATACTTAAGTTTCTGAGGAAAGTGATTCAGGTGGCTCCTGAATGAGAGGCTTCTGCAAATCAAAATTGTAGGCACCTCTGAATTATCACCTCACCCACCCTTAGCTTCACAGATGGCTCCGAATTTTACTCAAGAATTCCCTCTTTGACCACCTCCCACCCCCATGCCCTGGGGCAGGCCATTTCCTATTCCAGGTCGAGACTTTTACTCTTTTGCTAGGAGCCCTGAGTTCCAGAATATCTTAAACTCTTTTTCTGTACGTGGAAAAAATTAAGTGTACCCAGCACGCAACATGGCTAGGGTTGTCCTTGCCCGGAGGCTGTGGGCCCGTCAGGGAAAGGAATAGCAGGCCCACCAGCCCTGAAGCCAGGTGACTCCTCAGAGGTGGGTCGTGTACACAGAACTTGATCAAACTCGAGTAAAGCACAGCTGAAAGCCGTGAACCCTACATCAGGAAAAGGTAGCCTTTAGACCCCTTAGCTGTTGCTCTTAGCTTTGTCAGGGGCTCAGTCACAATGATTGGGGAGGAGCCAGTTCTCTTAATCCCCAGGTCTCGGAAGACTCCGGAGTCTGCTAGTGGAACTGAAAGCACCTGAGAACTCCCAGGCATCCAGGCCCGGGCTTTGTGGCACAGGCGTATCAGGTTTTCCTGAGTGGCTTGCCCAGCCGAGAGCTGAGATACCGCCTTTTGCTCTGGTTGTTGCTTCTTCCAAGTGTTCTGATGGTGTCCTCCAGCACAACACCTGCTGGAAGATTGGCCTTGGGGTAAAGATATGGCAGGAGGCAGACTCCCACCTGGGATCATATCTGACAGACTAAAAAAGGACTATTTTAGGCAAACCAGGTGTGAATAAAAGCTTTGAATTAAAGTCAACATCTGACGGTTCTGCCACAGTTATGGAAGCAAACTGTTTTTGGTCAATAAAAAGAATAACAGCTCCTCGCACCCCCCCAGCCCCCATCTTTTATGTACCAGTGCTTAGCCTGGTTCCTGGACACTGGGTTAGCCTTTGTTGAGTGAGTGAGAGAATGAATAAATGATAAATGAATGCTCAGAGTCTTCTTTCTGTTATCCCCATTCATTGTCACAGTAACTCTGCAAGGTAGTTCATAGTACAGTATCAGCATTTTACAAGTGAGGAAACAGGTTGAAGGAGATTAAATAATTTGCTTCACATCACACAGCTGAGGAGAGGTGGGGCCAGGATTCAAACTCAGCTGTTTGGTTCCACCCTCTTTTTAAAGTTAGACATTTGGCAGAGGATACAGAAGTACAAGTTGGAGAGATTTGGTGGTAGGATTGGTTGTTAGCTTCACAAGCATTCACTCTCGAGACCTCGGCTAATAATTCCGCTGATATCAGAAGCTTTTTTAGAATATTACCTGAAGATGGCATTGGACACTTATTTGCTCAGAGGTGTTTCACCTTGCCCGTTACATTCAGGTCATTGTTTCAAGGACAGAACTGTAATTTTGGCAGTAGTCAAAGCATGGATTTTTTTGAAAACAGATTTTCCTTTCAGCCCTGGAAGTGGCCAGGAGGGCTTGATGATGCATGAGGACAGTGTGATAGGACAGAGGATGACTATAAAAAATTCATGAGACAAACGCTATTGGAGCGGGAAGGGACTTGGAGGTCACTGAGTCCCACCTTCTACTCGTGTAGTCACTTGCTTAAAGGCGAGAGGTTTACCTGGTTATTTATGTGCAGTTATGGTACATGCCTTCTATACTTTCCATTCTTCCCATTTCTTCTCTGTCTCTCTCTCTCTCTCAAGGCCAAAATTGAGTTGATTTCCTGAAGTTCTGCCTTATCAACCCACTGGAAGTGTTGTTGTTTTTCCTTTGGGGGAGATTGTGAGAGAACACATTGTAAAATTCAATGCTTTCATCTTAGTGAAATCTTTAAAAACTGTGTTGGAGCCCTAGCTGGTTTGGCTCAGTGGATGGTGGTCCGTGGACTGAAGGGTCCCAGGGTCCACTCCGGTGAAGGGCACATGCCTGGATTGTGGGCTCAATCCCCTGTAGGGGGCATGCAGGAGGCAGCAGATTAATGATTCTCTCTCATCATTGATGTTTCTATCTCTCCTCTCCCTTCCTCTCTGAAATCAATAAAAATATTTTTTAAAAAATAAGAACTGTGTTGGAGATAGGTGGGCATTAAATTCTAAACTGTCCCACAGTCTCCCCATTGCCTGTTAGGTTCACAGAGGTCTGTATTTTTACACAATACGTATGCACATTACTATCTTGAGATGGTACAAATCTCAAGACCAATAATTATGTAGCATTTCTGGGGCTGTGGGGGAAAGAAAGGACTTTAGGGAATTATTGGGACTATCAAATACCTGTTTAATCTAAACTCAGTCAATTAAATCAAAATCAAACACAAAATTTTACCCTCTATCTAATATCTGAGAAGGTAGGAAATATGAGCAGTGGGAGGTTTAAAGTGATAAAAAGTATATCTCTTCATTATCCATAATCTTTTTTACCATCTCAGACCTGCAGAGGTTAATATTTATACATTGACTTGCGAAGATCAAGAGTGAAAAAGACTGTGCTGTGTGGGTTGATGAGAAATTTGATTTTATAATGAGGACTGGCAGGGAAGTTCATGGATGTGGCTTTCAAAACCATATGGATATTACTAGCTACGTATTGCTGTAAAAAAGAAGTAGTTTGTTTTAAAAATAGATTGCATTGGCTCCGTTTTTTACGGACAGCTCTCTGGTTACTCCTAGATCAGAAATCTGGGGAAGAAGAGTAAAAGCAGGGGTCTGTGTGCCAGAAGTCACTGGGTAACATTGGCTGGGTTCATCAAATGAAAAGAAGAAAGGAAGGCCTGCAAGAGTGGGCTCTAAATGTAGCAAATGCTTTGCTCTGACAACCCCAAGAGGCAACGGTCACATGGTTTTGGAGATAGAAATGGTGATGGAGGGAAGGTGTAGGAGGCAGTCAGGAGAATTCACTGTCAGATCTGGCTCCACTCATTGAATTGTCAACTCCCCTTGGTAAATATTTAGAAAATGTCATAGCATGTTTCCTTTTGTAGCTGTGCTTATTTCTTAATTCACAGCCAAAAGAGCCAATTCTTCCATTTCCAGCCAGCCTTAGCTGAATATCAAACCACCAGGGGATCCCAGCCTCACAGCTCACAGTGTTAGAAGCAGTCATAGACAGAAAATGCTTCCTCAGTGGATTGTCTGGCTGGCTTATGACATTTCCAGACCACCTTTGCTTTTTCTCTTCTTCCGGTGGCCGGAAATCTTATGAAGCTGTCTTTTTCCTACCTCATGAGGCCTTTTCAGGCTTTGCCATAATGTTTAATTTCCATACCATACCTGTGCAGACCTGGCCAGGGGTATAATTACAAGGACAATTAGAACCCAGACAGATATCGTGTTAGCAGTGGGGGCAAAAGTGGGCCTTCCTTTCTTCTTTTCATTTGAATGCTATAAATTTAGCCAGTGGAAAGGCACAGGGCTAGAGAAAGTAGACTTTCCATTGAACTTGGCTCAGATCATCCAGGATATTTATGAAAAGAATCACAGGGCACCTTGACAGCTAAGGAACAATAATTGCTTTGAATTATAGTCAGTTTAGAAGTTTCCACCATCATAAAAAGGAGCAGAAACTTGGATAACCCTGAAAGGAAATATATTGAAAATAATTTCCATTTGTACCAGACTTAAATATGGGTGTGTCTCGTTTGAGAATTCATAATACTTCAAATAAAACAAAGGATATTTGAAAGACATAACTTATGAGGACTGGAAAGCCGTCCCTAGCCTCATTCTGTCCTTCTGCTCAGTTCCTACCTGTGTCCAGAAGCCCCCTAGGAGTGGTCAGTTAATTTTACCTTCCATCATATTTTCTCAGGGTGAAAGAGTAAGAAGAGGCCTTTTATAATACTGACTCTGAGTTATAAGTCACCAGGCCAGCGGGTCTCTATCTGATCCCTCTCTGTGTCCTCAGCACAGAACAGCATACTGCACACAGTAGGTGCCCAATGTTTGCTCTTCTAGATGATTAGATTAGGGAGTGAGGAGTAGGTCCCATGTGTCTATGAAGGGTTTAGTCTAGGAAGGGGCTGGAGATGTGACTGGAAAGATCATCTGGGTTCAGTCTGTGAAGAACATTGAAGGTTCAAGTTTAAATCAATGAAGGCTGAGCAGAGACAAGACCTTGTCAGACCCTTGTTTAAACAAACTTCACCAGGGACAGTGAAGGACATGTGAACTAGAAATTGGCTAGTACAAGGTGATGTATAGTCCACTCAGTTTTCAGGATGCCTTTGTATATGCATATCTTATTTTACTTTATAATGCCCACACGAAAAAGCAAGAAAGATCTCATTATTCCTCCTTTATAGTCTAGGAAACCGGATTGGAAATGTATAATGATTATCCCAAGGTCCCTCTGGTAGATGAGGGCAGAACCTGACTTTGACCTAGTTTCCTAATTCCAGGGCTGGGGCTTTGTCCAGATCTCCTCAATAGAGTAACTGAATATTCTAGGCTTTCTGGTTGGGACAGTGCTTGCTTGCTTCAGCAGAAATTTCAGTCTGAGTTCATTGGTTCTGGAAAGAGGGAGGAGAAACGTGTTACAGTATTTACTCTTTAGCCTCAAAACTTCAAGAAGGGCCCTCCAGAATGTACACAGATGATGTCTCAAAGCAGTGAATTAATGGCAAGCATGCACATGGATTCCCAGAGTGCCATAGATAAATGATGGGTGTATACCTGTCAATGATGTTTCAGCTTTTCATGACCTTATCCCAAATTTACTGGGCATTGTTATGCTCATGTCTCATTATGGGCTTTAAAAATCTCTTTTTGCCGAAACCGGTTTGGCTCAGTGGATTGAGCGTCGGCCTGCGGACTGAAAGGGCCCAGGTTCGATTCCGGTCAGGGGCATGTACCTGGGTTGCGGGCACATCCCCAGTGGGAGATGTCCAGGAGGCAGCTGATCGATGTCTCTCTCTCATCGATGTTTCTAACTCTCTATCTCTCTCCCTTCCTCTCTGTAAAAAATCAATAAAATATATATATTTTTTTTTAAAAAATCTCTTTTTGTCTCATGATCTTGATTACCTTGATTTGTACTTATTTTAGTCTTCAACAACTATTTATTAAACTCTCATTAATTTGCCAGACATAGCCTGGGCCCAGTGTACACGACAAAAAAGCAAGTCTGACATCATGGAGCTCATGTTCTCGTTGGGGAGACAGGTACTAAACAACAACAAACACATGCCTATGTAACATAATTTCAGGTGATATAAAGAAAAATAAAGCCGTGTGAAGTGAAGGAGAGGTAGTTCTACTATTTGAGGTAGTAGGATTGATGGGAAGAGCCTCTCTGATTAGTTTTCACACAAGCAGAGACTCACATGAAGCAAGGGGCGTGGGGGAGAGGGATGTTTGGAGAAGAGATTCAGGTTGAGTTCCTAGGCCCTGAGGTTGGGCCACTGCTCTGTCCCAGGAGTGGTCAGGAAGCCAGTGTGACTTAGTGAGGGGAGAAGGGGGCAGTGCAGGAGTTGATGTTGGAGAGGAAATGGGGTCTGGATCATGCAGCCTTGCAAGGACTTTGGGTTTTAGCCATGCAATAGGAAGCCACTGGAAGTTGTGGGCAGGGGAGGGACTTGTCCAGATTTGTATTTTATGAGGATCTTTCTGACTGTCCTGTGGAAGATTGACCGTAGGGGACAAGGGCTGAAGCAGGGAGTGGAATGAAAGCTACTTTAGTGGTCCAGGTTAGAGATGATGGACCAGGCTGCTGGTGGTGGGGTGGTGAGATGCAGCTGGCTTCTGGTTAGATTTTTTAAGGTAGAGTTGATGGGATAAGGATATAGAGCAGGGGTCCTCAAACTATGGCCCACGGGCCACATGCAAATACAAATATTGTATTTGTTCCTGTTTTGTTTTTTTACCTCAAAATAAGATATGTGCAGTGTGCATAGGAATTTGTTCATAGTTTTTTTTTTAAACTATAGTCCGGCCCTCCAACAGTCTGAGGGACAGTGAACTGGCCCCCTGTTTAAAAAGTTTGAGGACCCCTGATATAGAGCATGAGAGAAAAAGGATAAGTCAAAGATGACCCAATTAGTTTTGGTCTGAGCGACTAAAAGAATGAAAAAGCCATTTCACTGAGCCAGGAATATGTCTTGTCAAAGGTACTGTGGGATATTATTTCTGCTTTTTTTTTCATTGAGGGGTCGATTTGGAATAGACTCATGCAGATTTTTCATTTAAATACACCCGAAAGGAGGCATTTCCTTG
>NW_006288250.1:1747405-1748332 GCF_000327345.1 Myotis davidii
TGGCTCCTCTCTCTTTTTCTACCCTGTCTCTTCCTCCTTTCCATCATAAACCCTCAACTTGAACCAGGTTTGTCTGCTTCCACTGACTGAGTCCTGACCATTTCTTTCAGAGTTGGAGTGGTTTCTGTCAGTCTTCCTGGAACACTCCAGCCCCAGTAATCTCTCCCTTCTCCAAATGTGTTAAAGGGCTATACATGTTCTACTTACCTGAACATTATCATAGACTTCTTTTCTGATTATTATTTAACTTTTCTTGTGTTCATCTATTATTTGCTCAACCAGATGGCTCTCAAAGGCACAAACTGATTTATGAATATTAGTTGTGAGCCTTACATAGAGCTCTGCCTAATGCTTTTACAAATAGAAGTTCAATTAGTAATTTTTGGAATGTGTACTTTGGCAGTCATCCCCTAATGGGGTGGTGCTGGTATGTGGGGATTATCTTCATTAAAAATTGTCGGATGACGGTTGCCAACAAAGCCACCTTCTTAGTGGGTTATGTAGGTGTCCATTTCCAGAGAATGGTACCTGGACGCTGCTCTTTTGGATTAAGAACTTTCTAGTGTGCCTCGTCTCATGCTCACATCCACTCTTCATATGGCATTGTATTTAATGTCAGAAATAAGGTATTTTCATTTGCCCCTAAATGACCACGAACAGTTATTTAATGGGCATGGCAACCATGAAGTTTAAAAATTTTTATTGTTTTAAGTTATGATAAATATATAACAAAAATTTGCCATATTCATTATTTTTAAGTGTTCAGTGGCATAAATTCATGCACGTTGTTGTATAGCCATCATCATCATCCATCTCTGGAACCTCTTCCAAAACTCAAATTCTGTACCCATTAGACACTATCTCTCCCCTCCCCCCAGCACCTGGCAATCACCACTTTACTTTCTGTCTCTATGAATTTGATTACTG
>NW_006288250.1:1748691-1777530 GCF_000327345.1 Myotis davidii
ACTTGGGCAAAGAATTTCCTCCGCTCTGACACTTTTTCAGAGGGTGTGTGTGTGTGTGTGTGTGTGTGTGTGTGTGTGTGTGATGGTACGGTACCTTAATGTGTTGCCTCATGTTTGTAGCCTTGCCTGACAGCCCCTCTCCCTCGCCAGGACGGAGGGAGCTCTGAATGCTTCCTCCTATGTATGTTTGCAGCACCTTTCTCATTTTTTTTTAAAGGGAAGTTTTTGGTTTTTTTAAATTCTTGCCCAAGGATATGTTTTTATTGGTTTTAGAGAGGAAGGCGGAGAGAGAGAAACATCTATTGGTTGACTGCCTCCTGTACATGCCCCAACTGGGAATCAAACCCTCAACCCAGATCTATGTGCCCTGACCGGGAATCAAACCTGCAACCTTTTGGTGTATGGGATGATGCTCCAATAAACTGAGCCACCCAGGAAGGGTACCCTTCTCATTACTTTGTTCAGCATAGATCCTGTTGTTTTCTAATTGTCAACTTGCCTTCTACAGCGTTAGACCATGCTTCTTGTGATAGGGAAATGGGTCTCTCTCTCTCTGTCTCTGTTTCTCTCTCTCATGCCCAGCATCTAGAGCCATGGTTGGTTCATAGAAGGGAGTGGCTCAAAAGTAGTTATTGACTAAAAAAATAAATAGATTATATGTAATTTAGTTTATATATCTTGGAAATGAAGCATTATAATAAGTTGTTACTATAGTAAGTCAACATTTATTGTGGGCTAGGCACTATGTTGAGAGCTTTTATATGTCTTTGTTATTTCTATTATTATGCTAATTTGACAGATAAAAAAAGCAGGGATTAGAGAAGTTTATTTACTCAAGATTACACAGCTAGAAGATCAAAGCTGGACTTGAACCCTGGTGTATTTATTCTAGAGTGCTTGCTTAGAATCACCACACCCACCATATTTGGGTGGAGGTCAACAATTATGGCTCTTAATTCTAAGAGGTTTTTTCCCTTTTGATCTTGCATCTTTAATGATCTGAAATTATAAGGCCAATTAGTTGTATACTTGTTTATGTTGTTTTTTCTTTGCAATGATTTAACCTAATAGACTCAAATCCCCTCATTAGTTGTTAATAAATAATTAATGTTCTGAACTTGACTTCCGACATCGTTCTTTGACATCTGAGGATGAAGGTGCTAATTAGCACTGCACAGTATACTCACTGTCCTAAGGCAGCTCTCCATGCTGCTGTACATACTGCTTCAGAAGGGGCTGGTATTGCCAAATGCGATGGCCACCCTCCAGACCCAACTCCTACCTTCTCTGAAATATTTGACTTCGTTAACCGTTCTCTTACTTTGAAACTATGCCCTCCCTTGGCTTCTCGGACCTGCGCTCTCCTTTTTCTCTCCTAGCTTTCTTACCATTGCTTCTTTTTTGTGTGTTTCTTTTTTGTTAATCCTCACCGGAGGATATTTTTTCTATTGATTTATAGAGAGAGTGGAAGGGAGCAGAGAGACAGAAAGAGAGAAACATCAATGTGAGAGAGACATTACCGATTGGTTACCTCCTGCACACGGACGGATGCTCTATTCACTGAGCCACCCTGGTTAGGACACCATTGCTTCCTTTCGTTTGTTTTTTTTTCTTCATTTGTTGGGGTTGCCAATGCATCTAAATTCTTGTGTTCAGCTCCAATCTCTCCCTCAGTTCCAGGTCTGCTTTATAGCTGTCTGTCAGCTGCCTTCATTTGGTTGTAGCAAGAGGTCTCAAACTCACCATGTAGCACGTGTTACTATGTGCTGAACCTCCTGGCTCCTTCCTTTACCCCTAACCCTGCTCCTTTAGTAAGGACCTCCTGGCTCCCTCCTTTACACCTAACCCTGCTCCTCTGCCTGTTTTCAAGTTTGGTTCTTGTCCCCATCCTCCCAAATAAGAACCTCAGCAACCTTTTTGGTTTTCCTTCTTTTCACACTTCCACACCCAGTTGGCTGCCAACTCCTGTTCATTTTTTTCTTTAAACTTTTCAAATCAGTTACTTCCTTTCAATGTCCACTTTTCCTCTTCTTATGTTTGAATAATTGGCCTTCAGTCTTTACCTTCCTAACCTATCACACACCCTGACCTCAGAAGTATTTTTGGAAACATGAGCCTGACTGAATCATTCAACTGCTTAAAACCCTTCATGGTTCCCCATTTCCCCAAAATAAAGTTTAAACAGGCAGACAGTGACCTTCACAGTTGGTTTCAACCTCCCTCCCCAGTTTCATCCCCTCTCCACCTGCCCTGTGACTATTGGAGGCTTGTTTGGGGTACATTTCCATGCCTGCATGATGTTGCCTGTACTCTTTTCTAGGCCTGGAATATCTTGCTCCCTTTCCTCGGCCATGAACTCTTGTATGTGTATCCCAAAGGCCCTGCTCAAACAGAACCCCCTGGTGCTTTCCCTCTTCTCTGTCCCAGGGAGGTGCCCACTCTCTCCTCTGAGTTCTTAAGCTGTCACTTGCACATTGTCCCCTTGTTGGTCGTGTTCAGGTCTGACTCAAACCTTTTGAGCTCGGCGTGTCAGCATTTTGAAAAACCCTAACTTAACTCTGGTGCCGTGTCACATATAGAAATTTTTTCATATTTGCAACCATAGCAAAACAAAGATATATATTTTTGATATTTATTTTATATATGTAAATGCCATTTAACAAAGAAAAATCAACCCAAAAAATGAGTTCGCGTGTCACCTCTGACACGCATGTCATAGGTTCGCCATCACTGCTCTCTAGAGTATGAGTTCCTTGAAGAAAGGACATTGGTGTCTAACTCAGTGTTTGGCTAATGTGCGGTGCTCAGGAAATGCCAGTTGAATTGGGCAACAGGGGAAGTTTCCAGCATATTCAGCGCTGAAAACAATCCCCCCAGTTTTGACGATAGGAGATTATGAAGAAGGGCTGAGGAAGGCTCTCACTATTGACGGGGCGTGGACAGGAGTGAAGAGGAATGCTTTCCACCTGAGTAGAGGTTATCTCCCCATCTCGATATTCCCCAATGGCTTTCCATTTATCGAAGGGGAAACGTAACGGCTGGTTTTAACTACTTCATCAGAGTATGCCTATTGCTGGAAACATTCGGTTATTCATCCAGAATACAGTCCCTCCCACCTCATTTTTCAGTGACTGTCTGAGGCTGACCCTCAGAATGCAGCTGTGAACGGCTCTTTGAGTGGGTGTTTCAGACCATAGATCTGTTTTATAATGGTAAAGAATTAAGAAGGGACACCAAAAATTCCTCTATAGAGGTTTCTTTCTTTCTTGATTTTTTTTTTTTTGAGCCCTTTTAGTCTGTGCTTACGGCATGTCAAAGTAGAAAGTGCCTTGGGAACCATTACAGCGCTTATTAGTTGCTTTGTCCTGCCCTCATTTTGCCTCACCCGGACAAAAAGTTTCTCACCAGTGGCTGGACTCACCAGAATATTGCTTGCTCAGGCCTTTGGGCGTGTTTTGTTTCTTTCAACAAAACTGTCAGGGATACACTCCCACTGCGCTCTAACTGCTCTCTCCTGCTGCTGTGTTCTGTGCGTGGTGATTGATGGGAGCTGGTATTTAGCTCTGAAGGCGTGGAGTGGAGCTGCTAGGCCTTTGTAAACATGGAGGGGTCTGCGATGAACTATGGACGGAAGGCACTCAGAAGGTCTTGGCAAGATGTGCTTGGGATAAAGAAGGGCAGAGGACAGTGTTAGGCCTTGTGCAGAGGGATTCAGCCAAGACAACTGAAGGCCCCAGTGAGTCCTCAGGGGCATAACAAGGCCAGTGGTAAGCTGACAACAGACAGCAAACTTGATACAGGGCTGGCGGTGAGAGTGGGGTCTGGGAGCAGCTCCTGGAAGGTCTAGAATGCAACAGATGCCAGTGATGGTTTTGCCGCATCAAGGATGCCTAGGCACCACAGCAGAGAGTACAGCAGCCGGGGCACGGGCTCGCTCGTGGTCTGGCCGCACACTTTCTGAGTGAACAGTCCCTTTTATTTTCAGGGTTGGTATACTTCGCAGTATTTAGCTGTGCTCTGATCTGGGATTTTCTTTTTTTTTAAATATTTTTTATTGGTTTCAGAGAGGAAGGGAGAGGGAGGGAGAGATAGAATCATAAATGATGAGAGAGAATCATTGATCAGCTGCCTCCTGCATGCCCCCTATTGGGGATTGAGCCCACAACTGGGGCATGTGCCCCTGACCAGAATTGAAGCTGCGACCCTTCAGTCCACAGGCCGATGCACTATCCACTGAGCCAAACTGGCTAGCGTTGGGATTTTTTTATTTAAAAGCTAGGCTCTTCTTAGGGTCAGTGGTCAGGCTCTGCCTGTCTCTACAAGGTGGGTATGTGCATTCTACATGCTTCTGCCACTGTTGGGAAATCTTAATGTCCAGACATTCAACTTAAAGTCTGAAGCAGGAGGGTCCCTCAGTGTGGGAAGTTAGAAGGTTGGAGTTGATTACAGGCATAAAGAGTGAGATGCTATGGTAGAACCAAAGCAAACTGTTCTGGGGTAGGAAGTCAGGACCCTCTGCAAGGAGGAGACGCACACCTATGAGGACAAATGAGGTTGTCTGCACTCAAAGCTGTGTGAAGCCACTTTGCCCAGGAGACTGGAAAAATACCCTACTGGCCAGTCGCTGGGTGAGCTGGGTGAGTGTGTAGTGGAGCGGGTAACTTGGTACCGTGCCCTCAATGTAGCAACTCCATCGGCAGCCTCGGTTTAGCGCCTCTCCCTGCTTCTGACCCAGAAAAGGCTCAGAAAACGACTGCAGCGAAATGCATCTTCAAGGTGAAGCTTTCAGTCCAGGTGGGGAGAGGAATTCGGAGTCGATCCCAAGGGTTCAGTGCTCACTTCCTCAGTGCGCTGGCAGTGAGCTTTGTTTATGCTCTGGCCCAGAGGAAGTCACTTTACATCTCGCCCTGTTTCCAGCAAAGAGTGCCTTCTGCTTGTTTTGCATAAGCCTTGTACCTCCTCTGCAGAAGAGGCACGGAATGAACTGGGAGCTATAAAACTCCTGGCATCATAATTCTTTGCAAACGGCAGTCTGGTGAGCAGGGTGTATCTGGTGAGCCAGGGATCATTACAGTCCCTGCTTGGTTTCTCTGTCAGTAAGATGGTGGGAGTGCTTTCTCCTTGAAATGTGAAGGTCAAAATGAAATAGCGTATATATTTTCCTTTTTAAAAACCTGATGCTTAAAGCATCAAAACAGAGAGAGAGAGAAAGAGAGAGAGAGAGAGAAAGAGAGAGAGAGAGAAAGAGAGAGAGAGAGGTATTCTATGGATAAAATGTACTCAGCACCTTGCAGACATCATCTAATAACCTAGAAATCTTGGAAGGGTGTCTGGTTCAATGCCCCTAATTTACAGTAAGAGAGATCCACAGGGGAGGTGATTTGCCTGAGGTTACAGAGTTAGTTGCAGGACTCTAAGTGGAACCCAGGCCTCTGAGTCTATGACCCTGTCCTTCCTCCCTCCTTCTCCCACTCCTCTGCCTTCTCCTACAACTTTTAAAAACAGGTTTTAAAAAATTATAACATGAACACATACCCATGGCAAAAATAATTCAAGCCATACAGAAGAATGTAAATGGTACTCCTAGATCATTATCATTGGTAACCACCATTAACAGTTCCCATGTATCCCTCTAGAGATTTTCTGAGTACATGTAAACATATACATATAGATATAGGTATGTAAGTATTTGTTGGTATATGTATGTGTGTGTGTCTATATATATATCATACATATGTTTGTGCATGGATGTTGTGGCTACTTATTTCTGACACTGTACTACAACCTGCCCTTTTTGCTTAATGATGAAACACTTCGACGTCTTTCTATATCAGGACAAAGAGCTTGACCTCTTTCATTCTTAACAGCTGCATGGGACATATAAGCAGCACCAAGGAGTTTGAGTCCTGAAATCACAATGCCAGTGTAAGAATTCCTGCTTTAATGAGCATCTAGGGAGGGGAATGACTTCTGACAAGGTCACATGGTTTGAGAAATCTGAGCCTCTCCTTCTGTTTCCTGCCGCTCCTTCCGGCCTGTCATATGCCGGATGCCAAGCTTGGGACTTGAAGTGCCTACATTTACCTCTCACAGCAGTCCATTGAATTAGATATAATTCCCATTTCACTGAGGAGGAGGTTGAGGCTTGTCAAGCCAACTTTGCTTAAAGTCACAGTCAATGAAATGCCAGACTCCAGGTTTAAACCCAGACCTGCTTGACCCTGAAGTCCATGCTCTTTCTCACCATCTGAAACCTAGGATATAGGAGGAATAGTTGTGGGTCTGAAGTGAAGCATTTTTCAGAGCTTTCAAGTTTCCTTGATTTAGGCCTGGCTCAGGGGTCCACTGTACACACAGCAATGGCGTGGAGGACCATGTAGCAGTGGAGCAGAGACAGACTGATGTGGGGAGGAGGGGCAGGAGGTGGCTGCCCTTCAGGCTGCAGTCTTTTTTTTTCTTTTTTTTTGTGGTGGTGTCTTGTTTTGTTTTTTTTAAATATATTTTTATTGATTTTAGAGTGGAGGGGAGAGGGAGGGAGAGAGAGAGAGAGAAACATCAATGATGAGAGAGAATCATTGATCGGTTGCCTCCTGCATGCCCCACACTGGGGATCGAGCCTGCAACCCGGGCATGTGTCCAGACTGGGAATCAAACCTGGAGCATTCATAGGTCAGTGCTCACCCACTGAGCCATGCCGACCAGGACACATTATTGTCTGTTCTGTGCTGTGTGGGAAACGCACAGGTGATTGACAAAGATACCGCTCTTGAGAGGCTTTGTGGTTTTGTAATGGGGACAGCCACACGTGAGTCTGAGTGTAGCACAAGGCAGTGAAGGCACGTGCATTTATGGAAACCGCTCCATGGTCTCCAGGAAGCGAAGACTGGTTTGGGCTGGGCACCCTGGGAAGGTAGCTTTCCCTGAGGAATGGCTTTTAAACTGACCCTTGAGACAGGTACAAGTTCCACTGGCTGATTAGGGAAAGGGCATTCATGGGCACATGGGGGCCTGTGGGACATGAAGAGTCTGGTGTGGCCGCAGCAGAGGAAGAGCAGGAGCATGTATTGATGAGGGGCCCAAGAAGTAGTTGGCACTAGATTGTGGCAGGCCCGAATGCCGCATAAAAAGGGTGTAGTTTAATTGCAGGTCCTAGGGGCATTATCAACATTTTTGAACAGGAGAGTGATATGCTATCAGCTGTGTTTTAGGACATCCTGCAGGAATATGATGAAGGGCTGAAGGGGGTTTAAACCAGGCAGTGGGAATGGAAGAGAGGAGGTGAATCTAATAGATTCTGAGAAATCAAATTATCTGGACTTTCTGTGTGAGATAGTTGACCTGTGAGGGCCCTGTTACATAAAGGACCAACTGTATTAAAATTTACCAGTATCCTACTTTAAATATAATGTTTTTGCCGTCAAAGGTATTTGAAGGGATTTTGGAGATATATAGTTAATCCTCACCCAAGGATATTTTTTCCATTGCTTTTCAGAGAGAGTGGAAGGGTGACGTAGGAGGGGGGTGATGTTTGTGGGAGAGAGAGAGAGAGAGAGAGAGAGAGAAACATCAATGTGAGAGAGACACATAGATTGGTTGCCTCCCACACTCTTCCTCTGCTGCAACCCAGGTATGTGCCCTTGACCAGGAATCAAACTGGAGACCCTTCAGTGTGTGGGCTGATGCTTTAACCACTTAGCCACACTGACCAGAGCTTGGAATTATTTTAAAACTAGAGGCCCAGTGCACAAATTTTGCACAAGTGGAGTCCAGCTGGCCAGGGGGAGGGGCCAAAGGCAGTTGTCTGGCTGTCCCCGCCCCCTGGTCGAACTCCTGGTCAAACTCCCAGCTGAACGCCCAGTCGAGGGGACAATTTGCATATTAGTCTTTTATTATATAGGATTTGATTCTACAGTCTTAATTTTATACTTTGGTGCTAATAAATTTTGTTCACATCTTTAAATATTTGTGCAGGTCCTTAAAATTCACTTGTAGGTGCACTGTGCCCAGTGGCACAGAGGGGAAGGGGATAGAACCATTAAATATGACTTAGAGATTTATAGCTCGGGTATCTTGGAGGTTGGTGTTGCTAATTCACTGAGATTTAAGTCTTAAAAGAAGGGGAAGTTTTGAGAGTGGGAGGAGGTGTAAAGAAAGAGCTCAGGATTGACCACGTTCAGTAGGAAGTTTCCGTGGAGCTGCTGTAGCAAATCTGGGGCATCATTGACGGTCCTCAGTCGGCACAGAAAGGGGAGAGGATCCCATGAGGGAAGAGAACAGACTTTCACTTTGAGTAACGCCTACACTTAAGGGGTGGGTGGAGGAAGAGGACCTAGAGAATGAGAGTGTAATGTAACATCTTACATGATGGATGTATGGTGGGTGAAGAACCAGGAATCTAAGGCCATGGAAGTCAGCTTTGAGAAAAGGGTGGTGAATAGTACCTAATGCTGGAGAGGGAAGAGAGTAATGGCTGGGAGGAGGCCATTTGCTTTGTAAGAGGCTCAAGTGACCCCCAAGAAAGCAGTTTTAGTGCAGGGTCGAAACTCAGTGGTCAGGAATTAGAGTGGCTCTGTGGTGAGGAGAAGGCAGTGAATACAGACTGCTTTTCTGAGATCTAGATGGGAAAAGGATGGTTTGAGTCAGGTCAAGGCAAGTTTTGTGTGGTGGAGAATGTGAGTTATGGGCTGAAAGAGTGGGGAACTCTTGGAAGGGAAGTTGGGACGAGAAGGTAAGAAGAGATGAGAAAGGATTGTGGCTGGGGGAAGTCTCTGGGAGGCTGGAAAGTGACAGGTACTGGGGTAGCCAATCAACACCGTCACACCTGTGCCCTGACATAGATGAACAGTGTAAGTCTGTGAACAGTTGTCAAGCCTCCACTGCATACAGGCCCCGTGATGGGTATCACACATTGGCACCCCACATGTCTCCGAGGCTCGAAGCGATTCTGCGTCCCTGAAGGACAGGGACTTTATTATGTTGACTCTTTGAGTAGCGCCTGGCATTGAGAATGATGGTCAGTGTGTATTTGTCAGCACACTGATGGACTCACTGCTCCTGTCCCACAACATCCTGAAGCAGGCTCCATCCTTCCTCTTTCCTTTTTTACTGATCTGTTGGGGGACATGTGACGCATGTGGCACACACAAGTAAGTTGGGAAGCCTCGCTATAAAGTAAACCTTCTTGCGCTCACACTCCTGCACCTACCTGCCCCTTTCTCAGTGCCCTGCCATCTCCGCTCCTGTTCCACTTGAAAACGTGGATGAGGAAGTTTGTCTTGGGACTCCTCCTCTGCCTCTCAGTGCCAAATTCTGGGGCACCTGGGCTTGCTGTAGCAGCGGGGAAAGAATATATGATGATCCTTTAGGGGAAACAAAGGGGCTCATTCAATGAGTTGGTGAAAGATGAGTCTCCTTGTTGATGGTGATAAGACAGGATCTTGTTTCCTGAAAGCTCTCTGGGTGTGAATGCACTTTCTTTGCTTGGTTCATGTCACTGGGGGATTTCCTTCATGGCCAATGAACAAGCGGGTCCTTCGCTGGGAAGTCTAGCTCCAGCCATCCCCAGCTCTATTTTAGGGAAGGACAGAAGCCCAAGGGTCAGGCCACATTTGCTATAATTCTCTTGACTCTAGGTGTATGATGTATTTTATTCAGGGAGATGTATCTGGCTTGTGTTTTTAACAATTTTACCTTTTGTCGTTGAGATGAGGTGCGAGACAACTTTTTACTCACAGTCTTTTTAGGGACACTTAATATTTTTTCTTTTTCTTTTCCTTTTTATTTACAAATGTAGTACAAAGCTTTACTAACATAAAATATTGCTGAAATAAAGACCACAGGAAATTAAAATTCTCATCGTCCACCTTTCAACCCCCAAGATCAGTGATTTTCAACCTTTTTCATATCATGGAACACATAAACTAATTACTGTAAGTTCTGCGGCACACCAAAAAGGATACACTTTGTGCCAAACTGACCAAAAAAAAAAGGTGTAATTTTGACTCATTTGCACTAGACCAGTGATGGCGAACCTCTGACATGTGTGTCAGAGGTGACACGCGAACTCATTTTTTTGGTTGATTTTTCTTTGTTAAATGGTATTTAAGTATATAAAATAAATATCAAAAATATAAATCTTTGTTTTACTATGGTTGCAAATATCAAAAAATTTCTATATGTGACACAGCACCAGAGTTAAGTTAGGGTTTTTCAAAATGCTGACATGCCAAGCTCAAAAGGTTCACCATCACTGCACTAGACAGTTAACATGTTGGCTATTGTCATTTTTTTAAATTGATTTTTAGAGAGAGAGGAAGGGAGCGGGAGAGAGAGTGAAACATTGATGTGAGAATGGAACATCAATTCTCTGCCTCCTGCATGATCCCTACCGGGAATCAAACCAGCAACCTTTTGGTGCACGGGAGGACACCCAACCAGCTGAGCCACACTGGCCAGGGCAACTCTTATCATTTTTTAAATTTGACAATCTAAGGAAAAAGAGGTCAGTGCCCCTCACTAAATAGTCAGATACTGAACGTTTTAAAAATTCTTGTGGCACACCATTTGAAAATCGCTGCCCTATCTATTCATTCACTATAATTCGATGCGTTTTCTTCCAAATTATTGTTTTTTTTCTATATATTTTTTTTAATTTCAGAGAAGAAGGGGAGGGAGAGAGACATAGAAACATCAGTGATGAGAGAGAATCATCGACCAAGGATCAAGCCCACAACCTGGGTATGTGCCCTGACCAGGAATCAAACTGTGACCTCCTGGTTCATAGGTCAATGCTCAACCACTGAGCTATGCCAGCTGGGCTTCTTCTAAATTATTAAAAACACATATAGTACTAATAAAATAAATGGTTGCTATGTACTTTTACATAATACTTATATTATGAATGTGATTTAACAGTTTACATTGTTAAAGATGACGCAAGGTCATCTTTCCACACATACCTACCTGTAGATTGTCTTCATTCAAAATTCTTCCATTGTTTGGAAGAAACCATACTTTATTTAACTAACTTTTAAGTGAGGCTAAATTAGGTCGTTTTTATTTTTGTGTGTTTTTGTTTTCTTTTTCTCTAACCAGTAATATGGAGTTAATGTTAAGCTACCATGGGCGGTGGTCTGTTCAAAGCTCAGGGGGCTAGTAAAACAAGGTCATGTTCCGTGGGGGAGCGGAAGTCTGATCTCCACGACTCTTCCCATTCTCTCCTAACAGCAAGAATAGGGAGAGACCTCCCCTGCCGCCCAGAGGGGCCCTCTGTCCTTCCTCCCAGGCAGGGCCTGGCACTGACCTTTTATTATGAAGTATACTCACACTGAATTATATTGCCATTTGTTTTGCTTTTTTCCTTCCCTTGCTTCCTCTCTCCCCCCTCCTTCCTTCCTCTTGCTAACTTGGTGTCCAGTTGCAGCTTCCGCTCTAATTCCCCTCTCTTCTAGTCACCCCTGCGTGTCCGGGCTCCATCGGCCTTCCCCTCCCCCAGAAGGGCCTCCCACTGCTCCTGACTTTGATCTTGTTTGATCCCCTGCTCAAGTTTCCAGTTTCTCTAGATGGTGCCCTTGTTAGTATCTGCAGGCTTCTGCTGCAGCCTCATCTGCAAATAGATTAGAACTATTGCTTCCCAAGTCACCTACCCTCCCCTCGAAAGGACTTAAATTCACATCCAGCCTGACACAGCTGCTCCTCTGCCCGACTTCACCTGGTACGGATCCTCACCCTCTGTTCACTGTCCTGTGATAGTAAATTTCCATTCCTTGCGAGGCCACTTCATTTCTAGTGGAAACTCCTGGCCTGTGCTGTGGCAGAGCGTGCCATGCTTTGGCCACCGTCTGACCTGGCTTCGCCTTCATAGTCCAACACTTACTCCCTGTGTGACCTCAGCAGGTAACTTAATCTTTTCGATCTTCCTTTTCTTCTTCAGGAAAATGGGGAATAAGGATACCTACCTTGCAGATAGGACTATGCTATGGACTGGATAAAAATGTGTCAGATGACTGGCACATGGTAGGTGACCAAAAATGATAGCTACTTCCTGTCATTATTGCTTGGTTTTTCGTTAGCAAATTTGTTCATTTTTAGCCAGTCTCATTAGGTCTTATAAGGGGGTCAAAGAATCAATGCATTCAAGGTTCTGTTAGAAACGGATCCTGTATTAATGTAAAGTTTTGAACATAAATATTTTTGCCAACTAATGGTTCTCCTGTTCCTGGCAGTGGTAAATAAAATAATTAATAAAACAAAAATTTAGGACAAGAATTTCGATGTCTCCGTGAAGTCCCCTGTGCTAGAAATAATTTGTATTTTCCAAAAAAAAAAAAAATAGCTGTTCCCATTTATCCCAGAGGGTTCTCCAAGTCTGGTTTCTTTTGCTCTCGGAGGTCCAGCAGCTGAGTTGAGGGACACTCTTTGTGGTTTGATTATTGACACAAATGTGCACCAAAGGGTTTCTAAGCAAAGACTTTCCCAGTTCGTCTGAGGATTTGTCCCAGGTTATGGTGGTGATGATGCTGCCTTTTGGGGTTTCATACTCTGCATCTTGGAGTTACTTATTTCTGGTGCTAATTCCTCCTGGTGATGCACCTGACCACATGGACAAATGATAAGGAAATTATAACACGAGCTCAAATTTTTCCAAAGGAAAACTAAGAACTTTTTTCCTTGCACACAGCGGTGGTGAACTTGTCCAGGGTCCCAGAGCATATCAGCAACCACTACAGCCTGCCCTTTTCTGGTGCCAGCGATTGTGCGGCCTCCCCGCAGTGGCTCTGCCACACTCGGGAGCAGTTGTCCCTCTGTTACCCACCAGGGAATGAATTCTTGAGGACTCCTGCCCTTTAGGCAGAGCCCCTTTCTTCTGTGATGGTTTGAACTAAACCCTGGAAACCTGTCATTGCCCAAGATGAAAGGATTAGAAAACCCAAGACATTCTCTGGGCAGCATTTTCTCCTGCTCATCCTCTTGGGGGCAGGTTGGCTAGTAGGGTCTCTTCCTTTTCAAGTGACAGAAGGCTTTGTGAGTAAGAGAAATGACTTGCCTAGAGTCCCTCAAAGTCATTACCACAACTGAATTTTCTTTTCAAAACCCAGCAGCTCTTGCTCCCTCGCTGAACTTGGCAAAACCTCTTGAGGGTGTCATGCTGAGCTCCCTTAGCAGGTGGCTCAGAGACAGGTCAGCTGGGCTGAGAAAGTTGGGTAGTCTGATGCTGAGGGGAAGGATTGGCTGTGCGCTCCTCCTTCTCACCGGCCCCTCCCTCTTAGGTGATAGCCCTGGATGGTCCCGGTGAGGAGGTTCAGGAAGGGCTCTTGGCAGGACCTTGTAAGGTGAACATCAGGAAGCCCCTCTCTCAGGAGGTGAGCCACCTTCTAAGACAACAACATCCTGGGAGACAGTTTTCTGGGCTTTACTATATTTGCCTCCTTACGCCGGTGGGAGCTCCAGACCCCAGCCTCAGCACATTGCTTCCCTTTTCTTCCCTCCCCTGAACCAGGCACGGAGGCTCCGAGGCCAGCTGGGCTGTGTGTGTCCTTGCCATCTGCCAGGCCTTGCTCTCAGGCCAGAGCCTGGGCTTCAGCCAGTGCCTCCGCAGCTCTGCCCAGCACCCCCGCCTCAGCGTCACCGCCCAGGTGCCCTACCGGGGTCCTGTTCCACTCTTGCACAGCCGCGTGCTAAAAGGAGGCAGGAGAGTGGCCACACAGTCCCCTCCGAGGAGGCCGTCAAGGCCAGAGTGGTGGTGAGAGAGCTATCCCTCCCTCCCCTGTGGCTCTCAGACACTCACCACAGTCCTCTGGTTTCTCTCTCTGGTGTGTGTGTGTGTGTGTGTGTTTGGTGGTCCCAGTGGCTGCAGGAAGAATTGTGTGGAAAGTTCACGTTTGGAGACCACTTATGAAGAAGAGCTCACGTTTCTCTTCAGCCAATTACATAGTGTTAGAATACAAGGGATGTCTGTGTGGCGCTCAGCACGGCCAGGGGTGAACCTGAGGGGGTGGGGGCAGTGAAGGATTAAAGAAGACAGACAAGAGAATAAAGCTGGGGCTAGTAGGTGATGGAGAGACAGTGCCACAGCCTGTAAGCTGAGTCTCTATTTTATAGTCAGATCCCAGGAGGCAAAGCAAGGGCGTGGTCAAGATGTTTATAATGTTCTCGCGGGTTTCGAATCTACTCAGTTACATGCACCTGAACTCTATCAGGCTTTGTTTTGGCAGCACTTGCTGCACCTCCCGCAGCCCACATCACTCAGCCACCTGGGACCACAGGTTCGGACCATAAGGTCAAGCTTACAACCATAGCCTTTGGCTATAATTGTGCTGGGAGGGCTTTGCCCTCCAAGCTGGGACTTACATTGGCTTTGCCACGAGAGGACCATGCCCTCTCATTAGTCCGAGGCTTGAACCTGTCCGAACGCTATAGCTGCTCTCCACAGATGTCAAATAGAAATATTTTATCTAATACAATCCATCTCTTTGTCTCCCCAGTCCATAAAGAATAACTTTCAGAGTGTTATTTTTATATTTCTTAAGGCAGAGTGTTTAATATGCATTTCCAGGGTCCCTATGTGGGTGACCCCTATTGGGGCAGGGTCTCTATAAGGGTGACCCCCTATTGAACTATTTAGACTTTTCTTATTCTAGGCACTTGCTCTCTCTCTCTTTCTCTGTCCCCCACTTCTTTCCTTCTCTCTTCCCTCCTCATGCCCGCCCCCCCCCAAGCTGTTGCTGCTTTTTGTTTTGTTCATCACTCCTCCAGGCGTCTGCTGGTTGGGAAGCGCTTGGCTGGCCACTGAAGCATCAGGGCTGCTCTTCTTTTCCACGGAGCTAACTGGTTCCAGGCATCCCTGCTGTCATTTGACCACAGGGTTGTGAGCGACGCCTGCTCTCTGGCGAGTTGCCGTAAAGTAAGGGCAAGGGCCCCAAGGATGATCTCATTCAGGCGCCACTTCCTGAAAGGTGGTCAGGGAGCCAGGCCCATAGAGGGGCATCAGCCGCCCTCTGCCAGCCTCTCCCGTGCACAGAGAGCTCATTTGTAGGGAAGTTTCTGGCTGAGGTGGTGCCATTATTTTGTTCACCAGGAAATAATACCAAGTGTCTCAGTTTTCCCCCTAATGAAGGGCCAGGCCTTGGCCTGGAGCAGGGATTGAGTGTTGGGCTGGGGGGTAATCTGAGGAGGCTTCCTCTCACCCATGTGGCTTTCTGGGCCTGGCCCAGCTGGTAGAAACTCTACAAGACCAGCAGAGCCATAACTGACGTAGGGAGTCCAGAGCTGGACTTCTCTGGGGAAGGGAGAAAGAGCCGTATTCAGTCCAGGGCAGTGGTCGGCAAACTCAGTCAACAGAGCCAAATATCAACAGTACAACGATTGAAATTTCTTTTGAGAGCCAGATTTTTTAAACTTAAACTATATAGGTAAGTACGTTGTTATTAATTAGGGTCCTCCTAAGGCTTAGGAAGAGCCACACCCAAGGGGCCAAAGAGCCGCAGTTTGCCGACCACGGGTCCAGGGTCTCTCTGACACTTCTGGGGGAAGTAGGTTATTGCCAGGGAAGTGTGCCAGGTTCATGAAGAATAGGACAGGTACACAGAAAGACGAACCGGTTGGGGCCAGCTTAGTCCTGTGTTTAATATGTCTTCTAGCTCCAATGTCTCAAAGGCCACATTTCATCATCAGGTCCTCTGACTCTCACCCTGTTGAACGAGGGTAGGAACACATTAAACTCTGGCCATCACCAGTCCCTCAGAACAGAGTTTGACCGGAGGACAGGAAAGGGGGAGCGAGAGCAGAAAGAACTGTGCCATCGTTGAGGAAGTCAGCCATCAAGAAGAAGAAAGGCGGAGGTCCCCATAAAATAGCTTCGTTTCCTTCCATGTCCACACAGGTAACAATGAGAATGAGAAGACCGTATGAAGGGCTGCTGGTCCACCTGTTTGGTGTCTCCCGACAATGGGGATCTTTACTGGGGAGGGGACCTGAGTGCTTCAGCTCAGGCTGCTGGGCTCTGAAGGCAGTGTGGCTTGTGAGTGGGCTCTGCGGAGAGACCTGAAACCTGATCATGTTTGCTGATGTGTCTGCATTGGTGTGATGGGGGAAATGTCCTGTGAGGAAAAGTGGGCTTTTAAAAAAATAAATCTAAGGTTGAATCCATTCGTGCTAAAATCCTGCTGGAAAGTTCCAAGGTGGGATCCCAAAGAGCCTTCCACAGGTGTGTGTGGATGTGGGCTGGGCAGGCCCTTATCCTGCCACCATGTGCAGTCAGACGTGGTGTCTGATGTATGATGGGCATTCAGACATTAATCCTTCTCCCCCCTTCTTCGCCAGTGAGAAAGTGGGGGTAGGCAGCCTTTTTCTGTAAATAGCAAAAATTGGCCGTAAATACTCTTGACATTGTGCACCACATACGATCGCTGTCACATATTCTCGTTTGTTTGTTTTACAATCCTTACAAATGTTGAATCTACTCCTAGCTCTTGGGCTGTATAAAAACAGGCGGGGAGTTGTCGTTTGATTTCTCCTGGTCTAGAGTAATAACCCAACTGTAGCTTCAGGCCCTGCCATGAGCAGTGGGAATGCTCCCAAGACCCCAGGTTATGCTAAACTTTGTCTTTGAGTGGAAAAGCCCTGTGGCCTGAGATGGATTAAAGCCCCTCTTCCAGGCCTCCTGATTGCAATAATAACAACAGTGAATTGCAGTTAAGGAAGACAGCAAATGTCCAGCTTTACTCCGAGGGTGACTTTAACGCGGATTGGCCCGAATCTTAGTGACTAAGATGGGAATCCCTGACATTGGAGCTGGAGAATGACCTGCGCGAGATTCCACCTGTAGGAGAAAATGCAAAGCTCTGCTCTTAAAGAGAAGATGCACAAATATTGCTTTGTCTGGATTGAGATTGGTTCATATGCCTAAGTTTTAATAAAATGGGGCCAACATTTCCAAATCTATCGTTGCCATTGCCCCTGTCTTTTTCCAAGAGACTAAGTTACTTTAAATATTGCTGTGACACCCATTTATCACTCACAGAGTCGATTTTTAGAGGTATTGAAAACAGAGTAACGGGGTAATCCACTCTTTGCCTAATTCTTCACTCAATGGATGGAGTCACTTTGAGTTGTGTTGTTGCTTTTTTTTGTGTCAACTTTCAAGTTCATGGTCAATTTATTTTGAAGCCATTAGGAAATTGTGTGTTTATAATTTTTTAGATTTAGAAACATAAAGTGTTTGGAGCAGCATCCTATAATCAAACATGTTATTATTTTTGCAGCAAAACTTATATTTACACGAAGGAGGACTATAAATTTAGCCTAACCTCAGTTCAAGGCAGACTTCGCCACCAAATGAATTACAAATATCTTTATGCTTTCAGAACTTTTTGAATCTCAGAATTGTTGTAGATAAGGATTTATGATCCATAGATTGTCTTTTAAACTAGATTGGAAGCAATGTAGGGATTTATCCTTCACAATACCGGCATGGTGCATGTACATAGTAGGTGCTCATTAAAAGTTAATTGATTTTTTAAAATCAACATGATGACATGTCATGAGTATTATGAGGCTATTTTACAACTAGCCCCTCCTTATTTATTTTTTCATTTTTCTAATTTTAAAATGTATTTTCAAAAGTGTTGAATTACCCTGTCAGCTATAATTAAACCCAAAGCTGCCTTGATGCCTCATAGGTTAGAAAGTAGTAAATAAAGTAAAGGCAGTTAGATTCTGTGCGTGTTGGTGGGCAAGTGGCTAATTTGTGAGATGGACTGGCTAATTTTTTGAGGTGTCTTGCAATTGTTATAATTCATAACTGTAATACACATGATTGACTTGTTAACGATAGTGATGTATGGAGAGTAGATTTATTGTGCCGTAGTCTTAACTACCTATTTAAACCATGAACTGCAAATGACTAAGTGATGTACTAACAATATTGAGAATGTTGCCATCAGCAGGAGAGGAGCAAGGAGGTCATCGCTCCACATCTGGCCAGCTCGTTGGACAGGACTGAGTCTCTTTGAGATCGCCTAGAGCAGTGGTTCTAAACCTTCTGGCCCTTTAAATACAGTTCCTCATGTTGTGACCCAACCATAAAATTATTTTCATTGCTACTTCATAACTGTAATGTTGCTACTGTTACAAATTGTAATGTAAATATCTGATATGCAGGATGGTCTTAGGCGACCCCTGTGAAAGGGTCGTTCGACCGCCAAAGGGGTCGCGACCCACAGGTTGAGAACCACTGGCCTAGAGAAATGAGGGGAAATTGGGAGAGGTGTTAATCAGAGCAAAGAAAATTCTTGTGACTTTAAAATGGGATCCACAATAAAAGGCTGAAGGTATTTGGATTGTGATATTAAAGAGCAAGAGGGAGTGTGACTTCTTTGAGTGTGTCCCCATAATCAGATTGCTATCTTTGTATCGAAGGCAAAATAGAAGGAACCATCGTTTAGCTGTGTGTGGGTCTTTTTTAGAGTAGATTTAAGTGCAGTAAAAGAATAAAGGCAAAACATAAAACTTATAAATGTGCTGTAATGAGTTACCAGAAGAGATTATCAAAGAAGGTCATGGACACCTCTATTCTCAGAAGATATTTAGGGGTGGCCTTAAATATCAAGATCAGTGTAAATAAGAGGACACAGATGAGAGGACTGAAAGCACTTCCACGGTAAAGGATGGTGTGATCACCTGGCCGAGACTGTGGGGGAAGTGGAGATGTGCCTCCCTCTGATCCCGTTTCAGGAGCTGGTCTGTGCTGGCTGGCGTGACAGCAGAGGGTGGGATGGCCTGTAATGAGTTTCATGTGGCTTATTTAGAATCTGGCCAGAAAAAGAAGGGAATATAACAGGTCAGCATTTTCCCCCAGCTGGCTCCTCGTCTCAGGGAAGTAAATGCTCTATCACAAACTCTCTTGAGCCCTCTGCCTGCTGTTTTGACTTAAGGGTTTGGTGCTTTCTCCCAGACCCGGATTTCCACTTCTGAGTTAATGTTCCGATTCAAAGTCAGTGTGGCTTGATGGAGCTGTAGCCAACCTGGCAAGGTATCTGAAGGATAGATGAATGGGCTTTTGCCTGTGCTCATCCACTGACCCCCAGGGCCCATTGAACACAGGTTGGGAGTCTTCCCTCGATGCCCACATTAGGGTCCTCTTAGCGAGACTCTGTACTGTACCTGGGAGAGGGCAGTCTGCAGATATGATCTCCTTCATACGGATGGAACACACACACCTTCTCAGGTGGCCAGGATCTTGGGCTTTGATGGTTTTTTAGGAGAGAAGACCAGCAACCAAGTCAGGTTCTCTTCGCAGGCCTGTTGGATCACTGTTTCCTAGTGAAATTCTGTTTTAATTTTCTGGAGCCTTGAGGACTGGATGCCTGTCCAAACACTGGCTGTGGCTGAGACTGCAAAGCTTGTGAAAGATTTAGGAAATCACACCCCGAGGTGATTCTACACATTGACAAGTGGCTTTTAGGGCGATTAAGAAACATGAGGATGGAGGTGCTACGGGAGGTTGATGGGTTCCCGATATCTTAGTGGGCTGGCTGCAGACCACCCTGGACTTTGACATCCATGCTTTGGGCCAGTGCTTCTCTCTCCAAACACACAGTTTCTCTGCTCAGGCCACGGCCAGAGCTCTTGGTGCTCCTTATCAGCAAAACCCTAGCGCAGATTGGAATCTGACTGTTGAGTTGACTTCTTTCTTGCTGTAAGCATCCAAGAATGTGGAGGAGCAGAGAGATAAAGGCCATTTCTGACATATGTTTAGACCAAATTTAAACAAGCCGTGCCTGTCTATGGTTCATATGTGCCTGAGTATACTCAGTTCTATCATCTCCCTGTCCCTGTCTTACTGTAACGAGATCGTGAGTTCCTTGAAGGCACGAGATACTGCCTTTCTTTCCCCATAGTATTCGGCCATGCGCCCTGCAGGTGGACAATAAATATTAATTGAATTCATCAGCTGCCACAACACAGGTGCACACAATTATCTGCCTTGTGCTTTCATCCAGCTACAAGTACAACCTGTGCATTCAGCTGCCCTTGCAAGGTCCCCACCCGCTCTGTCCCTGCACAGACTTTCTGCAGCTGTTCATTGTCTAGACCAGTGGTTCTCAACCTTGGCTGCACATTAGACTCACCTGGGAATCTTTTTAAAATCCTGATTTCTGGGCCTTATCCTCCGGAAATTCTGTTTCTTTGTTATGTCTGTAATGTTGTGGGGCCACAACATTAGTAATAAAGCAACAGAATTTCCGGAGGATGAGGGCCAGAAATCAGGATTTTAAAAAGATTCCCAGGTGAGTCTAATGTGCAGCCAAGGTTGAGAACCACTGGTCTAGACCAGGGGTCCTCAAACTATGACTTGCGGGCCACATGCAAATACCAATATTATATTTGTTCCCTTTTTGTTTTTTTACTTCAAAATAAGATATGTGCAGAGTGCATAGGAATTTGTTCATAGTTTTTTTTAAAACTCTAGTCCGGCCATCCAACGGTCTGAGGGACAGTGAACTGGCCCCCTATTAAAAAAGTTTGAGGACCTCTGGTCTAGACAGACCCCCTTGAGCCAAGCATGCTCTGCAAAGTGTGATGCCCGCCAGCCCTTGTACACATAGCCTTTGGGATACAGCTTTAAGGAGCTTTACAGCTCTCTCTCCCCCGTCCCGAATGTTTCCTGACCCTTCCATGGGTTTAGGGAGAAGGAGGTCCACTCCCCACTCCACTCCTAGGGCAGGGTTTTAATTACCAGGTAGGCTTTGTTCTGTTGTTGCGATCCGGCTTCTCTGTGTAGGGAGAAGGGAATTCCAGCCATCCTGGTGCATTATAATCAGGTTACTCACCACAAGTCAGGAGTAACAGTTCTCTGCTTTCATTCCGATCACAGCAGGCGATACAGGAGCGTGGCAGCTAGTGTTTCCCTCGGTGCTTTAGGCTATGGCTGCAACAGTGCTTTACAGTGTGGTTTCAATCTTTTAAGCACCATGAAGCCATTACCATTTTGTCTCGGCTCCTTGATCTACCTTATGCATGGAATTCAGAGTATATATATATATATTTTTAAATCAATATTGGTTCAAAAATGCCTGACCACAAAATATACTTAACAAACAGCACAGACACATTAAAAACCAAAGTGGTAAACTCTAAGAAGAGTCAAAATAATTTGACTCAAAGAGAAGGAGAGTAGATGAGCTTCTTGCAGAGGTCATTTCATGATGTTGGCTGCACACGTGGGGAAGCGCTGACCCCTAAACAATGATGAGTTCATACTGTCAAGGACGGTTATATTTTGACAAGTCTGTAAACCAGGTAATCCTGCTGTCACCTAATACTAGTGTCACACAGGGGACTCCAGGACAACCTTTTCATCTTCATCTCTAGAATCTGAAGTTTGGTCAAAACTTAAATTTGAGAGCACAGTGCTCAGAAAAATATCTGTGGAAGGGATGCATTTTCATTCACAGAGCAGCAAGTTGTGTTCTCCCCCTTTTCTAGTTGGCAGAGAGGAGAGGGGAGTGGCAGGTATGTTAGCTGAAGGGCCAAGACTACAGCTTGTCAATAGGCTGGCTGTTCCCAAAGGCACTCACTCCTCCTGCCCTGCCGTCGGTGCCCGCTCTGTGTGCGTGAGCCGTATGTGTGTGTTCGTAATTTGTGTACCAATAGGCCTGCGCAGACTTATCGACATTTGGCGGGCTAAAGAGCTGCTTCTGTTCAAAGGCAGACGCTTGTTCCGTGGCTATTTTCTGATAAGGATGTCCACACGCAGTGGGTGTAGCAAACTGTGTAGGGCACAAAGAGAGATAAGAGCGGGGAGCGGGCCGGTTCTGCCAGGCCCAGATAATGGGTGGGGGCTTAGGAGGAGTCTGTTTCATACACACGGTCTGGGCTGGTTTGGTTACAGGTTACTTTGGATCTTTCATTTCCCAGGGTTTTGCTTGTGTTCTAGATCTATCTATCTGTCTTTCTCTTTAACAAGGGAGTATTTTATGTAGAGTACTATATGGGTCTTTTGTCTGGTTGGGTTGGTGCCCTGCAATGCTCAGGCCTACTGGGGACAGCAGCCTCCCCTCCATCTGAAGGAATATGCTGTGATCACAAGGGAACAGCCGCCCATTTTCTAAACACCAAAGAGAGGTCTTCAATCAGGCGGGGCCCCTGGGATGTGGTTTAGATGGATCTTGGAAATGTTTGGCTACTTTGGGTAGAAATGGGAGAGAAGAATCGTAAATCTGACTTTTACAAATAGTAGAAATTTGTGGGGAGCCCTAGCATCTTCGAGTTTCTTTTCAGTTGAAGCCCTGCTGAATTTTAATGTGAATTACTGGGTTGTTCATACCTGGAAATTTATCAGCAGCGGCAATTCATCCAAAAGTCCTGCGGTCAGACCAGTGCCAGGCTGGCACATGTCACCCTCCACCCCGGCCTCTCTTAACTCCTGTAAGCCTGTGTCTTCCTTTATAAAATGGAGAAAGTGGGACGCATTCCTAGGAGTGTATTGATAACGAAAGGAGCTATGCACGCCACTTACATAGAGCCTCCCAGGGTCTCGGGTCTTGCTAGCCATGCTTGTTCTATAGTTGTTTTCTGGGATGGTCCACAAATGTCTGCCGTTGGACATACAAATTCCTGTTGCGTGTTGGGACCTGACCCTTTCACCGAGGAGTAGCCAGCAGCCTGGCTGCCGGGAGAGCGGGGAGGAGGTGTGGACGGCAGTAGTGTGGACAGTTCACAACGGAGGGCCTTCATTCACTCATATTCAAGGGCAGCTGTAAGAACAGAGGAAGGCTGGCTTTTCTGGCCCGCAGTTCACCCTGGGACTCCTGTTCAGCATCTCTTGGCGAGCGTAGAGGCCACATATTCCTGTGAGGATTCTCCGCGCAGCGTGGCTGTGCCGTTTGAGGGCGGGCACGCTCTGCTTTTGTTGGATTTCAACTGCAGCCGTTTTGGGGGGATTTTCTTTTTTGTCATTATTGGGATTTTCTTAAGGCCTGGCCTATGTCACTTTTATACTTGAAAACAATCAAAGCATATTAGGTGGAAAGGAAACACACCAGATTAATAATGGTCATTGTCCCGGGAGGGAGGCTGGTGGTGGTGGAGGTGGCAGAGGTGGTAGAATAGTTCGGGTCAGGAACACGAGCGGATGCTAAGAGAAGATGAATGTTGGTATTCTCGGAGCTTGCCGGCGGGCCCTGGCGGGGAGCTGCTGAAGTGAGCCAGGCAGTGCTTCACGCTCTGCAGCCCACTCCTCAGGTTGTGTAACAGCTGGGGGCCTTTATCCTGAGAAGGCAGCCAGTGGAGGAAGCCTGGCGCCCATACTAACTCTCAGTGGACTATCCCTGCTGCCCCTTTTCTTCCATCATGAGAAGCTAGGGATTGTCATGGGCTGTGGCCAAGTAGAAGTGAGAAAGCAAGGAAGTCACTGCTTTGTTTGTTGTGGAGAATTGTGGCAAACATTCGGACACTGATTTGTTTTCTCGCCCCAGTGGGGTAAAACCACTTTTCTCCCTCCTTTGGAGGGAAGGAAGGAGTCACGTGACAAAGCTCGGGCAGCAACAGCTCAACGGCTCTGCATCCTTCCCCCGAGCGTCTCTCCTGGAGATGCACTTGGCATCAGGGGAGATGTTGCTTCCTCAGGTCTGCTCCAGGCACCGGGGAACCTTGAGAAGTGCAGACATATAGGCTGCTTGTTCCAATAAAACGCCTGTCATTCAACGTATAGAGGACCCACACAGATACGCACAGGGGCAAGATGCCCGGCATCTGTGTGGATGTCGTGGAAATGCTGGGTAACATTTCTGACGAGTAAAAAGCCCCTCAGCTTTTAAGTGCCACAAGCCGAGGGGGGAATAGTTGCTGTTTAATTACTGAAGCAACTAAGGCACAGAGAGGCTAGCGCTTCACTCTGAGTTGTGGAGGCAGCAGCTGACTGTGCGGTGTGAGTGACCCACACATTCAGGGCCCTACTCCGTGCCAGGCACTCTGCTGAGGACGCTAAATATATAATCTCATTTGATCCAAACAGCAGTGCTGTGAGGTGATGACTATTATTAACTCTGCTTTATAGATGAAGAAATGGAGGCTTGAAGAGTTTAAATAAATGGCCCAAGGCCACACAGCTAAGTGAATGGCTAAGTCTGAACACATTCCAGGGCAGTTTAACACTGGATGCCCCTAACCACTGGGCCGTACTGCCTGGTTCACTTCCCCTGAACAAAGCCACCCCAGTCTGTTTCTGGCACTAAACCCCCTGCGTGCTTCCCTCCTGTTCTCTCTGGAGGTTGGCTCGAGCCCTTGCTGAGTGGAGGGGTGTGGCCCCCACGAACCCGGGGACGTTGAGGCGTGACAAGCTTTTTAGTTACAGGTGATTTTAGCAATGTCCACTCACTTCTCCATACCTTTCAGATGACCTACCCTGGCTGATGTGTCCACCACCCTGGCCACGCACACACACCTCCCCGGGAACGACAGGCCCTTGGCAGCTCCTGCTGCCCCTTGCCCTCGCCAAGCTATTTGGAGTCAGGTCATGTCAAGAGAGGAATGTGGTGCAGTCACTTAGCCAGCAGCTCAGCCTGATCGCGGGGTGAGGCGCTGACGTGCTGTCCAGGGGGAGCTTCTGGGTAGCCCATGTACAGTGCTCAGAACTGGGGGGACCCTGGCCCCGGGTGCTCTCAGATGATAACATTTGCCGCGCTCTCGGACAGATAGGAGGAGAGTGTTATCGAACGGCAGCACCTTGGGAAAGCTTCGGCCCGAAACCCTCTTCCAGTTCCGCAGGTTGGGGTTTCCCTTCTCCTGTAAATAGACCGATGTGTGCCGTGTTAAAGGGGAACCTTAAAAATAGAGTGGGGCTTGAGGAGGGGAGCGGGGGGTTGACAGAAACATTTCCCTTCTGGCTCTGCCCCTTGTGCGTAGCGGGAAAGCGTCTCCTCCTGGCTTTCCTGTCTATCTACGTCTGTGACGATTTGTGGGGGAAAGGAGCTTGGAGATCCCACAGGAAACGTGGGTCTGCTGCGCGCTGGAGACCCGGTGTGCTTGTGCTCTGCAATCTCGGGGCCGGATTAACTGCGACCCGAAAGGGCCTCTTTGGCCTCGCAGCATTGATCATCTTTCTTTCCTGTTGCCTTTCTTGATGTTCTTGTTGCCTGGATGTGGCGGAATCTGTCTCAGATGATTTAAATGCTGTTTATAAGCGTCCTGTTCCTTTGATCTCCGCGTTCCTTCCTGCAGAGGGCTTGGGTCAGGCGGGACTGTGATCACAGTGCTCAAGGGCAGGGCCTCTCAGGCAGACCACCTGGGTTTGAATCCTGGCTCTGTCAGTGACTGGCTGACAAACTGTGGCAAATCACAGGACCCTGTGGGCCTCAGTTTCCTCACCAATAAAATGGGGATAATGAGAGCGGCTGCCTCACGGGGTTGTCCTGAGGATTCCATGCAACGGTGTTTGTAAAGTCTGTTTCCTGGCACAAGGTAAGCTCTCAATAAATGTGTAATGACAACCTCTTAATAGCTGGAGAAATTCCCTCTCTCTGATCCAGGTGAGAAACCTGGGACGCAGAAAGGAGAAAGCAGTTTCTCCAGTTGTGCCGATGAGGAACATTTAAATTACCTGCCTGACTGTGAGCGCCTGAGGAAAGGACCATCTCATTCTGAGCACATTCATAGTATCCACTATGAATATTTGGTTGATTAAATCGGTGTTCATAATGGCATCATCTTATTTAAGTTAGCAGTGAACGAAAAGTATGGAGATTGCCTGGCCAGCGTGGCTCAGTGATTGAGCGTCGACGTATGAACCAGGAGGTCATGGTTCGATTCCAGGTCAGGGCACATGTCTGGGTTGCAGGCTCCATCCCCAGTGGAGAGTGTGCAGGAGGCAGCCAGTCAGTAATTCTCTCTCATCACTGATGTTTCTATCTCTCTCTCCCTCTCCCTTCTCTGAAATCAATAAAAAATATATATTTTTTAAAAAGAGGGAGAAAAAAAAGGATGGAGATTGCAGCAAAATGTAGAGGTCCTGTCATCTCCTAGGTAATACGTTTCTTCCCCACAGAAGGTGATCTTTTTAGCCTGGTGGTTAGCACAGAGACAAGCCCCCCAGCACGGAGTTCCGTGTGTGTCGGATGAACCCCCATGTGCCTGAAGGAGTGAAGAGGAAAGGGCGCTGTGGGTCCAGCTCAGCCAAGTGAGGTGTGTGAACAGGTGTTTTCCTGTAGGTCACAAGGAGGCTTCTTGAAATAGCCTTGGAGTTCTTTTGGGGAGCGGATCCCCTCCAAGAGTGAGTACAGCTTTCTTAATTTGCCCTCCAACGTCAAGGGTACATTTTAAACAACTTCAGGGTTATATACATTTGAGGCAGTCAATATTATCCTTGTAAGTTTCATGTCTTTTGCTTTTTATAGTATTTATAAAAGATACGTTGAGACCTTTACACTGTGAATTTAAACAAATGCTTTAAAAAAAAATGTCCACTCTGCTGGCTCTCATTTCCATCTGCAGGAAAGATTTAAAAATTTCAAATTCATGGCCAGACCAGAAGAAGTAGCCCATTCTCTTGGACAGATCCTGAGGTAGAAATGGGCTGTTAGCAGTCCCTTTCTCTATGTTATATAAGGAGAACTTTCCTTCTGGGTGGGTGTACCATGGAGCAGAGGATGAACTGCCCTTTCAGAAGACCTGAGTTCAACTTTGGCTTTGCTGCCCAAATGTTGAGCAAGGAACTTGATCTCTTAAGTTCTTAGTCGAACTGAAACTGAGATCAATAGTACATCCCTCACCTGTCTCACAGGGTTATTAGATTTTTTTTAAAAGTGCATGAGAAAACTTGCTGATAAAACATTGTTTATATGGACAATGAAATCATAACTCACATGCCATCTCTTCCATGAAGATTTCTCTGGTTTCTCCAGCTTTCAGTATTCTCTCTGCCTCTGAAATCCCATGGCATTTTCTGTATGCCTCTCCTTCCGACACTTACACAATTATATCTTATTGTATCATGCTTATATCCATGGCTTAGGCAACCTGAGTGCAGAATCCCTGCTTATATCATCCTTATATATACGGCATTAAAGTACCTTTGTTGAGAAAACTCTCTCATTATTTTAAAATGAGTTGTAGTGCCCAGCTAGTGTGGGTCAGAGGTTGAGTGTTGATCTGAATCAGGAAATCAGGGCTCAATTCCTGGTCAGGACCTGTGCCCGGGTTGCGGGCTTGATCCCCAGTGTGTATGTGGGTGTGTGTGTGGCGGGGAGGGGGAGGCAAGGGTGCAGGAGGCAGCCGATCAATGATTCTCTCTTATCATTAATGTTTCTCTCCCTCTTCCTTCCTCTCTGATATCAATAAAAATATATTAAAAAATAAAATAAGTCGTAGTAATTATTCTACGTCATTATTATCAGAGCAGTTAATAACAATAAGCCTGTCTCATAGTAGGTGCTCAAGAAGTACATGCTTTTAGTCTTTTTATTTGTTTTTAGTTTTAATATTTTGTTTCAGATCTGTTGAGGTAAAATTTACTCACCGGTCTATATTTCTATAGCTTTTGACAAATGCATACAGAGAATCACCACCACCACAATCACCCCCCAAAATTTCCTCATACACCTTTGTTGTCAGCCCCTTCCCGCAACTCTAGCACCTACAACCATTGATTTATTTTCTGTTCTTATAGTTTTGCCTTTTCCAGGATGTCACATAAATTGAAGCATATGGTATATAGCCTTTTGAGTTTAGCTTCTTTAGCTTAGCATAATGCATTTTGTGATTCATTCATGTTGTATGTATATAAATTCTTTTTTACCACTGAGTATTTCCCTGTGTGGATATACCACAGTTAGTTTATCTATTCATCAGTAAATGAACACTTAGGTTGTTTCCAATTTTTGGTCATACGAATAAAGCTGCTATAAACATTTGCATTGAGGTTTTTGTGTTACCCTAAGTTTTTATTTCTCTAGGGAAAAAAATACCTAGGAGTAGGATTATTGGGTCATATGGTAAGTTTGTGTTTAATTTTATAAGAAAATGTGTTCCAAAGTGACTGTACAATTTTTGAATTTCGACCAGCAATGCTTGAGAGTTCTAGTTGTTCTGTAACCTGATCAGCACTTGTTATTGTTACTTTTTTTTTAAGCCATTCTAATAGGTGTGTAGTTGTATCTTATTATGGTTTCATTCTAATAGGTGTGTAGTTGTATCTTATTATGGTTTTAATTTGCATTTCTCTAATGACAAATGAAATTGAGCATCTTTTCATGTGCTTATTTGCCATCCATATATTTTTAAATTGAATTTTGACATATAACATGTTAGTTTCAGGTATACAACATAATGATTCAGTATTTTATTGCAAAATGATCACCACAACAAGTCTACTTAACATTCGTCACCATACATAATTACAGACTTTTTTCTTGTGATAAGAACTTTTAAGGTTTACTCTCTCTTGCCCTGGCTGGTGGAACTCACTTGGTTGGAGCATCATCCCATACACTGAAAGGTTGTGGATTCAATCCCCAGTTGGGATGTGTATGGGATGCAATCGATTGATGTTTCTCTCTCTCTTCCTCTCCCTTCCGCTCTCTCTAAAATCAATCCTATATAATAAAAACTTAATATACAAATTGACAGAATGGCAGAACGATTGGTCGCTATGATGCGCACTGACCACCATGGGGCAGACGCTCAATTCAGGAGCTGTCCCCTGGTGGTCAGTGCACTCCCACAGGGGGAGTGCTGCTCAGCCACAAGCTGGGCTCATGGCTGACAAGCACAGTGGCGGTGCCAGGAGTCTCTCCCACCTCCACTGCAGGCGGGCTGTAAGGAGTGAGGGGTCCCAGACTGCAA
>NW_006288250.1:1777670-1795363 GCF_000327345.1 Myotis davidii
ATAATCCTATCTAATAGAGCGGGAATGTGCTAATTGACCCTCGCGCCATCACAAAGATGGCAGCACCCACAGCCAATAAGGAGGGAATATGCTAATTGCTGCCCTGCCCTCAAAGATGGTGGCACCCACAGCCACAAGATGGCAGTGCCCAGTCCCCTCGGCCCCACTGGGGCAGCAGGCGCACAGCTGCCTCCAGAGTCCCCCAGTCCCCTCAGACTCCCAGCCGCCCAGGGCCGGCCCGAGGCACAGGCTAGCCTCAGATGTCAGCTGCCCAGGGCCGGCCCAAGGAGCAGGAAAGCCTTGGCTGTCAGCTTCCCAGCTCCCCAGGGCCGGCCCGAGGTGCAGACAAGCCTCAGATGGTGGCTGCCCAGCCGCCCAGGGCCGCTCAAGGCTCAGGTAACCAGGGCCAGCTGAGGCTTGCGCTGCCGGCAGTGGCAGCAGCAGAGGTGGGGGGAGGGGGTCACCTTCCCCTGATCACCGGGTTGCCTCCCACCCCTGAGGGCTCCTGGACTGTGAGTGGGGGCAGGCCGGGCTGAGGGACTCCCCACTCCAGTTCATGAATTTTCATTCACCGGGCCTCTAGTAATAATAAACCAACCACATATCCTCAGGTGAGGATTAAAAAGATTTACTCTCTTAGCAACTTTCAAATATGCAGTATAGCATTAACTATAGTCACCATGCTGTACATCACATCCCCATGACTTATTTATTTTATAACTGGAAGTTTGTACCTTTTGTCTCCCTTCACCCAGTTTGCCCCTCCTCCTCCTGCCTCTGTCAACTACCAATCTGTCCTCTATATCTATGAGCTTGTTTTTTGTTTTGTTTTAGATTTCACACATAAATGAGGTAATACCTTATTTGTCTTTCTCTGACTTATTTCACTAATCCTAATGCCCTCAAGGTCCACCCATATTGGTGCATATGTAAAGATTTTATTCTTTTTATAGTTGAACTAGAGGCCCGATACACAAAATTCGTGCAAGAGTAGGCCTTTGCAGCCGCGGCAGCTGCCTGGATCCCTCGATCCCGGGGCTGCAGCCCTGGCTCCGTCCGGAAGGTCATCTAATTAGCATGTTATGCTTTTATTATTATAGATAATATTCCATTATATATCTATAATCTCACATTTTCTTTATCCTTTCATTTATCGTTGCACACTTAAGTAGTTTCCATATCTTGGATTTTGTAAATAAGGCTGCAATGAGCATGTATATATGTTTCCAAGTTAGTGTTTTCTTTGGATAAGTACCCAAAAATGGAATTGCTGGATCATATGGTAATTCTTTTTTAAATTTTTTGAGGAGCTCCATATTGTTTTCCAGAGCGGCTGCACCAATTTACTTTCCCACCATCATTGCACAAAGGTTCCTTTTTCTCGACATCCAATACTTACTAGTATATCTTGTCTTTTCTGTAATAGCCATTCTAATGGGTGTGAGGTGATATATCATTGTGGTTTTGATTTGGGTTTCCCAGATGATTAGTGATGCTGAGTACCTTTTCATGTACCTGTTTTCATGTACCTGTATATTTTCTTTGGAAAAATGTGAATTTAGATCTTCTGTCCATTTTTTAGTTATATTACTTGTTATTGAGGGGTGTTTTTTTTTGCTTACTGAGTTTTTTTAGTTTTTTATATGTTTCAGATATTAACCCCTTATCAGATATGTGATTTACAAATATTTTCTCCTTTTCAGTAGGTTGCCTTTTCATTTTCTTGATGGCTTTCTTTGCTGTGCAGAAACTTTATAGTTTGATGTATGTGTTTTTTGCTTTTGTTGCCTTTGCTTTTGATGTCAAATCCACAAAATTATCACTAAGACTGATGTTAAGGAGTCTACCGTTTATGTTTTCTTCTAGGAGTTTTATGGTTTCAGGCCATATAAATTGTAAGATTGTTTGTTCTATTTCTGTGAAAAATGCCATTGGAATTTTGGTAGAAAGTACATTGACTCTGTAGATTGCATTGGGTAGTATGGACATTTTAACAATATTAATTCTTTTATTCCATGAGCATGGAATATCTTTCTATTTGTGTTATCTTCAATTTTTTTCATTAATAGTTTTTGTCGTATAGTTTTCAGTGTATAGGTCTTTCAACCTCATTGGTTAAATTTATTCCTAGATAATTTTTTTCTTTTTGTTGAAATGGTAAATGGGATTGTTTTATTAATTTCTCTTCTGATAGTTTGTTATCTATAATAATAAAAGCATAATATGCTAATTAGACTGGACATCCTTCCGGGCAACCTTCCGGATGAAGCCAGGGCTGTGAGGGTCCCTGCCAGGGGAAGCCTGGATCTCAGGTGCCTGCTGGCGGCTGGAGGTAAACCCAGGTCCCGGGTGCCAGAGGGAAGCTGGTGTTGGCAGCCGGGGGAAGGAAGGCCTATTCTTACACAAATTTCATGCATTGAGCCTCTAGTTAGTATATATAAATGCAACAGATTTATGTGTCTTGATTTTGTATCTTATAACTCATACAGCTTTTTTTAAATGAAATATTTGTATAAATCTTTTGCTCATTTTAATTTGAGGTCTTGTTATCTGATCAGTGAGTTTTTTGTTTGTTTGTTTTTACATATGTTTTATTGATTTTTTACAGAGAGGAAGGGAGAGGGATAGAGAGTTAGAAATATCGATGAGAGAGAAACATCGATCAACTGCCTCCTGCACACTCCCCACTGGGGATGTGCCCGCAACCAAGGTACATGCCCCTTGACTGGAATTGACCCTGGGACCTTTCAGTCCGCAGGCCAGCACTCTATCCACTGAGCCAAACCGGTCAGGACTGATCAGTGAGTTTTGAGAGTACTTTATATAGTCAGGATCCAAGTTCTTTATCAGATACATGTTTTGCAAATATTTTCTTCCAGTCTGTCTATTTTTATTCTCTCAACAATGTCTTTTGAAGAGCAGACATCTTTACTTTAGGTGGCCAAATTTATCAAATTTTTCTTTTATGCTACCTGATCTTTTATGGATCATATTTTTGGTGTACTATCTAAAATATTTTGGTTAACATCACTAAGATTTTTCTCCTGTTTTATTTTTTCTAGAAGCTTTATAATTGCAGGTTTTACCTTTATTTTTAGTTAATTTCTGTATATAGTGTGAAATATGGGTCAAGGTTTATTTTCTTTTTTATATTATTTCCAGTTGTTCAGCACCATTTGTTGAAAGGCTATTCTTCATTAAATTGGTTTTGCACCTTGGTTGAAAGTCATTTGTATATATTATATTAATCTATTTGTGTGTGTGTGTGTACAGTCTATTTCTGGACTTTATTCTATTTCTTTTATCTATATATCTGTCCTTTTCCCATACTATGCTATCTTGATGACTGTAGCTTATGGTAAGTCTTGATATCAGGTAATGTAAGCCTTCCAGTTTTGTTCTTTTTTTTTTTTTCAAAATAGTTTTACTATTCTACTTGCTTTGACATACAAATTTTAGAATCAGCTTGTGGATTTATATTTTTAAATCTTGTGGGGATTTTTATTGGCATTGCACTGAATTTGTAGATTGGCTTGGGGAAAATTGACATCTTTTTTGTTGTTATTGTTAACCCTCACCTGAGGATATTTTCCCATTGATTTTTAGAGAGAGTGGAAGAGAGAGGGAAAGGCAGAGAGAAACATTGATGTGAGAGAAACACGTCAATTGGTTGCCTCCTTCATGAGCCCTGACCAGGACCAGGATCGGGGAAGAGCCTGCAACCAAGGTACGTGCCCTTGACCGGAATCAAACCTGGGACCCTTTGGTCTGCAGGCCGATGCTCTATCCACTGAGCCAAACCAGCTAAGGCAACATCTTAATAATATTTAATTTTCCAATCCATGGGCATGATATAGCTCTCTATTTAGATTTTTCATTTCTTTCATCAAAGTTTTGTAGTTTCCAGCCTATAGATTTTACATATATTTTATTATATTTATACGTAAGTATTTCATGGGTTTTGGGGATGCTATTATTCAATAAAATGTTGTTGAATTAATGAATAAATAGTGGCAACCTACTTGTGAATGCATGTCTTGATTCTGTACTCAAATTTTACAAGATGCTAGCAAATTTTACAAGGGCCCTAGAGGTTGGCAAACTCATCAAAGCCCTTGGGGATGGCCAGGTCAGCAGTGAGGCTCAGAGGTCTAAGTATAACTCTAGAAGGCAGGAAATACGGGTTTCATTCTGACATCCTTGTCACCACGTTCTTTAACCTTGGATAGCTCCTTCTCCCTGCCCAGGGTCAGCCTCCTAGCACAAGTTGTATATTGAATTAAGTCTACACTTTTCAGGGACTTTAGGCACAACTGGCTTTCCCTGGAGGTGCAATAGACAGTTGCCTTCCTTGCATGATTTGAATGTACTGAGTAGCCTGGTTGGCTAACCATTTCTCACCCATTGGCCTGGTTTGGCTCCTAAACTACCTCTTTTATACCCTTCTTTTGAGTAAGGTATTTTTTTTCCATAAAGCCCTTTTTAATATGTTTCCTGGAAGGGATACTCTGGCCCCTTGGAAAGGTAAATACATTTGTTCTACCCAATTATTACTATGTACTAATGAGCACCTACCATATGCAAGGACCTCCAAGGTGAAAATGGCATGCATTCCTTTAAGGGGCTTACAGTGAGAAGGAATTAGGTTATCAAAGTCAAATTTATTTAAAGAAGGGATTGGCCTGGCTGATGTGGCTCAGTAGTTGAGCCACATGAACCAAGAAGTTGCTGGTACAATTCCCAGTCAGGCACATGCCTGGGTTGCAGCTCGATCCCCATTGGGAGACATGCAGGAGGCAGCTGATCAATGATTCTCTCATCATTGATGTTTCTATCTCTCTCTCCCTCTCTCTTTCTCTCTGAAATCAATAAAAAATATATTTAAAAAAATAAATAATAAAAAAGGGATTGCAGAGTAGATCTGAAGGAGTGTCTCTTGGATCATTCAACTCAGGGGAGGAACCTGGCATCAAGGGAGGTTGGAGAACATGGAGGCTTGATGCAGGAGTGAAAGGGAAAGTTTCAGAAGGGGCAGCAGGGCAATGCCAATAGACTCCACCCACTGTACACTTTTCTTTTTACTATGAGAGTGTGCTATTAAACAGACCCTCAAACCTAATACTAAGAGATACTGTCTATTATTTGAAGACTAGTAGCCCGTTGTTCGATATTGCGCACAGTAGGCCGGCAGCCCGCCGCTTCTGCAGGAGCCAGCAGGAACCGCAGCGCACCGCAAGGAGCCGCACTGCTTCCACCGGGCCGTGTGGCTTCCAAAGGAGGCGGAAGCGAGCCTTCGGTGCCCATGGGAGCCAGGAGGGACCCGCAGTGATTCTGCGGGAGGTAGGTCTGCCGTCTCCTCTCCGGGCCTGCACTCAGCCACGGAGGCTGCGGGCTGGCCCCCCCATCCCTTTCTGTGTCCGCTCCGGCTCCGGGCGGCCAGCCCGAGCTGGGGTGTGGTAGCTCACCAGCCCCCTATCTCTGTCTCCGTCTCCATTTTGGGCCTCACCTGTGTGCGCAACCTCCTCCTGTTTGGTCGTGACCCGTTATGGTGTCCCAGCCTAAATTGCATATTTCCTCTTTATATTTATAGATAACAGTACTTTAGGACTATATGTTTCTATACAGATTATACATCATTTTCACATAACTTTATTTAATCTCCACAACAGCTTTATGTGGTAAGTGGTGGGTATTTAATTAGGATACCCTAACTGCTCTAATAAAGAATTAAAAAATAAAATTTTATTTCTTGCTCACATTATATATGAGTAAATGGGTATAAATTGAGACTTTGCTCCCCACAGTTATCCAGGAAATCAGGTTTGTTCCATCTTGGCCCCATAATGTAGATTCTAGGAATTTAGGGAAAAGGGTAAGAGAATTATGGGGAATATTTTTATGGCTAAGACCTTGAGGTGATGCACATTAACCTGCTCATTTAGTCACACAGCCATACCTAAACTACAAGGGGGGCCAGGCCACAGTTTCATCTGGGGAAACTGAGGTACAGAGGGGTTAAGTGACTTACAGTGGAACAAAAAGCTACTAAGTGCAGGAGTTAGGATTTCAACCCGGCACTTCTGTTTGGATAGAACAGGAATAATAATAGCAGCAAATAACAACAGTAATAATATCTAGCAGTTTGTGAATGTGAGTGTTTATTAATGGGACAATATACATAAAGGTCTTAGTAAATTCCAGACTCTGCTACACAGTCCTACAGGAGCCAGGTGTTTTTCCGGGGACTGTGGCCAGCGGAGTGACTGTGTGCACCAGCAGCCGGTGCTTCCCCATCAGCAGAGCCCAGGGAAAGGGGCTGAAGAGACTCTGGTGACCGAGAGGAGCTCTCTCTGCAGGCCTGGGGAGCTGTGCATGGCAGAAAGGGGGTCTTCCAGGCCTTTGTATGTGTCCAGGATGGCCCCACTGCGTCATGTATGTGCTCTGGCCAGGCATGGGGAGTCCTCTAGCCGGCACCTGCTCCCTCAGGAGTCCTTATGGGCCTGAGCAACTTTGAAAAGATTAACACTAATCTAATTATGTTAAAAGCTCTAGCATGAATGACTAAATTGGCACCCATAATTTATATATTATATGTAGGTTCGACTTTTAAAATAGCTCTTTTTGGTTGTGTGGCAGATACCACTCTATGACGACACTCCTATGACACAAGAATTATAAGATGTAAAAAGATCCTCCGCTGAGTGGGGTAGGGCTTCCCTGTCTAGAAGAGGTCTGGGTGAGAAGCTGCTGCTTTCTTTAATGTTTTGGGTGAGGAAATTGAGGCATGGGCTGAATCAGAGCTGCTCTGAGTGGCTTCAAGATTTGCAGACATTTATAGGAGCTTGGGCCCTGTGGCCTCTGCCCATCCCTGCTGCCAGTCTAGCCAAAGGAAAGAGGTGGCAGGAACATGTGGTTGAAGCTGCAGGGGCAGCAGTTGGCAATGTCAAGCATCGATGCCCAGCCTTGATCCACAGTGCTGCTGCTGTGTGACAACGTCTCTAGCCCCCTGGCCACCCTGACCTCCAAATTGGCCTCCATGTAGGGTGTTCTCTGCAGGAGCCACTGTTAGCTTCTTAAGGGCTCTGCATTTCTCAGTTCTCCATTTGTTCAACATTTTTTAGTCTCATTTCACATACACAGCATTATGCTGGGTAATTAGGACAAAAAGAATGAATTAGGATGTCCCTGGCTTCACCTATCTTACAGTCAATTGGAAAAGATAGAGACATAGATTATTATCCTACAAGGTGGTTAACCACTTTGATGAAAATGAGCACTGAGTGTGATGGGAACCTAAAAGAAGCACCCCACTGCCCCAGGGGATGGTGGTGAGATGGGGGAAGGGTTTGAAGGAGTGCAGACAAAGATGAGTTCTAAAGGAAAAGAAATTATTCTGAAAAGGAGAGAGGGTTTTCTGGGTTTAAGGGACAGCATGTGCGAAGAGCACGACCGGAGAGAGCCAGGGAACTGAATAGAGTTCTTTATGGCGGGAGGAAGGGTTGGGTTGAAAAGTGTTCAGGTAGGCGGTAGATCATGAAGAGCTTTGACTGACTTATTAGGGTTTTAAACTTTCTTCTGAGATAGAGAAGAGCTATTAAAGTATGGAAGTGACAGTATCATATTTGTATTCTAAGATGATCTTTCTGGAGCATGGGTATGGATACAAAGAAATCACTAGACTTAAAATGATGGTGGCTACAAGTGAGGGATCAGTGGAGATGGAGACTAGAGATTTGAGAGACATGGAGGGGGATGAGTTGTGAGATACTGTGAGAGAAGGAGAGGGGTAAGCATGACCTCAGGTTTGGGTTTAGGCCATTGGGATATTGGTGGACAGTGATAATGGCAGGAAGGAGTGGGACAGGGTTGGTGATAGATTCAGTTGGGGGTCATATTGAATAGGGGGGCCTGTGGCTCTGCCAGGTGGATGTTCAGAGGCAGTCAGATATGATGGATGGTAGTTGAGGAGGTAGATTTGGAAGCCATTATCATGAGGTGGTATTCAGGTCATGGGACTGAAGTAGAGAGCCTAAGGACGGTGTGTAGACAGGAAGAAGTAGAGAGGGCCCAGGATAGGACTTTGGAGAAACTTACCATTCAAGGGACAATAGAGGAAAAGTAGCCCACAGGGCAGGCCAAGGAGGAAGAGAGAGTTGAAAGAACAAGGAGCATGCCCTGGAAGACAAAGGAAGTGATTTCAGGAAATGTTGGAATGGCCAACAGAGCTTAACGCTGCTGAGAAGTCAAGCTAGGACCTGAAAACCATCTGTTGTTTTCAGCAACAAGGACAGGAAGTGTCAGTAGTAGCCTTAGGAGAGAATCATTTTATGAGGAAATGGGGGAAGTCAGGTTTCAATAAACTGAGGAGTTTGGTATGGAATGAGGAAGCTCTTATGAATGTACATAAATTTTCACCTTAGCAGCAGAGGTAAGCCATCATACCTCTCAGTTCATTGTCATTTTCTAGTCAAGGCCCCTCTCCTGGTTGGTTGGTTGGTTGATTTCCTTTTATTTCCATTTACCTTTCTATTCCTCTCTCACCTATCTAGAGGCAACCATTTTCATGTTTTTAAGAGTTATTTTTGTTTGTATATGTTTTATAATATATGTTGTTTTGTATGCATGTATTTTTAAATTATGTCAGTGGTGTATTATGGATCTCGTTCTGTTTCTTATTCTATGTTTTTAAGATCCTCCAATACTGCCTAGTGTCCTTCATGTGTACATTCGCCACATTTTACTACCCGTCCTCCAGTGATGGACACCCAGGTTACTAGTATACCCACCTTCCTCCACCACAATCGGTGCTGCAGTAAACATCCTTGCATATGTCTCCTTTTAGACCCGAGTGAGAATTTCTTTGGTCTGTATGCCTGGAAACAGAGTTGTAGGTATGTAACCTGCCTGAGAACTGGCAGACTGCCCTCCAGAATGGCTAGGCCAGTCCACACTCCCATCTGCATGTCATCATCTACACCTTGGCATTATCCAGCTGGGTGATGTTTGCCTGGGTGTCTCCTTGTTTTATTCTGAGTTTCTTGGGTAACAACCTGAGTATCTCCTCCCTTTTTTGTAAATTGCCTGTTTTTATCTTGGTAATTTTTTAAGAAGTTTGACTCTGAATAGGAGGAGAGGGAGGATGACAAGGAGGAGTTTTATCTAAGAAAGGAAAGACGTGAGCATATGAAGATGAAGATGAAAGGGAGAAGAGCTCAAGACTCACCTTCCTGCCAGGATTGGAAGGATGGGCAGAGGGGAGGCCTCTCCCAGCACAGCAATGAGACAATCACCATCACACGCTTTCCCTGAGCCCATCTTGATTGACTGCCCCCTTCACTAGGCCACAGAGGCAATGAAGGATCCATGAGGTTGGATAGGAGAGGAGAGGCAACCTCACTCAGATTCTAGGAAAATGTTAAATATTGTGTTTCTAAATGTTTGCAAATTGTATTTATTTTAAAATGCAAGGAAAGAGGAGAGGTACCTACATTTCAGCATATGGGATGTGACACAAAGTTGTAGAAGCACATGACACAACAGTGGGGATGGGGGGCACTTGGACCCTCCTGGTTGGAGCAGAGTTAGCGTAAGAGAGAAATGAGCTCAGCGCCGAATGGTGCAGGGCCTTGGATTAGACTGTGCGACACTGTTCCTGAAAGCTCATGGAGCAGAAGCGTGTCACTCTGAGAAGGGCTGTGCAGGATGGATCAAAGAGACTGAGCATGTACAGAGATGGGCCATTACACAAGTCCAGGTGGGGAACGGTAAGAACCTGGAGTGAAGTGGAAGCTTTAGAACATAAAGGAATGATGAATGGAAAACACTTTACAGAGCCACAGTGGCTGGCCTTAGTGATGAGTAAATATTAAATAAGTGCTCACTACACGTAAGTGAGAAAACTGAATGGGCAGTGCATGGATCAAGGTGTATGGTGGGGCCCTAGCCGGTTTGGCTCAGTGGATGGAGCGTCAGTCTGCGGACTCAAGGGTCCCATGTTCGATTCCGGTCAAGGGCATGTACCTTGGTTGCAGGCACATCCCCAGTGGGGGGTGTGCAGGAGGCAGCTCATCGATGTTTCTCTCTCATCGATGTTTCTAACTCTCTATCCCTCTCCCTTCCTCTCTGTAAAAAAATCAATAAAATATATTTTTTTTAAAAAAAGATGTATGGTGGGACAGAGGGGTTTAAAGAGAATCCAGAATTTGAGCTCAGGTCTCTAGGAGGAGGAGATTATTTGAGCACCTATATGTCCCAAGCCCAGTGCTTGGCACTGGCATACAAAAATGAATAAGACACACATGGCTGCTGCCTACAAGGAACCTATAGTCTAGGCAGGGGGAGGCCCAGCATTCCACCTGTGGGTGACCTTTCCAGCAAGTGGACATCACCAGCAGTGCCTAACCAAGCTGTATTCAGATTTACCTGTTTGTCTCACAAGTGTTTCTTGATAGTTATTTTCGATTCAAGATCCAAACAGGGTACACAAAGCATTCAGCTATTACATTTTCTAAATCTCTTTTGATCTACAGCAGTCCCTACTGTTTGGTGTGTGTGTGTGTGTGTGTGTGTGTGTGTGTGTGTGTGTGTGTTTTAATGCCACTGACTTGTCAAAGAAATGGAGTCAGTTGTCTGCAGAATGTCCCACATTCTGGATCTGTTTGATTCCTTATGTTGTCATTTAAGTTGTCTCTTGATCTCCTATAATTCCTATAAATGGGACGTTAGCTCTAAAGACTTCATCAGATTGAGCTTCACCTTTTTTGGCAAGAATGTCATTGATCTCAATGTCCTTTGTATTGCATCATATTAGGAGACGCACAGTAACTTGCTGTTCTGCTCTTAGTGATACTAAGATTCATCAATGAATTCAAGTGTTGGGAACTTGGTTCTATTGTTTAGCTCCCATCAACCTCTTATCTAATAGTTGTTGTTTTCCATGATCTTTTCTGAATCAGTTACTTCACTAAAAATATCTCAGTGATTATTTTGATCTATTCTTGATCACTTCCAATGTTAAGATGTCACTGGCTCCCTGTGCAGTTTTCATCAGAGAAGAGAGAGGTCACAGTGGGCATTCTGGAAAAGTCTTCATGGAAGATAAGAAATTGGACATCAATTTTCACTTCAACCATCATAGACTGTTACTTACTTGGAGAGTGGAGTCAGTGTCTATCTTTGAAAGAAGTGAGTTGGGAGAGAGAAGAAAAGTTACGGGGTTGTAGTAGCTTTCTGTGAATGGAGGTATTGAGCCCAGTAGAGGTTGGTCTTTGAAAACTATGTATGTATGTTAAGAATATCACCTCTCGAAGAGAAACTAAGATGGCGGCAGAGATAAACACCGGGAAGTTAATGCCGCTCACAACAATTGATTAATACCTCAGAGAAACAACACGGACTTCATCCAGAACCACAGGAAGCCTGGCTGACTGTAAACTCTACAACTAGAAGGAAGGAAAGGCACACTGAGACCCGCAGAAGCTGCAGGAGAGAAGCGCAGAGGTACGGGGCTCTCGCGGGGCTCGCGCGCGGAAAGGGGCCGGCACCTGAGGACGCGGCTGTCCTTTTGAATCCGGAGGGAGTCACAAGCCCCCGACGGCTCTGAACTCCGGTTCCGGGAAGTCTCTGGGGACCCGGGACTCAAGCGGGGAGAAACTGGACGGTCTGGCAGCAGGCGATCTTGGGGGCTGCTTTCCCTTTCACTTCACATCATAGACTGTTACTTACTTGGAGAGTGGAGTCAGTGTCTATCTTTGAAAGAAGTGAGTTGGGAGAGAGAAGAAAAGTTACGGGGTTGTAGTAGCTTTCTGTGAATGGAGGTATTGAGCCCAGTAGAGGTTGGTCTTTGAAAACTATGTATGTATGTTAAGAATATCACCTCTCCTGTCTCCTCTGATCATTCCCAGCGGACATTTGCCTCTGTGTAGAACGTGAGGCACTGATAGGTGCTATTAAGATAGAGGGCTAATGGGACAATCCCTGTATCAGAGCTGAGCTGCACCTGTTCCCCAGCCAAATCTCTGTAAGAACTGCTGGGGCCATGATCCCACCCTTCACCCCCATCCCAGCAGCTGCAGCATAACCAGAGCCAGTTCTTAGTAAGAGATTTTTCCATGAGGAGGGGACAAGTTGTGACATGTGTGCCTGAAGTCCCTGCCTGGTGACAGAAACTGGAGCAGAAGGGTCTGGGTAAGGCCTTACCAATGGCAGTGAGCTAGGATGACCAGGACCTTGCAAATGCATGGGGATCCTTCATGGTGGCAGCCGTGGATAGGAATCTTGAGACTTTAAGAAACCCAAACCACATCCTGCCACTGGTGACCTGGGAGCCAGGCAGGTCGGGATGGGAACTACAGAGTAGAAAAGCAGAGTGTGCTCTGGGAGGGAGGAGAAGCGGCTTAGTCCAGGCACTGGAGGTAATGTCCATCTGCTGGAAAGGTCACCCACAGTGGGTGTGCTTACCTGGCCTCTCTGTCACCCATGGTCTTGAAACCCCCTTATTCTCCTGTCCTGGGAGCTGTGTGCTCAGTCTTAGCCATATTGAGACTGAGCTGTAATCTCTAGGTAGAGATGTCTGGTAGCCTGAGGGAGGTGCCAGACTAGAGCTCAGGGGTAGGGAGGAGGGTAAGGCTGGAGGTAGGTTTAGAATACTCTGAAAATCTACTGGGCATCTCACTGGCTCTCTTGCTGGTTTTATTTATTTATTCAGTATTCATTGTTTCGTTCTCTCATGCCGTTTTAGCGAGTGCTTATATATTTGACTATTGGAGGTGTCTGTGAATGCGCATTACAAAGACATTGGCAGAAAAGTTACTGGAGAAACTTCAGGGTTTAATCTCCTGACCTGGGTTGTCATAGGACCAAAATATACTTAAAAAGCAGGTTTGGGGGCAGTACAAAATAGACAGCAGGTAAGGGGACAAACCTCACAGCGAGAGAGAAAACACAGGTAGAATGGGTCTAAGTTCTCTATTTAAGGAAGATGGTGTCCAAGCTATTGCAACAGCCTCCACCTGTGACCCTGATAAGGCAGAATAGCATCACCCTGTATCTCCCCCTCTTCCGTACCCCCGCCCCACCGCCCCGTTTCCTACACCTGAAGTAGACTGGGTTTTGTTGCTTCACACATTTGTGTGGCCCAGAGAAGAGGAGATGGGACAGGGAGGAGAAGCACATCCATCCGCTTGTGCTCAGCACTGTGGGGAGGGCCGAGGTGAGTTCTAGCTAGGGCTGCGGCAGCACCCTGCCGGCCGAGAGCAGCTGCCACTGCAGCCGCTTCTTGGGTTCCAGCCGCCCGGGGATTAAGTGGGCATAGCACAGGAGGTTGAGATTCTGAGGCCTAACACCTGATCTCAGAAGCGGATGGGTTCCTGGGCACACGTGGGAAGGGTGGAGCTGTGGTTTTCGTCAGTGATGTTGTGAAATCTACTAACCAAGCAGGCGCTCCTTCTGCCAGTGGGTGCCCCGTGCAGTCAGATGAGCTTTTCAGTACTGAGCTGTGGGCAAGTCTTCTAGGGACCCATCCTGCCCAGGATATAACCAGGGATCAGGCTGGCAGAGCTCACCGGGTGAGGGACTCTGCATTTAGAGACAGGTTTGCCCAGCTGCTAGACAGGCAGGTAGATGGGCGGGAAAGGTGGGCTTTCATGGACACAGGCCAGATGCTGACCAGATGCTGGCAGGTTATGAGGACTTCCTGGAAGCTTGGGGGTGAATTGGAAGTTATTGAACAAGGAACTACTCCTTAGACCTTTTTTTCCTGGGTTTCATGGCAGGGGAGTGAGGTACAGCGTGGGGTCTACTGTTAGCCATGTGCTTGCTGCCCTTCATACTCAGAGGGCCACTCTGGATGCCCAGGTGACTGACTGCCTTCCAGACCTGACCAGCTCAGCTCGTCTCCATGTTTCCCTCAGATATCAATTTAGATGTCATTTCCATGACTCCCCGTGGGGTTAGTTATCCCCACTGTGAGCCCCCAACATATGCTATTCTTTCCCATCCTGATGGCATCTTTATTGCGAGGCCTTCAGAGGAACAATTTGATAGTAATAGGAATAGACATGAGTGACACTGGGTTAAATTTGGTTTCAGGCATCGAGGTTTTGTGGTTGGGGTGTGTGTGTGTGTGTGTGTGTGTGTGTGTGTGTATGTTTTTAGTTTGGTTTTCTAGAATAACCATCTGTAGTTTTTTATTTTCTTATTTTCTGCTGCTCACACGTAAATTCTCCAAGATTCTCCCGTTGCCACTATGCCCCCCCCCCCACCTTCTTGGCTCTGATGGAATGCCATCTGGGCAGGCCACTGGGGTGGGTACAGCGGGGTGGGGGGTGGGGTGCAGGAAGAAGAGGGCCTCCCTTTAGTTTCTGAATCTTCTTTCCTTGGTGTTTGTCTTCAGGGACCTGACCCTGCTAGAAAATACGAAAGCAAAGAAAGAAAACTCTAGGCTTGTATATTTAGACACACGTGTGTGTTTTCACGTTCCGGGCAGAGCGTTGCCTGGCTGCTGCCTTCCCTGAGCCGCAGTCGCAGGAGGCATGGCGATTTTAAGCAGGATGAATTGCTGTCTAGTGGCTGCTCTCCTGCACCGGGGCCATCAATCTTGTCTCGAATGCTGGGCCGCTGGGCTGCCTGCTCAGGCTCATCTTTCTGGGGCAGACTTATTTACGGAGCCACGGCGAAGGTAATCTCACTCCCCCAGCCCCGTGGCCTGGGCCTCTCGTGGCCACTCTTAAAAATAGCCCAAGACAAGGAGAGCCAGGGTCCGGTTACCTCCTGCACGCAGGATCCGATCTCACCTTGCCTCTTGCATCTGGCAGCTCAGCCTTCTCGGCACTGGGTCCCTGGGCCTGTCAGTCCCCCTCCCGCTCAGAGCCAGCTGTAGTGCCCCCTGCAGGAAAGTGGGGAAAGGCATGTGGAGTTGGGACTCCTTCCCAAGTCCCTTGGCCCAGCCAGTTGGGTGGGAAATGCCAGCCGTGGAAGTAGCGTGTGCATCTGAAGAAGATGGTAGGTTTTCCAAAAGGACAGGGCCGTTCTTGGGTACAGGCCTGGCATCGTAGGGCATGTATGTTTGGGGTAATGATTGGCTTTTCCACCTTCCACCTTCCCTTCCCTGAGTAGTAAACACCTTTGTCAAGTCCTGGACGCTGGGGCATGCCCTCTGTCCCCATGTACCATGTTCTTTCCTACTTGTTTCCTTAGGATCCGCCTGGCCGAGGGGGTGAACTGGCTGCAGCTTGGCCTGTGGTCCCAGCCACAGCAGTCCTCCCCTAGATGACCTTGGGGAGGCCTCATTGCAGTAGGCGTGGTTTTCTCCCTTGTGCAGTTAGAGTGGATAATTCTGGCTCATGTCTCACCTCAAAGGGATGTGGTGGGATTGATTAATCAGAGTGGGGGAAAAGGCTATGAAGTGAATCTGTCAGGAAAACAAGGGTTCTAGCCCTGCAGTTATGATTGGATTGGTGAGCTTGCTTCACTTCTTCTTCAAATGCGTGCCTGCTTGGGTGGGCGAGTGTCTATGTTGGAGAGTGTGTCTGTGTTTGTAATATGAGTGCATGTGTGTGTATTTGTGTGGTGCATATATTCGTGGAGGGAGTGGTTTACCTGACAGCTCACTAGTTGTAGACACGTGCCATCTGTCCGCCTTGCAGCCTCCCCACCTGCCTCCCTTTGCTCTCTTGGACTCGAAGGCTCTGGGCTCCCTGTCCTCTCTTACAGACTTGACCTTGGAGTCCTTTAAGGTCCTGGGGAGATGACCGAATGGCAAGTACAGGGGAGGAAATCAAGGCTAAAGGAAAGCTAGTCGTTTTCCAAAGGCCTCAGACATTCAGGACCTAGCCTAGTGCCTCTAGCTTCCTGTCCCACTTTCCTCCCTGACCCGGCCCTCACCCTTTAGTTACATGGCACGGCTTCCAATTTTGCCATGTTCTTCCTCACTTTCAGAACTGCTCCTGCTCCTTCTTCCCTTTGTTGAGACTCGTCCCTTTCCATACACCCCTTCACGGGGTGCCTCCAAGCTTCCTTTAGGAATCAGCTTAAACTTCCCCTCCCCTGACACCCAGTGCTTCCACGAGTCCCCCACCTTTCCCGTTCTTTCCCAGTGGTGTCTGGCACCCGTCACACTCATTGTAATTGCTTATTTAATCATCTGTCTTGCTGCCTGAATATAAGGTCCATGAGGACAGGGCCCTTTCTGTCTTGCTCATAATTGTCTAGTATAGTGCCTGCCACCTCATATTTGGTACATATTTGAATTCATGAATTCATGAATGAATGAATGAATGAATGAATGAATACCCAGGGCTCCTGATGACCATGCTGATTGCATAGATGAACACACACAGCTCCATTGTCCATGGGATCCCCTCACCACCACCACCCCACCATCATGCTGATGGCTTTGATGGAACAGCAGGCTCATATGGGCTCCTTGTTCTGTCCTGGGATTCAACAGGAGGCCTTGTCTGAGCACCTGGTTGCACTTCAGAGAAGGCAAAACCAGAGCTCAGCTTTCTGAATATTTGCAGCTGGGAAAGAACTCTTGGGCAGCCTCTGGGAGGAGTAAACCTCCCCCAGCACAGCTGCCAGGGCTGCTGACACCAATGGCATCCAGAAGCTCACATTCATCCCTCTTCCCACTGGTTTGTGTTTGAGTCAGCTTCAGGCAACCTCCAGCTTCTCTCCTCTTCTCCTCTCCCCACACCCCAGGCTGTGTCCTGGCCCCAGACCCAGCCTGTCCCGCTAGCCTCAGGCTCCCAGGAGAGCTGCCCTCTCAGGCTCCGCAGCAGGGACAGTGGGTTTGGAGGAAGCGGGTTTGCTGCGACTGATGTCTCCACCTGCTGGCCATCCTGACCCTTGCTGCATCAGCTCTCTGTCCCCGCCGCCACTGCCGCTGTTACTGTTGCTGCTGCTGCTGCTGCTGCAATATTTTATATCCAAGGAGCCAGAGACCTGGGCAGGAAGCATGGCCAGGCAGATGGCACTGCGTGCTGCTCCCACAAGGATCTACTCCTGTTGGATGCTCCAAATAAGTTCCCCCTGAGAAAAAGTCCACGGGGGTGAGAGCTAGCCCCTGACTGTGTTGTTGTCCCCCCAGGGACTCTTCCATGAAGACTGAGGCAGGTGTAGCTGCTGAGAGCCTGCTGACATGACATCAGCCACGGAGTTTGAAAACGTGGCCAACCAGCCACCGTACAGCCGGATCAATGCCCGCTGGGATGCCCCGGACGATGAGCTGGATAATGACAACAGCTCGGCCAGGCTCTTTGAGAGGTCCCGGATCAAGGCCTTGGCAGGTACCGTTTGGGGCTCTGGGGGGTAGGGGAGGTTCACTCGCCTCCTTGTCTGTGGTGAATCCTCTGTGTGCGTTGACGTGAGCCCTGGCAGGGCGGTGATGGAGACGTGGCTGCGTGGCTCAGAGAGGCTGGGCCTCCTGGGGAGAGAGCGCAGGCTCAGGCAGCCTCTATTCCACGTGTCCTGCACTTCCTCCCAGGCGGGAGAGGGTGCCAGTGGGCCCTGCCCTCTGCCTGTGTCTTGCATGACCCGTGGCCACAGTCAGAAGTAAGAGAAAGTCTGGGCAAAGAAGTATCCGAGGGGATGGACAGCCAGGCAGGGGTATGTGGGGCCTCCATACGCACCTCAGTCTCCTGCCTGGGCCTGGATGGAGGAACAACCACAGCCTCTCTGTGGTCCCGAAGGGA
>NW_006288250.1:1795434-1807549 GCF_000327345.1 Myotis davidii
GGGAAAGAGCGATTTGATAGAAAATTGAGAACAGATAACATCCTCCCACACTGCCTCGGAAAGGAGGATTTTCTGGACTAAACCTCTTATCCTGAAACTGGAATTAAATTAGATTTTTACTTAGCAGGTTCAGAATAGATTTCCTCCCCTTGCTGGCTGAGTTCTGATTCTTAAGATTCCTTCCCCTTACCCCCACCCCGCCAACAACCCCTGTGCACACTGCCTCCCTGGAGCCTGGCCCAGGGGAGCTATATTCTGACCCTCAGTCCTTGGCCAGTGAAGAGAGCTTGAGTTATATGGGGTGGTGTAGGGGTGGACTGTTTCACCTGCTCTACCAGTGATGGGCCCAAATCTGACTTGTTTCCCTCCCTCATTGCTGGTTCCCATCTTCTGCCTTGTAAGACGGATAAGACTTTCCCACAGGCATTTTCTGGATGGAATCTCCCACCGCCCCTACTGCTCATGGCTTTATCTGACTTTCATGCTAGTACTCTTCCAACTTCCCTCCCTCTGCTCCCACAGCCCTTGGGGCATAAGCTGACCTTGAGGCATAAGCAGGGCCCTAGGCCCCTCTGAGACCATAATGACCTTTCCCCTCAGGAGTGTCTGGGTGTCCCCATAAAAGGAATGGGGTGGTGTCTCATTCTCTTGTCCTGGTGGGGAATCCATTCAGGTCTCGGCTATCCCCCTTTGTGTCCTTGTTCTTGGCAGGAAACTCCCTTTCCTTTCCCTTCACTGCCTCTTCACCACCCCTCCCTCACAAAATCCCTCCTTGGTTTTCCTTGCGGACATAGAAGAGCACCAGCCCCTGGCTTTTGCTTATGTAATTTTAACCTCTTTATATAACTGAACTCAGAACCCTTGCCTTTGCCGGTCTGGTTATGCCTTCTTTATATCTCGTGCTGGCTGATCTGGCTGCAGTGACCCTGGTGGTGTGGCTGGAGGGAGAGAGGTACCATATTCCGTAAGGTTTGACATAGGACCTTTGACGAGCGGGACTGTCTTTTGTGCGGGGATCATTTTATCCATTTCACATACACCCTGTTTTTTAAGAAACTAAGGCAAATTCCATTTTAACAACTATCTATTGAACTCCTACTACATGCAGAGCTAAGCCCCTGGCCAGACATGAGAGTGGAGGGGGAAGCACAGAGATGAATCCTACATAGTATCTGTCTCTAAGGAGTTTCTGATCTATTAGGGAAAATGAATGATGATCATAATTAATTAGCACGAGTAGAATCAGAGAAGAGCCGTAGGAAAGACACCTAATTAAATATCAATGAAAGAGCAAAGGAAGAGGTGCAGAAAGAATCAAGGACTTGTTTGTGGAGGAGGTGGCTTGGGCTGGGGCTGAAGGGTGCACATGACTCTGACAGGCGGATAGGCTATGAGTTTGTCCGCTTGGCCTATAGGTATAACCAGGTCTGATGAGCAGCCTGGGAAACGAGTGGAAATGGGTTGATCAGGAAAGAGTCTCCGCCAGCCTGGCCTGTTCCTCACCTATCTCCCATAGAACCTGAATGTCCTTCCCGGGAGAGAGGAACCACGGTGTGCAGAGTTGCATGGACCTTAACAATTCAGCTGGCTGGCGTGGCTCAGTCAACCTATGAACCAGGTTATGGTTCGATTCCTGGTCAGGGCACATGCCCGGGTTGTGGGCTCGATCCCTAGTAGGGTATGTGCCGGAGGCAGCCAATCAATGATTCTTTCTCATCATTGATGTTTCTCTCTCTCCCTCTTCCTTCCTCTCTGAAATCAATAAAAATATATTTCTTTTTAAAAAGAGAAAAGAAGAGAACATCTAACTAACAAGTAATCATGGAAGTTTGGGGTCCATTCAGGATTTTTTAAAACAAACAAAAACCTAAGAGTCCACTCTGAGTGAATTTGGGAGAAGCTAAAGTTTTGAGAAGGTCCAAAGTAGAATGGCCAATGGACCCATTCAGGTGGGTAGGCAGAGCAGAGAAAGGAAATGTCAATCTCCCCAGTTTTAACTTGTTGACATTTTTCTCTTCAGTACTGTCTTTGGAGCTGCCTGGGCAGAATAGGCAGGGGTCAGTCTTTCCAAAGAGGCTCAGGCAGCAGAAGCTACCTGTGGTTCCCATCATTTCAGCGTGCTGCTCGGCCACCCCCACGCCTAAGGGTCACAGGGCAAGGAAGGCGCTTGGTTCTGTGTTTCTTATAAGATGGTGGTGATTGCTTTGTGGGTCTATATGGCAAGGTTGGCCTGGCCTTTTCTTTCTGAAATTGAAGGTCCTGGGTAAATGTCACAAGTCCCAGATCCAAGTCCTGGTTCCACCTCTAATGCTACTGCTACGGAGGACGGCTGGATCCATTTCCTGTTTCATAAGATCAGGACAGCAGTACTTTGCCAGGGCTGTGAATATCAAATAAGAGGAAGTTTATGAAAGCTTCTTATTAATAATAAAATACTAGGCAAATGAATGTTTGTGTTTATAGGAAATCTTAGTATCTTTCTGTCCTTTCTCTTCTACCAACTTCAGACATTCAAGATCATTAATTCATTCATTGGCCCAGTGACCTTGGCCTGCTCCAGGGTCAGTTTCTTCCCTCTTAAGCCTCTTTTTTCGTAGAAGGCCTGGGTTGGAGGAAAGAACCAGGGACTGGGGAAATGAGGCTGAAGCTTGTGTTTGGAGCACTCGGCTTCGTCCCCAGGGACCCAGTGCCCATGAGGATGAAGCCCAGTGCTGTGAGAACTTTCTCGGCAAGGCCAGCCAACCAGGATCCCAGCTGTGTGTCTCTTCCATCAGCCCAAGGAACCAAAGGATGAGCTTGTTAAGTGCTCTTCCTGGTATTGCAGCTCCTGTGAGTCCGTCTCTACTTAGTGGCCTGTAGCTAGAAGACTTGCATTTGGTTAACCGGACCATCTTTTCTGCCTCTCAGTTAACTTCCTCTCGGCCCCAAAGGAAGAAGCCCCTATTCTGCCTCCCTGATCATCCCCAGCTCTCCCTCCCTGGGCCAGAATTAATGAGCCATCTGGTTACTCGGTGTGGAAACCACCACACTGACCTCTCCAGAATGAATTACTCTGGATTCGAAACTGCGGATCAGCCTGGCTAAAGTGAAAGTGAGATGGGGTCAGGGAAAGTGGGATGGAACAGGCTGCAGAAGGCTCCTGGGAGAAGGTGGATTTGACCTTGGCAATGCCAAGGGGAGGCCTGGGAGCCCAGCATGCCAGGCACCATTCCAAATGCTTTATTCACAGATATCTACTGAGTCACATCTCCCAACAGCAATCTCTGTTTTGTGGATGATAAAACTCAAAGGTTACAAAGATTACAAAGTGACTGTCACTATGGTACTCAGCACAACTCCAGGACACCATTCACAGAGATTATTGACTCATGAGCAACCCTGGAGCTGTGTAAGGCAGCTCACCCTGACAGAGCATAAGTAATGGGCCCAAGAATCCCATGTTGCAGAGATTAGCATTGTCTTGGGTGGAAAGGATTGTAAAACTATATGGGATGCCACGTGTATGGTAAACATAGGTTAATTCAATGTCAGCTTCTAAAGCTGGCAGCTCTTTTTGAGGTTCTGTGGTGAGTGGCCATGAGGTTTCTTCCTGAACAGGGAGCTGTCCTCTGCTTCGATGGTTGTGGCACCTTCCCAGACAGGCCGCTCTTTGGATCTGCTTTGAAAGGTTAGAGGAAGGGAGCAGCTGAACAGGCCAAATTCCTATCCCTCCAAAAGGTTCCAGCCTTAGTGCTCCAGTAGAAAAGCTCTCTGTGCCTCGGAGAGTCATCTCATTGTCACACCCCCTGCCTGTCCTTCCCCTTTTCATACTGGCAGCCATTCGGTAAACATTTGTGGCACCTGGAGGAGGGAAGGAGCACTGCAGGCTGCAAGGGACTTTCCCAGCCAGAATGCCCGCCCTCTGTGCGCTCTCTCCTCATCCCAGGGGAGGCCTCCGCCTGCCTGCACACCTCCTCACACCTGGTTGTGTACCCCAGTGGCTCAGGGCAGACATGGCCCAGCTAGGAGAGGAGCAATGCCACAGAAAGGCGCCCAAAAAGAGAAACCCTGTGCACCGGCCTCCCTCCCCTCCCTCTCCTTCCTCCCTCCTGCTCCCCCTGCCTCACCCTTGCACACAGATTGGCATCCCAGCTCCATGGTGCACAGAGGCCTCTGGAAGGTTGCAGCCCAGGGCTGCCTGAGAAGGCCTGTAAGAAGGAGGGCCAGACTCGCCCTTCCTCCTCCTCTTTGGCCTGTTGAACAATTACTGAGGGACAAACGACACAGAGCTCCCCTTTTCGAACAAAGTGCACCAGCTTGTGTAGCCCACTCAAAATTGGAGTCCAAGTGATGCTTCAAACTAGAGATGTGCTTCCTTGCTGCATTCTCTCTTTGTAGCCTTTTTACTAGAAATGAGATGAGGCCGAGTGGCGGGGTTGGTCAAGGACAATTCACAGAACGCAGAAGGACAGCAGGTGCACTGCAAGCTGCGTCCCGTGCTCTGAGTCACGGAGTTGCTGCCACTTTGAACCTTGAACACCTTCCAGACCCATTGTGCCCAGACCCCAAGGTCAAGTTCTGTGATTGACAGGTGTTCCCTCAGAGCCTTAGGACCGTGGCTCTCAGACCCTGCTGCTCCCTGCCCACCCACCTTGGCTCCCCAGGAACTTTCTGGAGAGCGCCGTTGGGTTCCTTCCTGACTTTGGTGGCAAAAGATGATGCTTAGCCCCTCCCTGAACTCCTTTCCCCACTTGTACCAGGGTGACATGAGCCCAGGTTGCCTGAGAACGGTTTCGTGTCCAGAGGGTGAATGACGTATTTTAGAGGGCAGGGTCTGCCCACACTGTGGTGGCCTGTGGTGGGGACCAGCAGCTTCTTGGCAGCCTGTGAAATCGATAAATTCGGATGCAGCTGCTGGCGACCACGGCATCTGGTGTTTCTGGTCCTTATGTCTCTATCACGCTACATGTGAGAACAGAGAGGGTGTCATTAGTGAGAGGTCTTTTTAAAGTGTTTTCTTGTCAGATTTCAAAACGTGAAATGGAGTTTCATTTAGAGACTATATTTTGAGAAAGTAAACTATCCGCAGAAATATCTAAAATTATTAACCATCATTTCAGTGTACTCCTGTCAGAAGGAAGAAAATTGGCTCAGCAGCTTCCTCTTGGAGGTCAGCCATTGTGCGTTTCCCTCCTTCCCCTAGATAGGCCACTGTGCAGATGAACCTCCAGGTACCCGTGCAGACAACCCTGCAATCAAGGCCAGGGCGCCACCTGCACTGTGTGGTCCTGCCCAGCACATGACACCTCTCCCGTGGCCCCTCTCCCCTCTTGATAAGAGCTGTCAGAACAAAGGCTCCCTTTCTCTGGATGACTATCATCGTGGAGACGCTTGATCAAATATTAATACACCGAGGTTAATAATAAGACTCTCTTCCCTCCCCGTGCGGTGCAGTGAGTGAGCCATGCTAATAGCCTCCTCCATCTTTGGGACATTCCTGTGGGCTGTCGGCTCCGTTCCCAAGGGCAGGCTCTGGCTCCAGGCCTTGGCTGTGCTCACGGCTCCTGGGAGCAGCCAGCACCCACTCCCCTCACCCCCTGCAATGGGCCCCGTGCATGCTGCTTGGCCAAAGAGGTGGTGTTTTCAGAGCATCTGTAGCAATTGTTCATTTTCCCTTTTAATCGTGTCACTGAGAGAGAATGACAGGGAGGCTTGGTAGCAGCCAAATCTCTGGGAGAATTTTGCCTCCAAACTCTTTGGCCTTCAGACTCTGGAAACTAGATCAACCAAAGAATCTCATTGTACAGTCTAATGAGAAGGAAGCAGATAAAATAATCACATGTGCTTATAGCCCTACAGACATGTGCATAATGACAAGTCATGATAACGCAATGAACGTTTACTGAGAACTGTGAGTTTATAACATAACCTATAGCTGATAAGTCATCCAAGGATGAGTAGGGGCTTGTTTGAACTTGAGGGGAATAGTGGGTGGAGATAGGAGGGGCAGGCAGGAGCCACAGTGCAGGGGCCCTTATAGGCTATGGCTGTCTTCAGGGTCCGGGCAGGAAGTAGCAGGAAATTCAAAAGGAGTGGCTGACCCGACTGGCGTGGCTCAGCGGTTGAGCGTCAATCACGGTTCAATTTCCAGCCTGGCCACAACCTTTGCGGCAGGGGTTTAGGATCTGAAGGAGGGGCCGGTGCACAAATGAAAATACTATACAAGAAATATGAATTTAGAAGGCATGGAGGGCCAGGTGGAGACCTCTCTCTTGGAGAGGCACACTGGAACCTGGCCTTATCTGCTTTTCATTCAATTTTAGACACACATCTTGCCCTCAGTAAAGCACGGCAAACAGGTAGCAGACAGACCGTCTCTGTGGTCAGTAAAGATCAGTAAAGATCAGTAAAGATCAGTAAGGTTCAGTAAACATTTACTTTGAGGCTCTTAGGTCAGGAAATTGCTTCGAGTTAGCGTTCCCTCAACAGAACAATGGTGCTTGGGAGTTAGCCCTGCTAACTCCCAAGGTCCATCAGCCTTCCGCGTTCCTTGGTGCACTCTCATGATAGTATGGGCAATGGGTGGCTTCCCGCACAGTCAGGGTACATGCCCGGGTTGTGGGCTCGATCCCCCTTGTGGAGTGTGCAGGAGAATCAGTGATTCTCTCTCATCATTGATGTTTCTATCTCTCTCCCTCTCTGAAATCAATCATATATATATATATATTCAAAAAGGAGTGGCTGAGGAATTTAAAGTGGGGGTCATCTGCAAAGGAATGGCAGGGCTGCAGGATCACAGGGCGGGAGCAATTAGCAGGGAGAGCTCTGGACTCTCAGAACTGGAGCCCTGGCCTTCAGGGGAGCTTGGAGGAATGGAGCTGCTCGAAGCCCATCAACCTGCTTTCACAGGGATCGACATGGTTACATTAGGGCAGTGGTTCTCAACCTTGGCTGCGCATTAGAATCACCTGGGAATCTTTTTAAAATCCTGATTTCTGGGCTCATCCTCCGGAAATTCTGTTTCTTTGTTACTAATGTTGTGGCCCCACCCCATAACAAAGAAACAGAATTTCCGGAGGATGAGGCCCAGAAATCAGGATTTTAAAAAGATTCCCAGGTGATTCTAATGTGCAGCCAATGTTGAGCACCACTGCATTAGGGGTTTTAAAGGTCACTCTGACCTCAGTGGGAAGACAGGTTGTGGGGAGGAGGCACAGTGGTCCAGGAGGAAGGTGGCAGTGTGAGCCAGCTTGGTGGCCGTGTGGAAGAGAAAATGGTCCGTTCCAGCAAAGTGCTTCTCCTGTCCTCCTGCTGCTGTCATGGGCTTCCCCTCACTCAGTGCCCTTGGCTCCTCGGGCTTCTGTCTCCTCACTGGAAAGTGAGAGGCTGGAACCAGATGATGCTCAGGCCTTCCCAACTCTGGCGGCCTGTGGGGAAGTCGCCTGCGGAGCAGCACTGACCTGCTGACCGCATGCCTCTTCACCCTGAACTGTGGAGCTCTGCTTCCTGGCCTGGGAATGCGAATCGATCCTTTCTAGCAAATCAGTGGGTTCTCCAGAAATTCTCTCTATTCACTAAAAGCTGGGCTGAGGCTGAGGCTGAATCCTGGGCATCTCGACCTCTGTGCCCCGCAGTCCCAGCGAGCGCAGTGTTTCCATGCAGTCGCCACCTGCGCGCCCAATAACAGTGCTCGGTGTTTGCTCAGCTGCTCCGTGTTCTCGGTGCCTGTTACCCAGATGATCTGGCTGACCCTCAGGCGCTCTGAAGGAGGCCGCGGGAACTGTTACTGTGCCCTTTCATCAATAAGGGAGGTCACACAGCGGGAAGTGGCAGGACAGGACGAAAATCACAGGGTTTTAAAGTCATCACAGTGCATACCGGGCCTCTTGGATGACCTTCAGACCTGCATTCTCCCCTCCTCGGTGCCTTACCTGAGACCCTGGTTCCCATTTCTCCTCCCACCACCAGCTTTTTGAGCCTCTTTGATCAAAACCCTGAACTCATTTTTAATTCTGTCTTACAGTCTCTGAATTCTGTCACCTGCTGGGCCAGTTGACCTGTGTTCTGTGTTATTGTTCAAATCAGCTCCTGTCATTTCATTTCCACAGTTCATTTGTCAGTGGGCCTTGTCACCTCACAAGAGACTTCTGCAGCCACCTGAGAGCTGGTTTCCCTGGCTCCGGCCTCTCCCCTGTCCGATCCCATTTACACAGGGCAGTTAGAATCATCGTCCAATAACTTTTTTTAAAATATGTTTTTACTGATTTTATAAAGAGAGGAAAGGAGAGGAATAGAAAGATGGAAACATCGATGAGAGAGAAACATCAGTGAAAGAGAAACATCGATCAGCTGCCTCCTACACACCCGCAACTGAGGATTGAGCCGGCAACCTGAGCATGTGCCCTGACTGGAAACTGAACCATTAACTCCTGGTTCATTGGTCGATGCTCAACCATGCTGGCTGGGCTCCACCCAATATATCTTGAAGATTGTTTTATATTAATAGATAAATAGCCTCCTCATTCTTTTCTATAGCTATATAGTATTCCATTGCACGGACATATAATTTGTTTGTTTTTATAAGAGGAGGGGAGAGAGGGAGAGAGAAACATTGATGTGAGAAAGAAACATCAATCAGTTGCCTCCCACTTGTGCCCTGACCAGTAATTGAACCTGAAACCTTTCAGTGTATAGGATGATGCTCCAACCAACTGAGCAACAATGGCCAGGGGTGGACATACAATTTTAAGTTAACCAGCCCCCTTTGGTGGACATTTAGGTTGTTTTCAATCTTGTTCTATTTCAAAAAATGCAGTGAATATCCTCGTTACATATGTAGGTTATTTCCCAAATGTATAAGTTTATCTCTAGGATAAATTCCTAGAAGTGGAATTACTGGGTTCAAAACTATGTGCATGTGTAATTCTGATCAGTCTTGCCAAACTGCCTTTTCTGCCCTCTCCAGCAGCATATGAATACTTCCCACCCACCCCCCTCCTTGCCAAACTGGTATTTTTTCAGACCTTTTGATCTTTGCCCATCTGATAAGTGAAACATGGTATCTTGGTAAACTTTCACTTTACTTTTTGACTTTTAGTATGAAAAATTTCAAACATACAAAAAAAATAGAACACTAGTCAGTTTGGCTCCGTGGATAGAGTGTCGGCCTGTGGACCAAAGGGTCCCAAGTTCAATTCAGGTCAAGGGCACATGCCTTGGTTGCAGGCTCCTCCCCAGCCCAGGCCCTGGTCGGGTCTCATACAAGAGACAACCAATCAATGTTTCTCTCACATCAATGTTTCTCTCTGTCTTTCCCTCTCTCTCCCACTCTCCTTAAAAATCAATGGGAAAAATATCCTCAGGTGAGGATTAACAACAACAACAAAAAGAGATAAAAGTAGAATGAATTATTACCTAGATTTAACAACTGGTAATATTTTTCCATATTTGCTATTCACTTGGGGGATTGAAGTATTTTTAAAGTAAATTGAAGATCATCATGACATTTTACCACTAATAGTCTCGTGTGTATCTCTGAAAAACAAGAACATTTTTCAACTAACCAAAACACCATTATTATACCTAATAAAATTAACAATAATTCCCCAAGGTAATCTAATACCCACTTAATATTCAAATTTTCCCAGTTATCTCAAAATGTCTTTTATGATTTATTTGTTCAAACTAGTTAAGGACCATGTATTAGACTTGTGTGTGTGTATATATTATATATACTTTTAATTTGCACATCTATTATGAGTAGTTTGGATAACTTTCTACACAATTAAGAGACTTTTGTGGTTTTTCTCTATTAATTCTTTGTTCACATCCCTATGTACATTTTGCTATTGGATTATTAGTCTTTTCCCTTGTTAATTTGTAGGTGCTCTTTACATATTAGGTCATTAGCCCTTTGTGATATCTTTCCTCATTTGTTTGATTTGTTTGACGTCTTTCCTCCTTTGCTTGATTTTGCTATGGTGTTGTTATCCCACACTAAAATGTTTTTAACATAGTTGAATTGTAGGTCTTTTACTTTTTGGCTTTTGGATTTTGTGTCATATTCCCTAAACAAAGGTTATTTTAAAAAACAACAACAAAAAACATTAAGAATGGTAGTTTATGGTTTCATTTTATACATTTAAATTTTTTACCCAAATAAAATGTATCCTGAAGTATGAGGTATAAATTTAATTTTTCCGCCCGAACCGGTTTGGCTCAGTGGATAGAGCGTCGGCCTGCGGACTGAAGGGTCCCAGGTTCAATTCTGGTCAAGGGCATGCACCTTGGTTGCGGGCACATCCTCAGTAGGGAGTGTGCAGGAGGCAGCTGATCAATGTTTCTCTATCATCGATGTTTCTGACTCTCTATCCCTCTCTCCTCCTCTCTGTAAAACATCAATAAAATATATATTTTTTAAAAAATTTAATTTTTCTTGGATGGCTATCTAGTTTTGCCAACACCCTTTGCCCGGTGACCTGTCTTTCTCCTTCTTATTTGAAATGCCACCTTTATCAGATAGGAACTACATATGTGTACTTGGGAGTATTTCTATGTGTCTATATCTATTCATTTACTAGCACTACAGTTTTATTATTATAACTTTATTCTGTGATTTAATATTTGATAGAAAAGATACCTGAGAAAATTGTTCACCCTTTATTACCTTTCTTTTTTTAAAAATTTTTGTAGCTATTTTTAGTTGCTTTTCCCAATGAATTTTCTTAGTTTCTCTAGTTGGCCTAAATTTAAGTTACATAATTTAAATAGATTTAAAATAATATTAAGCATATAGGTTAAGTGAGGGTAAACTGATATTTTGGTGATATTGGGTTTTCCTATTTGAGAACTGGGCATGCTTTTCTACTTATTCAAACCTTTTGTGTGCCTCAGAATCCTTTTTTAAAAAATTTATTTATTGTTGACAATATTATAGATGTTCCCCATTTTCCTCCCCTTTGTACCCCCTCCACCCAGGCCCCGGCCTCCCCCATTCTGTGGTCTGTGTCCATGAGCTATGCATATATGCATATATGTTCTTTGGTTAATTTCGTCCCATCCCTTCTACCCCCTTCCTTCTGAGATCTGTCATTCTGCACACTTCTTTTTAAGTTTAAGCTGAAACACTTTGTTTACTATCATTGGGAAGCCCTACAAATTAATATTTCAGGAAATAATCCTGCCACATCTTCAGTGGTTCCTTTTGCCTCTAGAATGAAATCTAAACTACTTAGCCTTTTATTCAAGGCTTTCCACATCTAGTTTAAAGCCACATCTAGTTTTCGACATGCTTTCTTCTTACCTGTAGCTACTCAGTAGTCCCCTCGAGTGAGCGCTGTCCTTTTCTGCCTCTGTGGGCGCATCCCGCCTCCCTGCTCCCCTCCTCCTCTGCCTGTCCAAAGTGGTTCTCTTCCTGAGCTCCTCCCCACGCCCCTTGATGACTCCAATTAGAAATGACCTCTTTCCTCTTTGACCCCAACCATTTATTGTCTGTGCCATTTATCTGGTAGCTAATCCAATATTACCTGGTGGCAGCTTCTGTGTTATTAAAATGAACTGCCCTTTATCTCTTGTGTGGTTGCAAAATTAACTTTTGTGGATTTGTGTCTTATTTCCTCAGCTAGCCTGTGAGGCCCTTGAGGGAGTAAGCCTGCCTCATGCTCCCTGCAGCATTTAGGATGGGCCTGCGTGTAGTAATAGTAATAGTAATAGTAATTAATAGTAATAGTAGTAGTGCTGACGATGATAGTTAACGTGACAGCAAGCTTTCTGTGGGCCAGGTACTGTTTTAAGCACTTTCCATGTATGAACTCACATATTAGTGGATAAATATTTGAGTTTTGGTCTCAGACTAAACCTTTTTATTTTTTAATATATTTTTATTGATTGCAGAGAGGAAGGGAGAGGGAGAGAGAGAGATAGAAACATCAGTGATGAGAGAGAATCATTGATTGGCTGTCTCCTGCACTCCCCCTACTGGGGAGCAAGCCCACAATCTGGGCATGTGCCCTGACTGGGAATCAAACTGTGATCTCCTGGTTCATAGGTCGATGCTCAACCACTGAGCCATGCTGGCTGGTCAAAATACTACTAATTCTGTGATAATAACTCCTGTCTACTTGTTTGTCAAGAATTA
>NW_006288250.1:1807634-1817161 GCF_000327345.1 Myotis davidii
AAAACATCTTGCACACCCCTGCCAGAGATCGAGCCTGCAACCTGGACGTGTGCCCTGACTGGGAATTGAGCTGGCAACCTGTCGGTGCATGGGATGATGCCCAACCAATTGAGCCACCCTGGCCAGGGCTCAAACTAAACTTTTGAAGGGGGTTATAAAGGAAAGACCACCCAGTCACGATGCCCAGACAGTAATTCTAGCTCCTTGGTCAGAGTTTTCTGGGGAAGGCCTGACATGTAGGCAGGAATGAGGATGGCCACAGCCTGGGAAAGAAAGGGAGAAACACAAATGGGGAACGGAGAGGCCCTGGACTGGATGGCAGCAGAGGCACGAGTGTCTCTGAGTCAGGCCATGCTGGCAGACTTGTCTCCTTTCCTGTGCCGGCAGGCCTGGCTGAGGCCTCCTTTCCACAGCAGGTCCCTGCAGAGCAGCCCAAGCCCCCTGGGGATGGCAGGCCCAATGCACGGCCGCCTCCTGGGCCTTTCCAAACCACCCGGGGTTCCCAGCCCAGCTGGCTCCCAGCCACAGCCTCTCCTGCACTTGGAAGGCTCCTGCTGGGCCTGGGCCACGCTGGGAGAATGTGCTGAGTGTTCCGATGTGGAGCAGCCAGAGCCAACGAGCTAATGGAAATTAATCCCCACCCCCGGGCCTTTTCTCTCCTGTGGCCAACATGGCTTCTCGGAATCGCTCCCATGTCTCCACACCGTGTGTTTCAGGTGCTGGGGATCCCGGGCAGCTTCACCCCAGCCTTCAAGGAAACGGAGGCCTGGACTCCGGGTGCCTGCCTGAGCTCTAAACCTGCACCTCCCATATTTGGGGGGCCAGGAGGTATCGTTCGTGTGCTGAAGACTGGGGGCAACACACTGATTTATGGGCCAACCCAGCAGCCTAGAATTAAAGCCCACGCACCCAGCTAGGCATACTTTGTTACACTTTGCTAGGCACAGGGGAATGGGTCTTAGCAACCAGGTAGTGAAATTTTTGGATTCTTAAAGACAGAGAAAGTGAGAGAAGAAAGGACTTCAGTGTTTTTATTTCTTATTGATTTTTAGAGAGAGGAAGTAAGAGAGAGAGAAAAACATTGGTGTGAGAGTGGAACATCGATCAGCTGCCTCCTGCACGCCCCCTTCCGGGGATTGAGCCCGAAACCCAGGCATGTGCTCTGACTGGAATCGAACCAGCAACCTTTTTGGTACCCAGAAGGAAGCCCAACCACTGAGCCACACCAGGGCTAGGACTTTAGTGTTTTTAGACACTCACCTCTAAAGGAGCTAAAAATTTCAGCCCCTTGGTCAAAAGCTCCACAACTGATTGGAAGGGCTGGCCCCTTAAAGGACAGATCTGGGTTGTCTGGACGGTGTGGCTCAGTGGTTGACCATCAACCTATGCACCAGGAGGTTGCTGGTTCCATCCCTCATCAGGGCACATGCCCGGGTTGCAGGCTCGATCCCCAGCAGGGGACATGCAGGAGGTAGCTGATCGATGTTGATGTTTCCTTCTCATCGATGTTTCTATCTCTCTCTCCTTTTCCTCTCTCTTTAAAATCAATAAAAACCTATTTTTTAAATAAAGAACAGATACGGGTTTGGGGGAACAGCTCCCGGGGGACTGTGACAGACTCTGTTGGATCCAGACATGTCCCAGAATAAATGCAACTGCTTTCCGTTAATTATGTCATCAAAACTTTAGTTGTATTTTACTGAAGCAGTCCTTGAAATCAGGAAAGTGGTTTAATTTGCTGCCAACAAAAGAATAAGGGGTCTTTTCCCTCTGAAACTTTGCCCAATGTCCTAGAATGAATGAATGCCACTTCAATGTTTTATTTACATAAGATTTGTGTATTTAGCTGTAGTATTTTCTTGGAAGCCTTATTTAGATGGCTACCGTTGAATTCTCTATGTACGATTCCAGCGCTCATCATATTTATAATAGAATATGTCTGACTCGAGAATAGGAGCCGTCCTTCCTGTCCTTGAATTCCCTGCCTCCACCCAGAGCCTGGCACCTGATGGGTATACAGTAAACATCTGCTGGGTGAATGGATAAAGGGCCTGAGCTCCTAACACTAAAATAGCCACACAGGGGGAAGGAATTTGATGCTGTGAGCCTCGGGAGCCGCCAGGATTGTACCCTCGGGGGGTGCTGACTAGACTTCTCTTTTTGTTGTTAAATTGATATTTAATAATTTAAGAAGCCAGCCCTCCCACAGTTGGGGCTCAGTTGAGCAGACAACAGTGAGCCTGCTCCTGAGGTGCTGACAGTCCCTCCGGGCTGTGACTGACCCTGGGGATCCTCCAGGGCCCCGGGCCCAGCCACACTGCCAGGTCAGCTCCCGCCTGGAGTCTTCAGCCAAAGTGCCCAGAAGCCTGCTACCACAAACAGTTCACCAAAGCAAACAGATGGAGGTTCACTCCTCTTCCTCTCTTCTCTCCCTTTGTTTCTATTTTTCTACCACTCTTCTCTCTCTTTCACCCTCCCCCAGTCTTTCTCCTCGCCCAGCCTTCTGCCCTCCTCCAGCATCTTGGTCAAGCTTCCCAGCCCTAACTGGACAGCTCGCCAGGCTTTGCAGAGGTGCTGAGAGGCATCCGCCTGCACTGCTACTGTGTGGGCCAGAAACCTGGTTTGGCTGGTGCTGACTTAGGATTGGGGGTGTCATGTCAGCTCCCGGGTCTGAAGGTGGAGAACCCCTGCCTGCCATTCTGGGTGTGAGAGAGATAGTCGTGGGGAGCCCCCGAGCCACGCTTCTATTATCCCCAACCCCACTCGGATCATAGATTGCACGTGGTCTCCCTGTCTCCTTGTTCATCATTCTTTCCTCCCACCCCGGAGCTACTTGAAGACAGGTAGTTTGCTTTCCCCTCATGTGTGATCAGGCTGGCACAGGCCTGCACCAGCAGGAGCTGAGTCCGTGTCCGCACATTCAGCCACAATTCAGCTATGGGGTAGCCACTGTGTCAAGCGTCAAGCCTTGGGGAGGTAGAGGTGAGCAAGACAGACTTCCCTGGGCTCAAGAAGCCTGCAAGACAGACTTTAAATTAGTACAGGTGTGAAGCAAAACATAAATGAGAAATGCAAACGCGAGGGTCAAGGCACACAAGGGGAGGCCTGACCTAGGTGAAGGGTCAGAAGAAACTTTAAGGAGAAAAATCCTATACCACCAGGGTGATTCCTAAAGGATGAATAGGATTTAGGGGAAAGATGGGGGTGAGGGAGAGTTCAAGAGAGACGATTCTAGCCGAGGGAATATTTGCTGAATAGTTGGAATGGTGAAGCTGGCATTGAAGTCTAAGCTCACTGGCACGGTGGTACAGAACATTCTGACTGGCACAGGAAAACAGATGGATGAAGGACGGGTGTCTTGATACTGTGCATGGAATAGGGTAGTGGGAGTTATCTCTTCATTGGCCCTGTCACCGCCCGTGGGCCTGTGTTACCAAAAGGCTATGCTCTGATCACAAACGCTTCCAGGAAGGGTGTGGAATAGATACATCAGCCTCCTTTGCCAGAGATGGGGGACTCTGGGCTTCAGAGAAAACCCTTTGACTCCACGCCATTGCCCCTTGACCTTGCCCACCTCGGGAACCTAACCTAGGACTCTTCTCCCCCCACAGATGAGCGAGAAGTTGTTCAGAAGAAGACCTTCACGAAATGGGTGAACTCGCACCTGGCCCGCAAGTCCTGTCGCATCACCGACCTCTACAAGGACCTGCGGGATGGACAGATGCTCATCAAGCTGCTGGAGGTGCTCTCTGGAGAGATGCTGGTAACGCTCCTTGCTGTGCCGGGGGCCTGTGGCGGGGGCCAGCCCCCTTCAGGAAAGCTATGGTCTGGGGGCCCCTCCAGTTCTCCTGGCCTTCCAGGTTTCTCCCTATTCTTTTGGGAGGTTTTCATACTTAATGGGGTGCGGTGTCCCCATGGCTGGCTAGGTTCTCTGGCCTGTTCTCAGAATTTCTGGCCTCCTCTGGCCTCTTCCAGCCTTCATGCTTCTCCAGGAAGCCGTGTGGAGCTCTTGACTTTCTCCACTTGGGATCTGGGCATCTGTGGCTGGTCTGCAATGGCCACGCTCAACCTCCGTGCGCAGGGGGAGATACATGGACTGATGGCTTCCCATTACCCAGCTGGAGAATTGTGCATCCTTCTTGGAACCAAGGGAAAGTGTGGAAGATGCTGTCTTGTGTGTTCCATTGCTCTTATGCATGGAAGTCTGTTACGGGCCCTCTCGGTTGTAACCCACCAGCAGTAACGTTGCCCCCGAGGGAGAACCAGATTTAGGTCCATGTTTTCCTCAGTTACTTTCATTGTGACCTTGGGCCTATCACGCCTGACCTTCTTTGCTTTGTTTCCCCCGAGTGTAAAACTAGGGACATAATGCCTGTGCCTAATGAAGTGCTCTAAGATCCTTGGGGTCTGGTGAAAAGGTACCATATTCTTCTGCTGCCTTTTCAACTCCAAGCTAAGTTCTGCCTCTTACCCTGTATTAAAAGCCCACTAGTGAGAATTACCCCCTGGGAACCCTTCAGATGATGAGGTTACCCATCAGTGGTGGTCCCCTTGAATTTTGGCTGGGGCCATTGGGGGGTGAGGAGGGAGGAGGTTGGATGGTGGGATAGACCCATTATCAGTCACCAAACTGAAAGCCACTCTTATCACCAACTGGCAGTAAATAGTCCTTACCACTGTGCTTGGCACATACTAAGTGCTCAACTACATGGTTACTTACTGGGTTCGAATACCATTTATCACCCACCCAGAAGGCTTGGTTTAGCCCCAGGCTCAGTACTGATACAGCCTGATCGCAGGGTACTTGAGGGAGGGAACCTCTGAACTTTGCCGAAAGAATGGGCTTGGAAAGTGTCAAGGCGTGCGTGTGGGAGTTGGAGTTGAGCCAGGAGGCTGGAGGGTGGCTGCTGAAGATAGGAGCTGGTCCAGGCTGCGGCCACCTCTGTGGTCACTGTGAGGTCCCTCCATGCCCACGGGGCCACTGCTGTCCCCCAGCCAAAGCCCACGAAGGGGAAGATGCGCATCCACTGCCTGGAGAATGTGGACAAGGCCCTGCAGTTCCTCAAGGAGCAGCGTGTGCACCTGGAGAACATGGGCTCCCACGACATCGTGGACGGCAACCACCGCCTGGTCCTGGGCCTCATCTGGACCATCATCCTTCGCTTCCAGGTGGGTTCCCAGAGGGCAGGGGGCGTGGAGGGAGCCTCTCCGAGCCAGGCAGGCCTGGGAATCTTAAAAAATGGTGAATAAAGAGGGAGTGTGTGTGTGTGTCCACTCTGGGGAGGCTAGAAACCTGTCCTGCGGGAAAGTGCCGGTGGGAAGGAGTGACCCTTCTCTGCATCGTCAAACTGTTGAAGCTCCGGGCAGGCTGTCAGTCAGCAGCCTGGCCCTGTAAGGGAGGAGGGAGAATTAGTGGCTGCACTGAGGTCTGTCTACAGCGGTTCTCAACCTTCCTAATGCCGCGACCCTTTTATACATTTCCCCATGTTGTGGTGACCCCCAATTTCATTGCTACAAATTGAACATAATTAAAGCATAGTGATTCATCACAAAGACAATATGTAATTATATATGTGTTTTCCGGTGGTCTTAGGCGACCCCTGTGAAAGGGTCGTTCGACCCCCAAACGGGTCTCGACCCACAGGTTGAGAACCGCTGGTCTAGAAGATCTGCTTTTTGTCCCCTTCCCCCTATATGTGTAACTTTATGGGTTTCGACATAGTTTGATTCAGAAACTGCAAAAACAGTGCAGAAGATCTGCTTTTATGTGTTTCAATCAGAAACTTCTCTCTTCCCACCCTGAACGTCAAGGTTTGTTATTTATAAGGAAATGTAGAAAGCTCGAGGGAAGGAAGCAGGACCGTCCACCTGCTGGTTTGGGGACAGAAAGAGCTGTCAGAGGAGGGAAGGGAGGGAAGAGGAAGGTGCAGCACACAGCTCTCGGACTGAAGAGCCCGGCCAATGCTCTCTGGTGCCCCGTCTCACCATGCGGCGGGGGGGAGGAGGGGTGCGATTAAACAGTAATGACAGGACTGGGCAGAACGAAAAGGCAAGAGAAGCTCCTCATCCAAATCCAATACCTTCAGCCTTAGTGCTGCTCCCGGCCTTGCAGAGCTTTTCCTCCTGGGGAGGAACCCGGTGCCGTGTTTATTCTCCGCATCCCATCAGAGTTATCAAGTCAGAGCCATCTCGTCACTGCCCCTGTGTGTTGGCGCTGACTGAGGCAGGGAAACAGGCCACTGGGACCCAGGCCTCAGGCTGTGGTGTTGCTGCCAGATGGATGGCTAGGGAGGAGGAAAGAGGGAAGGAGCCCCCCATGGAGAGCAGGAAGGCATGAGCCAGTTGCAAATCTAATTCCTCTCCCTCTGGTCCCTTCATCCCCAGATTCAGGACATTGTTGTTGTTCCGGAAGGTCCGGAAGGTCGTGAGACGCGCTCGGCCAAGGATGCGTTGCTGTTATGGTGTCAGATGAAGACGGCAGGGTATGACCTGGGAGCCAGCTGCCGCCACATTCCCCACCCACCCGCTCGCTCCCCTGAGCACTGCCGTCCCCAAGGGACATGACACCATCACCCAGAACTACAGCAGCTTCGGAGTAGTGGATGCACAGTCTATCCTGACCTGATTCTTTGGGGCCGGGAACACAGGGTTCCTTTCCACAGCTGTGTGAGCCGGACTGGGGGCTCTGTTGGGTGTATGAGTCTTTGGGGCCCATGTTATGGGGGAGCCTCTGTGAGGCTTCACGGCTGCCCTCATGTTTAAGCGGCTTGAGGAGAGACAGGTCCATTCCTCTCCTGTGTATTGGCCCCTAAGTCCATACATTTGTCTGGGACCTGAGAAGAATCTTAATGTTTCTTTTGGATGCAGCTACCCCCACGTCAATGTCACCAACTTCACCTCCAGCTGGAAGGATGGCCTGGCCTTTAATGCCCTGATACACAAGCACCGGTAAGGGGGCAGAGGGGCTGTGGGGAGGGGCAGTTCCCCTGCAGGTGTTGGGACACATTGCACTCAGCATGTAGGTTGCTGTTCAAGCTTCACGGGAATGTCACCTCTGCTGGTCCTCCTCTCACCCTCCACAGCCCGGCCTCCCTTAACTTCCCTCTGCTGCCTTCACAGCTTTCCCCTGCCTCACTCCCAAATCCTCCTCCCACTTTTCCTGCCCGTCCCCCTCCCTCCATCTGCCAGGGTCTTTGCATCACCTCCCTGCATCACCTCCCTCCATCTGCCAGCATCTTTGCACCCTGCCGGGCTGCCCTGTTGGTGGGGATGCCGTGGCCACCACTCCCTCTGACGGTCTGGCTTCGTCCTCAGGCCTGACCTGATCGACTTTGATAAACTGAAAGACTCCAACGCCCGACACAACCTGGAGCATGCATTTGATGTGGCCGAACGTCAGCTGGGCATTATACCGCTCCTCGACCCTGAAGGTGAGCAGCTCCCACTCCAGTTGTAACTGTACGGGTGGGAGACGGTACTTCTTATGCCGGAGGGAGTGCCAGACTGACAGGGCACCTGGAGGGGTCTAGGCCAGGTTCTGGGCAAGCCATGGGCACAGCGAGGGGAGGGCAGCCAGGCCAGGGCTCTGTTTGGGGCCTGCCTTTCAGCTCCAGTTGGTTCTTGGCACCTCATCTGGCCTTTGGGTCCTTCTGTCTTTCATAACTTATGGTGCATCCTCTCGCCAAAATCTCCGGACCATTACTCTTCCTGCTGCTTGCCCCTCGGTGCCTGTAGTTGAACTTCGTGCTGGAGAAACACGGAGATAAACACTCTCAGCCTGACCTTTCCGGCTTCCGGGTCAGCCCTGAGAGCACCCTTTCCCCTTGCAGATGTCTTCACAGAAAACCCTGATGAGAAATCCATTATCACCTACGTGGTGGCATTTTACCACTACTTCTCCAAGATGAAGGTGCTGGCGGTGGAGGGCAAGCGCATCGGCAAGGTACCGTGTGTTTCGTGACCAGTGTCTCCGCATTTGCCAACCAGGCCTTGGCTGGGATGCTGCCTTCCCATGCCAAGAGCTTTGTGCCTGGGCTCCAGCTGCAGCAGGGGAGGGGAGTGGGGGGCAGGTCACCCCCACCAACTTCCTCTGAAGCCAAAGTAATGGCTCCCATGCTGAATTCCAACGCAGGTTGGCAGTCTGTCCTGAAAGGCGTCCTAGCCTGCAACTCTGAGCCCATCTTCCACCTGCAGACCCACATCTCATGAATATTCCCACAGGAGCAAAACAGGCTTTTATTTGTTGGTTTCTTGTAGGTTCAGGCCTCTTAGGCTCCATGGTATACCAGGAAGCCACCCCACTGTGCAGACCCTCATGCCAGATTCCTCTCCCCTGCTGGGTCCTCAGCTGCTTGAGGGTGGACACCACTCCTCATTCATCTCTGTGTGCCTGGTGTTTAGCAAAGACAGTGCCTGGAAGCCCTCCATTCCTAATATGCATTGAAAACGAACAAGATTTTGGCCCCTCTAGTTGCTGGTGTCCTAGCACAGGGAGCTGACCACTCTTATGTAGGGTTAGGGGAAGAGGTGGGAACTCCTGAACCCCAGCAGGGCCAGCTGCCTGCTGAGGTTGCCGGTGCACTTCCAGGCCATTCCTCTGCCTGAGCCACAGCCCTGGCCCCGGAGAATAGCCCAACATGGGATGCTCCAGGCGGAGAGAAGGAGGACCACCTCGCCTGTGGTCCTCACAGAAGCACCATTGCTCTTCTGATGAGGAGGAGTAATAAGGCGATTCCCTAGGTGATCGACCATGCCATTGAGACAGAGAAGATGATTGAAAAGTACAGCGGACTGGCCTCGGACCTGCTCACCTGGATCGAGCAGACCATCACCATCCTGAACAGCCGCAAATTTGCCAACTCCCTGACCGGCGTCCAGCAGCAGCTGCAGGCCTTCAGCACCTACCGCACCGTGGAGAAGCCGCCCAAGTAAGGCCCTGGCACTTGGGAGGGAGGGTGGGCATCAGGGGCTGAGAACCAGCTGCCTAAAGGCAGAGCCAGGCTCTGGGCCTTGAGATGTGTACATGGGAGGCGTATTCTAGAGAGCTGCATCTCTGTCACCTCCTTCATCCCCTCCTGGCCTCCCTGCTCCCAAGCTGCCCGCCTGTAGGAAATGGGCATTGAGGAGTGACCCCTGACTTGTAGCCAAAGAAAGTAGTTTCCCAGATCCCCACGGGGAGCAGCAGTGAAATCTCAGGCTTCCCGGTCTCTTCAAAGAGCCTGCGCTGGACAGTGCCTTTCTTGTCTGTGCACTGAGCTTCGTGTTTATTTTGAGGTGATGACCTCTGCGTTCCGAGCCTCAGAGCCCTCTGTGTGGGGCCTTGTTGATCATCAAGTACATTCTTCTTGTTCTCTCCCCTCTGTCACTGCCCATCAGCAGAGCTCTGAGCCCGCCTCTCGGGACTTCCGTTTCTCCCCGGCATGTTCAGGGCCTGGGTGGGTGCACGTATGCACAGATACACACAACCATACAGGCTCATGTGCATGCGTGCATACACATGAAAACAGGCACGCACAGACACAGGGCAT
>NW_006288250.1:1817183-1830384 GCF_000327345.1 Myotis davidii
CGAAAAAAAACTAGCTCCTCAGGGGTACCCTCTGCCGGTTCCTCCTCCTCTCATCTTCCACGCTCTTCATTCATGACTCTCAAACAGGGAAAGGTGAGACCCGGAGTCTAGAATGTACTATAAACAAGTATCTGATTTCTGGTTTGACACTAAGCCACTCTGAAAGTCCTGAACTCAATACTGATAACATCCCCTGTGGATCTACCAGGCTCTGCACACAGGGGTGATATCTCTGGGCTGTGTAGACGGCGCTCAGGGCCACAGCCCTCCTGAAGTGCCTGTGAGCAGTCAGGCCTATGAGGCTGGCCTCAGCGTGGAGACCCTGCATACAGCTGATCCTCCACTGCCAGGTGGAGGATGTAGAAGTGGGTAGGTGCTTGCATACGTGCAGAAATAGGAAAGTACCCAGTTACCTGGAGCCTGGACCTTAGTTCCAGACCTCATCCTGCGCCAGGTCTCACCTCCGACACCTAAAATCCTCCCAGAACCCAGCCTGTCCACCCCGCTCGGGAGCAGCTGGCCTCTGGGACTTGTCAGAGTAGCCAGCTCAGTAGGACTCAGGTGAACGCTGCTTTCAATGCAATATGTTCTTCTGTGGATGCCGCTGCCTCCGAGGACCTACTGACTCAATAAAAACTGACTAAAGAGCTAGGCAGAAGCCTTCCTCATTTATGAATAGGGGAGAGTTTCTTTGTATTGATTGGTGAAACTCCATAGCTATAGGAACTCCCAGGCTACGCCAGGTAGCCGTTCCCCGAGGGGAGCAAATGCTAAGCAAATGCTGTGGTAGCTCTTGTGTTTTCTCCGGTTTGGGTTGTAACCGTTAGATCTCAGTTGGTGAATATGATAGATGTTGTAACAGATAAGTGCACCTATAGATCCTTTTCATTTTTTGTTTTTTAAGGAAATATGCTTTGCTAGCCCAGCTCCAGTTTACCAGGGTTCCATGCTAACCTCAGACAGGTTGGCTGTGGGATCTCCACATGCGTCTCTCTACCTCTGTTTTCTCGGCAGGTTTCAGGAGAAGGGGAATCTGGAAGTCTTACTTTTTACCATCCAGTCCCGGATGAGAGCCAACAATCAGAAAGTGTACACACCCCACGACGGGAAGCTAGTGTCTGACATCAACCGGGTACAGTAGTGATTCCCATTACACGATACTAGTGAGTGACTGAGTTCTCAGGGAGGGTCCAGGGAGGGGTCACTGGGGCTAAACCAAGCCACTTTCCATGGTGTTAATAACTACATATGCTGGCCCTTTTGGGTGCTGTGAACCTAATTCTAAGAGGTCAGCTCCACCCATGGTCCATCCATCAATTCAGCCCCTGAGCAGATGCTCAGAAGCCATTTTTGGAGTCAGTTACTATAATCTCATCTCTGTTGAACATTGGATTTCTTTAAGTATGGAATATTAACTACTTATAACAGAAGGGAAACACCTTCTAATATTTCCAAGGTTTAGATGCTTAATACCCCCTGGAAATTCTAATAGAACGGAGGTAGCCATTTACAGCGCAGCCACAGAGACAAGTAACATTATACTGGGTCAAGTCCAAGGCAGGTTTAGGGGAAGGGGGATCTGAGAGCTCATACCCAGGGCTCCCTGATCTTCGGTGGGCCCAGACATTCCTGAATTCAGTACAGAGAACATCCCCTGGGAGCCTATATTCCTGAAACCACTCAGTATTGGGCAAAAGAGATGGAACCCCCAAATCCAGGTGTTCCTCTTGTGCCCCAAGAATCCTGTTCTGTCCCCTCTGCAGGCCTGGGAGAGCCTGGAGGAAGCCGAGTACCGGCGGGAGCTGGCCCTGAGAAACGAGCTCATCCGGCAGGAAAAGCTGGAGCAGCTGGCCCGGCGCTTTGACCGCAAGGCCGCCATGAGAGAGACGTGGCTCAATGAAAACCAGCGCCTGGTGGCCCAGGTAATGGAGGACGCACTTCCAGAGCCCCCGCAGTCAGCGGGGCTGGAGCCCAAGCTGGCACCTCCATAATCATGGGTAAACCTCTCCGTGGCCATGGGTAAACCTCTCCGAGGCCTGGCAGCCCTGCTCCCCAGGACTGGGTGCATCAAGATTCACCTCGGAGGAAGGAGTCTGCAGGACTTAAAGTCTCATTTTTAGGGAGAGAGCCTCACAACTCCAAAAATGGCCCCTGAACCTGTCATCAACTAAAGCCAGGGCTCGAGTGGACGTTAGGCTGTGGTCCTCTGGGGGTGGGATAAAAACAGCGCATCTTGTGTGTGGCAGACGTCCCTTTCGGCTCTGGCTTCTAGGGCCGGGTCCTATTTCACTGGCTAAAAAAAGGACCCCAGGCTGACTGTCCGTGACAGCTCTGTCCCTGCTCACTCGGAGCTTGGGAACAAATTAAATTCCACCCAGAAAGGGGAAAGCAGGTGTCCCGAGAGAACTGGAGAGTGTGCGGACCCTGGACCCAGCTGTTCACAGCTGCATGGTTCTGAGTCGGAGCCCCTTCCTGCCAGAATAGGGCAGGTGGTGAGTGCGGGGGCCGAGAAGGGCTGTTCGTAATGTACGCTATGCACAGCACACCCAAGGTATGGCACAGGGAGTGAAATCTCGAGTTTCTTGTAAAGGTTCTTGTGAGACAGTTAGTCACTGGGACTTGGCTCTGAAAAGGCGGCTGGGAAAGATGGCGGAACCCAGCCTTGGGAACGCTCCTTCCCACCCAGTCCCTGTTCCGCAGGGACCAGCGGTTTTCTCTGCGTTTGAGGAGGAGCCCGACTGAGCGGCCTGTGTTTCTCTCTGTGGGCAGGATAACTTCGGGTACGACCTGGCAGCCGTGGAGGCCGCCAAGAAGAAGCACGAGGCCATCGAGACGGACACGGCTGCCTACGAGGAGCGGGTGCGGGCCCTGGAGGACCTGGCCCAGGAGCTGGAGAAGGAGAACTACCATGACCAGAAGCGCATCACCGCCCGCAAGGACAACATCCTGCGCCTGTGGAGCTACCTGCAGGAGCTGCTGGCGTCCCGGCGCCAGAGACTCGAGACGACCCTGGCGCTGCAGAAGCTCTTCCAGGACATGCTGCACAGCATCGACTGGATGGACGAGATCAAGGTGGGCCCGGGCTGCCCATCCCCCACCTCCAGCACCCCCCTTGGGCCTCAGTGCCCGCCCTACAGTTAGCACATGCTTCCCTAGATGCCTCCCAACCAACCACATCCCAGAATCAGAATGGAGAAGTGGTTGCAACACAGTGTCTGGCTGCATCTGCTTGTCCACTGCTTGGCCCACTCTGCTCCGGAAAGTCAGCAGCCCAGGTCCACTCTGTCCCCATGATTGAGAAATTTGGGGTTCATAATAGCACAGGCACCAACCTGCAGGGTCTAGAGAGACAAGGGTTGATGAGGAGCCTGGAGCATCCAGACCTGCCCGCATAGGGGCAACCAGGAAGTCTGAATCTCCCCTCCCTCCACCACAGTGCTCTCAACCCACATACACCTCAGAGTGACCATAGAACTTTCTAAAATACACATGCCTCACCCTCGCTGGTTTCACTCAGTGGATAGAGCATTGGCCTGGGGACTGAGGGTCCCGGGTTCGATTCCAGTCAAGGGCACATGCCCGGGTTGTGAGCTCGACCCCCAGTAGGGAGCATGCAGGAGGCAGCTGATCCATGATTCTCTCTCATCATTGATGTTTCTATCTCTCTCCCTCTCCCTTCCTCTCTGAAAATGATAAAAATACATTTTATAAAAATACACCTGCCCAGGCCTCAAACCTGGGCGAATTCAGGAGATCTAGTGAGGGGTTCAGGGAAGGCTGTCCAGGAATGACTCCGATGGGCACCCCCAGTAGGAACCCCTGCCCTGGAGCCCCTTCCATGCCAAGCAGCAGCTGTTTTCCAACTGCACAGACTCCCCCGGCCCATGGACCCCCGCCCTTCTGGAAGGGTCTCTGCTCCTGGCGTGTAGATCTCTGCACTCTCCTCATTCCCTCCACCCGTCCTCTCTGCCAGGCTCACCTCTTATCCGCTGAGTTCGGGAAGCACTTGTTGGAAGTCGAGGACTTGCTACAGAAGCACAAGCTGATGGAGGCTGACATCGCCATCCAAGGAGACAAAGTGAAGGCCATCAACACGGCCACCCTGCAGTTCACCGAGGGGAAAGGTGAGAATCTGGACATCTCCCTCGAAGCCAGCGCCCCACCCTCTGGCTCAGCTCTCTGGCACCCCAGCTTGGATAAATCTCCTTAGCTTTAGAATTCCGCCTCCTTCGTTAGCTAACGGGGCAAGAAAGAAGTCTGAGGGATAGCAAAACTCTCCAGACCAGGCAACCGCTTTGGTAATCCGTGATTAGAAGGCGTTTATCAGCACCAATGAGACATCATCTGTCCTTCATCCTCTCTGCTGGTTCAAGTTACAGCAGAGACCATTTAGGTTTATAGCTTCGGGTCTTAAATAGGACCTTGAAGAATCATCTTGAAATTTGTATCTAAGCTTTTTTTTTTTTTAATTTTTATAAGAGTGTATTTAAGCCCAAACTGACCTGATGGGGAGCAAAATCTCAAATGCTTTTCTCTGTGCCTAAGCTTTTTTAAAAATAATTTCACGTAGTACATTTCTACTGAGAGTTGACCCAACTTTTAACCTCCCTTATCCCTGAAAGTTTACTGGGAACTAATTATTAAGAACATGCCCTGCCCTCTGAGCAACCGAGACCCCCTGCATCCAACCCCAAAGCTCAGTGAAACGGCAGGTTCCAGATCGTGGGGGTCTAGCCTGGCAGCTGATCTGGAGCTCGCCCATGAATGCAGCCCTCACCCTTCTCCTCCGTCCTCCTCCCATGCCTCCCAGGGTACCAGCCTTGTGACCCCCAGGTGATCCAGGACCGCGTCAGCCACCTGGAGCAGTGCTTCGAGGAGCTGAGCAACATGGCGGCCGGGCGGAAGGCCCAGCTGGAGCAGTCCAAGCGGCTCTGGAAGTTCTTCTGGGAGATGGACGAGGCCGAGAGCTGGATCAAGGAGAAGGAGCAGATCTACTCCTCCCTGGACTACGGCAAGGACCTGACCAGTGTGCTCATCCTACAGCGCAAGCACAAGGCCTTCGAGGACGAGCTCCGCGGGCTGGACGCCCACCTGGACCAGATCTTCCAGGAGGCGGAGGGCATGGTCGCGCGCAAGCAGTTCGGGCACCCGCAGATCGAGGCCCGCATCAAGGAGGTGTCCGCCCAGTGGGCCCAGCTGAAGGAGCTGGCCGCCTTCCGCAAGAAGAACCTGCAGGATGCCGAGAACTTCTTCCAGTTCCAGGGCGACGCGGACGACCTGAAGGCCTGGCTGCAGGATGCGCACAAGCTGCTCACGGGGGAAGACGTGGGGCAGGATGAAGGGGCCACGCGGGCCCTGGGGAAGAAACACAAGGACTTCCTGGAGGAGCTGGAGGAGAGCCGGGCCGTGATGGAGCATCTGGAGCGGCAGGCCCAGAGCTTCCCCCAAGAGTTTCGGGATTCCCCGGACGTGACCAATCGGCTGCAGGCCCTCCGGGACCTCTACCAGCAAGTGGTGGCTCAGGCAGACCTGCGCCGGCAGAAGCTGCAGGAGGCCCTGGACCTGTACACGGTGTTTGGGGAGACGGATGCCTGTGAGCTGTGGATGGGCGAGAAGGAGAAGTGGCTGGCCCAGATGGAGATCCCAGACACACTGGAGGACCTGGAGGTCGTGCAGCACAGGTCAGGGCCGGGCCTCTCTTCCTGCCTTTCCGCCTCCTCACCCCAGGGCATGCTCTCCCCCTCCGCCGGGAGGGGCTGGAGGCGGGGGCGGGGGACAGCCTCTAATCAGCCAACGTCTGTCTGTGAGGCCAGGGTTCCAATCGGTCTCTGTGGCTTTGGGTACTTCACCCCTGCGGCCTTCCTCAAAATAAACAAAGGGGTTCATTCTAGTCCAGTTATTCACGTACTGTTTAGCTATAGCAGCCTGTGTTCAAATGAATGATGTACTGAACCCCTGACATGCAACGCAGAGGAAAGTAGAGCTGACTGGTTAAGGGGGGTGAGAGGCTGGGGCCCACCAGCTCTGGCTCTCTGTGGCTGTCCCTAGGCCACAGAACCCAGAGAAGCCACAGAGACCAGCTGGCAAACCACTGGTCTGCACGGCCACTGCCATTCCCGGTGTTCCGATTCCGTGGCATGCCAGCATAGAGGCCTGCCCGTGTGCATCCGTGCATCCTAGTACAGAATCCCGGGAATGGAGGAGGGGGAGGTGCCTCCCTGGAACACGCTGAGGCTGGAGAGACCTGGGCTCTTGCCCCAGGAGGGTCAGCTTTCATACTACACGGCTCCCCTCCCCCCAGCAGCTGTCCCTTCTCCTACTCAGGGCCAGGGCATCTGGCTGGTGAGTACCTTTCGGGTCAAGGTGTCAAGGCAGTGGAATTGGGGTCCAAGAGCAGTGACTGGGGCAGTTGAGGGAGGTGGTCTCTGGGGGGATTAACCTCCCATCACTTCTTTTTTGCCCTATGCCTCTCTGCTGAGCTGGTGGCCGGTGTAGCTAGGTTGGTCCAAGAAATGCTAACCCACGAAACTGGACCCATGAACCCCCAAATAGGGTGTGTCAGCATATCTTTCTCCTTTCTCCCCTGCCTCACCCCTTACCTGGTCAAATGTATTTAGGACAGTGATGGTGAACCTTTTGAGCTCGGCGTGTCAGCATTTTGAAAAACCCTAACTTAACTCTGATGCTGTGTCACATATAGAAATTTTTTGATATTTGCAGCCATAGTAAAACAAAGACTTATATTTTTGATATTTATTTTATATATTTAAATGCCATTTAACAAAGAAAAATCAACCAAAAAAATGAGTTCACGTGTCAGAGGCGAGTTCGTATGTCAGGTTTGCCATCACTGATTTAGGAGGTGGAAGGAGAAAGCAAGAGCTACACGTGTGGAGACTGGGTGGCCACCGGCAATGCAGTGCCTGCTGCTGCCTCACCAGTCCTCGCTGTCTCTGTCCATATCAGGTTTGACATCCTGGACCAGGAGATGAAGACGTTGATGACTCAGATTGATGGCGTGAACCTCGCTGCCAACAGCCTGGTAGAGAGTGGTCACCCACGCAGTGGGGAAGTGAAGCAGTACCAGGACCACCTGAACACCAGGTGAGGTGTGGGTGGAGCTGGGGGCATCACCCTGCACCTGACACACCCCTGGGGGTGTGGCCCAAAGGGCAGGTCGCCTGCTCTGCATTGCCAGGCTTGCGCCCTGGGTTAGCAGCAGGGAGGGGCTGTTTGGTGATCGGCCAGGGAGGGGGAGAGATTGTTCACATGGCTGCACATACTGTGCCTGAGGGTCGGGGTGGTGATCCTGTGTGAGGGCGGACGTTCTGAGTGGCCGTGGCTAGAATCAGGCCACGTGTACTCATGCCACATCCCCTGGACATTTCGTAGGCAGGGAAAATGCTTTCTGAGAGCTTACGTACTGCCCATAAAGGAAAGCTGCTGCCTGTACCGAAGTGCGCCTTCATTTTGCAGCTGGCTTGAACGAAGAGAATTAGCAGGAAGCCTTGAGCACACTTCACGCTCAGAACAAAACACGGGCCCTGAGGAGCCCTTGGAGAGGGGGTGCTTTCTGTGCAGGCGCAATGGCCCAGGAGTCCAAGAGGATCTCCAAGGCAGAGCACAGGCCCGTGTCCCGCTGGTCACCCCGGGCCCTGCACACACAGTGCCGTGTGGTCCCTGCCTTCCCATGGCCCCTGTCCCTTTCCCCGCACTTGTTTCTGAGCTTTGTTCTGCCCGAGGCAATTGGGGAGGTGCAGTTAGGGAAGAAAAGGATCAGCACAGTGGGGATACCTCGGGGCCCAAAGGGAGGCAGGGGAGACAGGGGAGGGGGGTTCTTAGGAGCCACTACAACAAGCCGATTGCCTCAGCTTCCGAAGAGGCAGACTGTAGCTCAGGAGATGTCTCTGTAATCTGAGGTTTATGCAGAGGAAGAGGATGACTCTTTGCTCTTCTTTTTTGTTGTTGTTATTGTTGTTGTTGTTAATCTTCACCTGGGGATATTTTTCCATTGATTTTTAGAGAAAGTGGAAGGGAAGGGGAGAGACAGAGAGAGAGAAACATCCACGTGAGAGAGACACATCGATTGGTTGCCTCCCATATGCACCCCCAACCTGGGCCAGAGATTGAGCTGGAACCTGTGATCAAAAGTGAAGTGGCTGGCCCGGCCGGCGTGGCTCAGTGGTTGAGCATCAACCTGTGAACCAGGAGGTCAAGGTTAGATTGCCATTCAGGGCACGTGCCTGGATTGCGGGCTCAATCCCCAGTAGCCAGTATGCAGGAAGCAGCTGATCAATGATTCTCTCTCATCATTGATGTTTCTATCTCTCTCTCTCCCTCTTCCTTCCTCTCTGAAATCGGGAAAAATATATTTTTTAAAAAAGGCTTATTAGGGGCTGCAGACCCACCCCAGGCCCCAGGCCATCTGCCAGATCTTTGCACATTTCCCACTTTCACTCCAGCACTGCACCTGAAGACTAAGATCATGTTATCCATTTTCATTATAATCCCAGTTTATCCCCTCCATCCTCCTCCTCCTTCTTCACCTCTTTGCTTTTAGAGCCAACGTGGCCTTCAGGCCCTGGGCACTTTGAACAGGGTCAGGCCTCTTCATGGTTCCTCTAGGGCAGTGGTCGGCAAACTCAGTCAACAGAGCCAAATATCAACAGTACAATGACTGAAATTTCTTTTGAGAGCCAAATTTTTTAAACTTAAACTATATAGGTAGGTACATTGTTATTAACTTAATTAGGGTACTCCTAAGGCTTAGGAAGAGCCACACTCAAGGGGCCAAAAAGCCGCATGTGGCTCGCGAGCTGCAGTTTGTCGACCACGGCTCTAGGGCAGCTGGGACCCTACGCCCCGCAGCACTCTTCAGGTTGATAATGTGGGCTTCCTAGTCATTTTCAGTATTTCAGTGGATCTGGGAAATCGTGTGTTAGCCTGAAATCCAGCTGCACACAGAGCCCAGCTAAGTGCCATGTTCCTCCGCTTATGGCTGGAATCACGTCACTGCTTTGCCTCCTGCCGATGGACAGACCTGATTGGCGTTGTGTTGTCGCGGGTAAAATTGGATAAATGCACCTTATGCACTGCAGTTTGGTGGGTTGATGACTTTCTCAGTGTGCAAGGTCTCTGGGGAGAGACTCTGGTGGGAAATCTGGGAAGGGATGTCCCGTGGGAAGAGTCACCAAAGAGGGTGTCGCTGTGTCCCCCTCGGCAGGTGGCAGGCCTTCCAGACCATGGTGTCCGACCGGCGGGAGGCAGTGGGCTCGGCCCTCCGGGTCCACAACTACTGCGTGGACTGTGAGGAGACCAGCAAGTGGATCCTGGACAAGACGAAGGTAGTGGAGTCCACCAAGGACCTGGGCCGGGACCTGACGGGCGTCATCGCCATCCAGCGGAAGCTGTCGGGGCTGGAGCGCGACGTGGCAGCCATCCAGACCCGTGTGGGTGCCCTGGAGCGCGAGTCGCGGTGGCTGATGGAGTCACACCCTGAACTGAAGGAGGACATTGGCCGACGGCAGGCATATGTGGAAGAGCTGTGGCAGGGCTTGCAGCAAGCCCTGCAGGGCCAGGAGGCCTCACTGGGTGAAGCCAGCCAGCTGCAGGCCTTCCTGCAGGAGCTGGACGACTTTCAGGGCTGGCTGTCCATGGCCCAGAAGGCCGTGGCCTCGGAGGACACACCCGAGTCCCTCCCCGAGGCCGAGCAGCTCCTGCAGCAGCATGCAGCCATCAAAGACGAGATCGATGGGCACCAGGACAGCTACGAACACGTCAAGGCGTCTGGGGAGAAAGTGCTCCGTGGCCAGACGGACCCGGAGTACCTGCTCCTGGGCCAGCGGCTGGAGGGCCTGGGGACCGGCTGGGACGCCCTGCGCCGGATGTGGGAGAGCCGCGGCCACTTCCTCGCCCAGTGCCTCGGCTTCCAGGAGTTCCAGAAAGATGCCAAGCAGGCTGAAGCCATCCTCAGCAACCAGGTAGGGAGAGGTATTCAGGGCAGGGGTGGGGGAGGGGGGCAGGAGCGGGGGTTGGTCTCTCAGGGCAACAGTACTGGTGAGTCTCCAAATGTGCTAGAGGTGCTCAGCGACCAAATTATGCTTTTCTGGGACTCTCTTTAGCCACTAAGTAGGGAGACAATCCTCTTTGTTTCTTATGTGAAGAAACAAAGCCCTTGTCCCAAACTGTGCCTGTTCTTGGGTCAGTGGCTAGGGAAGTGCATTTCCCCCTGGGCTGTTACCCTTCCATATGGCTTTAGGCACAGTGGGTACCCCAGGGTGAGGATAGGGGCGGGGAGCAAGGCCTGGGGAACCGCTCCCTTGCACAGCTCCGGCGGGCATCATTCACGCTTTATATAACCCGCATGGCGGCACATGGCGCCCCGGCCTGGCAGGTTCCCTCACCGCCTCCTCAGGTTGTCTTCATGCCGCGTCTGGAAATTTGCTTCAACAGGAATACACGCTGGCTCACTTGGAAACCCCAGACTCCCTAGAAGCTGCAGAGGCTGGGATCCGGAAGTTCGAGGATTTCCTGGTGTCTATGGAGAATAACCAGGATAAGGTCTTGAGTCCTGTGGACTCTGGAAACAAGCTGGTGGCCGAGGGGAACCTCTACGCAGACAAGATCAAGGAGAAGGTGCAGTCGATTGAGGACAGGTACTCTCTGCCCCCAGGGTGATGGGCTGAATCAGGGCGGGGGGCGTGCGGTGTTGCATGGGGACCCCAGACTCAGCCCTGTTGTGACTGCGGCTTCTGGCTTCCCATCCAGGCACAGGAAGAACAACGAGAAGGCTCAGGAGGCCTCCGTTCTTCTGAAAGACAACCTGGAGCTCCAGAACTTCCTCCAGAACTGCCAGGAGGTGAGGCCCAGTGAGGCCGGCTGCTTTGCAGGAGAGCCCTTTCTGGGAGCAAAGAGCCCAGAGGTCCACAGGGATCCTCTCTCACTCAGACTCGGGTTCCTCGGGGGAACTCGGTACTTGACAGTGTAGGTCATCCTCGGGAATCTTTGGTTCCACAATACTTTCATTTCTCAAAGTATCTGCAAAGATGTGTGTGTTTTTTAATCCTCACCCAAGGATATGTTTTTTTAAATAGATTTTCAGAGAGAGAGGGAGGGTGAGAGAAACATCGATGTAAGAACATCGTTCGGTTGCCTCCTGCACACACCCCAACCCACAACCTAGGTATGTGCCTGACCAGGAATCGAAACCTTTTGGTGTATGGGATGATGCTTCAATCAACTGAGCCATCCGGCCAGGGCTGTAAAGATGGTGTGTGTGTGTGTGTGTGTTTATGTGTTTTTATTTATTTTTAGAGAAGGAGGAAGGGAGAGAGAGAGAGAGAGAGAGAGAGAGAAACATCAATGATGAATAGAATCATTGATCAGTTGCCTCCTGCATGCCCCCTACTGGGGATAGAGCTCACAACCTGGCCATGAGCCCTGACCAGAATCGAACTCATGACCTCTTGGTTCATGGGTCCACACTCAACCACTGAACCACACCAGCCGGGCTTCCCTCATTGTTAATCTGCACTTGGCTTCTTCCTCTGATAACATGTCCTCTATGTTAATGATTCTCACTATGTTAATGATTCTCACTGTACTGCTAAAGGGTGGATTTATCCATCCAGTAAATACTCCTACAACAGGCCAGGCCCTGTCCTAGGTCCTGGAAATATGGAGAGAAGCATAAATATCCCTGTTGTCACCCTGCACACACTGGTGTAGAAGACCCTCCCGAGTCCATATTTTATCCCCAAGACAATGTGGGTCAAGTTGTCTGTGCTGGGAGTTAGGGATTCAGAGATGGAGAGTGGTGCTCTGCTATGTCCGCACTTCACTGTGCGGCCTTCTTCTGCAGCCAGAGGCGGGCAGCAGGTCCTGCTCTGAGCCCCTGGCCAAAGAGGTACACTCGGGGATGATTGGACCCTCTTTTTCTGCCCACAGCTCACTCTCTGGATCAATGACAAGCTGCTGACATCTCAGGATGTCTCCTATGATGAAGCACGAAACCTTCACAACAAATGGCTGAAGCACCAGGCGTTCATGGCAGAGCTGGCCTCCCACGAGGGGTGGCTGGAGAGCATCGATGCGGTAAGTAACGCGAGTGCTCGGGCGTGCTTACGGAATGGGCTTTACCCAGGCGTAGGCACCCTCCTGAAGCTTGCTGGACACCAGAGGACCTGGGAGTGAAAAAAGAACTTCTCTGAAGAGTACTTAACCTTCAGATACATCCAGTCTTGTTAAAGCTGGTCAGGATGGGTGCCTCCTCTGGGTGACCTGCGTCTGGGGTCAGTCCAGGACACTGAAGACACCTGCATCAGAGCTGCAGCATCCAGCGCCAAAATAGCGGTTATCTCTGCTTGCCTCCCGTGCTCCTCACCAGGGCCCAGCACAGGGGACTGTGTGACATGAGCAGGGCAGTCCTCTGACCCTCACCGTTTGGACGGGCAGAACCATGGGGAGTGGTCATTCGCACCCCTTGTAGATGGGGACGCAAGGGGCCCTCTGTAATGAGTTTCCCAGGGGCCCAAGGGGGAAATGTGGCTGGAGTTAGATCTTGGAAGCAGGCACCTTTGCTCTTTCCTGCGGTGGCGACCAGGGGGATGCAGGCCTAGGGGCCACCCCAGGCCGTGTCCGCAGTAGTTAAGGTGCAGGCTCCCAGCCAGGCTGTCTGACTCAATCTCCTTGCACCTCCGTTTCTTCCTCTGTAAAATGAGGGTAATAACAGCTCCTTGCCTGAGGGAGTTGTGAGCATTAAAGCACTTAGAATAGTCCTTGGCGATTGTTAAACACTTAATAAATATTGACTGTTATGAGTGGTCTGTATTCCTAGGCCCAAGTCTTATCATACTGTGCCCACCCAGAAAAGATACATTTATGCAGGTGAAAACCTAGTGAGACAAAGTCAATAACTAAAAGATCCCACCGAAGGTTAGTTAGTGCACAGCCTCAGGGGAGACGATCTCAAGAGGGTGGAACTCACAGGCTGCTTGTACCTGGATGGATCCTGAATCTTTTTTTTTCTTTAATTAAAACAAAAAAATTTTAGTACATACCAGCTGACCCTTGTCTGCAGCTCTCCCTACTGCAGTCGCCTGAGTCATTTGCCCAAAATACGGCTCCCCTGTCCCGCCTTCGACTGCAAATAACGCAGGGGGTGCAGTGTTTCATTTGGGCCTCACCAAGTTCTAGCCAGATC
>NW_006288250.1:1830514-1861763 GCF_000327345.1 Myotis davidii
CCGCCCCCCCCCCCCCCCCACTTACCTTTGCAACCATCTGGAGCAGGGCTGCTCCAAGACTGGACGGTAAGCTCGCCTCCCTCCCACACAGGAAGGAAAGCAGCTGATGGAGGAGAAGCCCCAGTTTGCAGCCCTGGTGTCCCAGAGGCTAGAGGCTCTGCACCGACTCTGGGATGAGCTTCAGGCCACCACGAAGGAGAAAGCCCAGCAGCTCTCCGCCGCCAGGAGCTCCGACCTGCGCTCGAAGACCCACGCCGACCTCAACAAGTGGATCAGCGCCATGGAGGACCAGCTGCGGTCAGACGACCCAGGCAAGGACCTGACCAGTGTCAACCGGATGTTGGCTAAGCTGAAGGCACGTGTGCGGGTTGTAGCCTGGGAGTGTTGGAAGAGAAGGGATCTTGGGGAGCAAATCCGAAACCTGAAAGCCAGTCCCTCTTAGCCGGGCTTGCCTTTGTCATGCAAAATGCCTCCTGGTCATCATCCGTCTGCCACCCCTTTGCAGTGGGTAAAACAAGGATCCAAAACGGGTTAGTAAAAGCAGGCCTGAGAAGTCAAGTACAGGTGTCCGGGGAGGGGAAGAAGAGTGGGCGTCCGGGGAGACTTGCTGGGAGAGGCTGAGCGCAGACTGGGCCCCTACGGATGGGTGGGATATGCGTGATGGAGAAGAGGGAGTAGCTGCCCAGGTGCCAGGGCCGGTGCCAACACTGTCCCCTTGTGTCCCAGCGCGTGGAGGACCAAGTGAATGTGCGGAAGGAGGAGCTGGGAGAGCTGTTTGCCCAGATGCCCTCACTGGACGAGGAAGAGGGAGGTGCTGACATGAGCATCGAGAAGCGGTTCCTGGACCTCCTGGAGCCCCTGGGGAAGAGGAAGAAGCAGCTGGAATCATCCAGAGCCAAGCTGCAGATCAGCCGTGACTTAGAGGACGAGACGGTGCGTGGGCCGCAACCCCCAATCCCCAACCCCCAGCCGCCGAGGCAGCCGCTGCCGTCAGGTCAGCTGGCTGCTGCCCAGGGCAGGTCTCAGCAGCAGCCGTCCGGTCATCTCACCCCCTTCTCTCAGGATTGCTGTGGTGATTGCAGTAGATGTAAAAGGAAAGCCAGTGCTTTTGAATGGTAGCTCACCCATGGACTTAGGGGCCAAAGAGACCTGGGTTCCCAACCCAGCTACATGGCCTTCCCCCTGTGTGACCAGGGAAAAGTTATTTGGAACCTCAATTCAAAACGTCAAAATGTCCCCATCTGTAAAATGGGGGCAAAAGCGGTTCCCGATACAGGGTTGGGAAGAACCGGGAAGACATGCAGCAGAGCCCTGTCTGATCGCAGAAAGTGCTCAGGAAAGGGTGGCGGGATTGTCATCAGCCCTCCCTCTGCCTTTGGTCTCCGCAGCTCTGGGTGGAAGAGAGGTTGCCTCTGGCCCAGTCGTCTGACTACGGCATTAATCTGCAAACTGTGCAGCTGTTCATGAAGAAGAACCAGGTGAGTACCACCTTACCTTGTCAGTCCCACCCGGCCTGCCCTGCCCCTGCCCCGCCCCATCCTGCCCTGCAGAAGGCCAACGACAGCAGATTGTTAGTCTTGTTAGTAGCTGTGGGGTCCCCAGACCCCTAAAAAGAACAACCTTGGTGATGGCAGAGAGAATTCTGGGAGGACCACAGGCGGGCAGGGTGGGGGAGTATTTAGATGCTTCAAGATTTGGGGCCATTCAGACCCATCAGGGCACGGTGAATACAGGGCCCAAATGCTCTGGCCTGGGGGTTAATGTGATTTACAGCTTCTGTAGCCCATGGCCTCCCTGAGAGGAGGCCCATGGCTCCTGGTTGCTCTCCCTCTTTCAGGGCTGAGCTCGGCCTGTTGGGTGTCCTCGGGATGAGAAGGCCCCACTTCTCTGGACACGAGGACTTACGGAGCTCAAATCCCATTAGGAAGCCTCTACATGGAGCAGACCTGCATTGGTGTCTGCTCTGTCGTACTGTAGTCAGACTCCTGGAAGTGAGAGGTGCCTCACTTCCTCTTGTATCAGAGTCGTCATGTATGTCCAAGGCCAGCTGCCCTGGCTCTGGTGCCTCTGTCTGGCGAGGGTGGCGTGATTGTCATCCGCCCTCCCCCTGCCTTTGGTCTCCGAAGCTCTGGGTGGAGGAGAGGTTGCCTCTGGCCCAGTTGTCCAACTGCAGAGAGTCCTTCCTCCTGCCTGGTCTGCTCTTTGAGTCGAGAAGTGGGGGCAGCAAGGCCCTAAGCGAGGAGAGCCCGGGGACTCGGTGTCCCAGAGGGCCAGCCGGACTGCAGCTCCTTGGGAAGGAGGCTCACAGCAGACAGTACTTCTTTCCCCAAAGGAACAGCCGCCGGCATCGGCTCGCAGAGCCCAGCAGCTGTGCCGGGGCCTGACTGATTCTCAGAGGAAATCCTTAACAGCTCCCTCAGGCCCTTTGCTTCTAGTTGACATGCTCTAACCACCAAGGCTCCAGGGGCCGCACGAAGGGACCTGGGCTGGAAGGCGGCAGGGCGGGGGTCAGCACCACAACCTCCTCTTACAGGAAGGAGGCTGGTAGAGGACAGGATCCTTGGGGCCTCAGTTTCCTCAACTGTAAAATGAGCTGGTGGTAGTCCTCCTCACACTGAAGACTTTTGACCCTGTCCAGTAAGTGTTGCCAAAAGATGGTCATCTCGCCTGGCTGAAGGTTACTATTTTAGGAAAAGGGCAAGTATCAATAGAGTTCTCTGAGCCAGAGGGTGAGCGTGGCCGCCCAGTGCAGACTGTTTTAGGCTAAGCCTAGCGAAGGCTCCAATCCCATGTCATCGTCCCCTCTATTGCAGCGGTTCTCAAACCTCAGTGTGCACCAGACTCGCCCGGAGGGTTGGTTTGCACATAGCTGACCAGGTTCCAGGCCAGCTCTACTCAATCACACTGGGAGTAGAGCCTGGTAATTTCCATCTCTGTCAAGATTCTGGGTTCTGCTGCAGCTCTGGGACCCCACTTTGAGAACCGCTGCTCCCATGGCTATCCGCTACAACTGAACAAATCCCACAAGGTGCCACATGAATGGCTTCCAACTCTGGCTGCACATTGGAGTCGCCTGGAGAATTTTTAAACCTGCGAATGCAAAGGTCCCACCTCAGAGCAGTGAATTAGGCTCTCTGGGGTTGGGGCGCTGGCTGTGTCTTTTCCCAGATTATTCAATGTGCAACCAGGATCAACAACCATGTTCCGTCTGATCTGGCTCCTACCTGCCTCTCATCTCTCATCACTTCCTCCCTCCTCCACGGTGTTCTAGCTTTCCCGACCTCTCTCTGGCCTTCGGACAGCCCAGGCTCACCTCCACCCCCGGGGCTTAGCACGTGCTCCTCCCTCTTGCCAGCAGCATTCATCCCCCCGGTCTCTGTGTGGGGGCTCCCACTCACCTGTCACCTCAGAAAGGCCCTGCCAGACTCCCCCAGCTCAAGTACCAACCACCACATCTCATGTATTTTCCTCAGAGCACCATTATCTGCATTTACTCATTTATTTACCTGCTTACCATCTATTCCTCTACAGGGTGTAAGCTTAATGAGGACAGGGGTTTTGTGTCCACATTGTCCCTAAAACAGGGTCTGATACGTGGGAAATAACTTAATAAATATGTTTTGAATGAATGAAGTCAGGGAAGAAAACATCACGAGGCAGCACACTGCACAGGAGCCTAGAAAGCAATTGCGAGAGAGAGGGGGGGGAGATAACCTGAAAGCTTTCTTCAAGGGAGATACAGAGGGTGCGCTGAGAGACCTGGGGTCCCTTGCCGAGGTCATAGGATCTCAGGGCAAGTAGAGGCAAACGGAGCTTACCCCATGGGTAGTTTGATACAATTGCACAGACCACGGGAGAATGTAAAAAATGCATTTCAGAGAGTTGGGTGACGTGTGGATGTTGCTGGTTCTATGTAGTTGAGATGTTGACAGTCACTGTACTGCCCGCACGTCCTACTTTTGCCCCCGCCCTCCAAATGGTTTTAAAGGCCACGGGCAGTTGTAAAAAGCGAGGAGATGGGGTGGAAGGGGCTGAGAAGCACCCAGGCTCAGGCCTCTAGGACCAGAACGTGATGGCACTGGGCCATGGCCCCCTGAAGAAAAAGGTGACCCAATGCCCAGAGTGGGAGGAAAATGCCATTCTGGTGATGAAAGATTCAGACATGAAAATAATACAGAGCTCACAAGAGATTTGAGAAATAGAAATGGGGGAAAAAACAAAAAGAAAACCCTGAACTCTTACAAGGAGCACCTGTCAACTGTAGTTTTATAGGCATGAAAGCTCTTAGAATAAGATATCAAAAGGCCATTTAAAAATGGTGTTTCTTTCCTCTGTCCTGTACAACTAAGAAACGAAGCTCTGCTAAAACAGAGGGAGAAGAGGGGCCAGTCAAGAGCACTCTGGGGGTCAGGGACAGCCATGTTCAAATCCCAGCTCTGCCATTTGCTGCGCACAAGTCACTCCTCTGCTCTGTGCCAGTGTCTGCGTGCTCATCTCCGAAGACTGAGGGGGAAAGGAGAATGATGTGAAGTGCCTTGCACTGAGCCTGGCTTGTGGGCACGGGCAGCTTTATGGCACCACCCATTCTGCTCTGGCTTCCCCGAGCGGGAGGGGGTGAGAGGTGCCAGGGTGCCACCTGGGCAGCCTGCTGCAGGCTGGACCTCGCCCTGCACGGTGGGAGGGCCCCTGCGCTGAGTCCTTCCCCTCTGACCACAGACGCTGCAGAACGAGATCCTGGGCCACGCGCCCCGGGTGGAGGATGTGCTGCAGCGAGGCCAGCGGCTGGTGGAGGAGGCCGAGATCGACTGCGGGGACATTGAGGAGCGCCTGGGCCACCTGCAGAGCTCGTGGGACACGCTGCGGGAGGCAGCGGCCGGGCGGCTGCGGCGCCTGCGGGATGCCAGCGAGGCCCAGCAGTACTACCTGGACGCGGGCGAGGCTGAGGCCTGGATCAGCGAGCAGGAGCTCTACGTCATCTCAGACGAGACCCCGAAGGTGGGCTCAGGCTAGGGGTGCCAGGCTGGGTGTAAGGCCGAGAGGAAGAGCGAGGGGGGGGGGGTGCAGTCAGTGGGGAACTTGTAAATCAAGTATGTGAGGCGTGAAGGCAGGGGAAGGCTGTATGAGGAGCCCTCCTTCTCAGGATGCCCGGCCTCTACAGAGCACATACGGCAGCCGGGCACCTCGTCTGCCAACTTAGATTTACTCCAACCCAAGGGTCCTTCATCTTTTGGGTACCGTGGGTTCTGTGCTGGTGAACAGCTGTGGGAGGGGTGAAAGGTGAGGTGCGGGGGGACTCTAAACACTGGAGGGATAGAGGAAGTTTTCACGGAACAGAAAGGTGGAGCTGGGCCTGGAAGGGTAGCGATCAGACTGGGGGAGCCGGGAGGCAGGTGGGGGGTGGGCATTGCTGGAAAATGAGTAGCAGGAAAGGAGGGCGCAGTTCCCCGTGGGTGTCCATGAGCCTGGTCTCCCCCACCTGGGGCTCCTGCAGGAGCTGGGCTGTGACCGGCCGCCCACTCCCTGTGCTCATGCTGTCCGCCTCCTAGGACGAAGAGGGTGCCATCGTGATGCTGAAGCGGCACTTGCGGCAGCAGCGTGCGGTGGAGGAATACGGGCGGAACATCAAGCAGCTGGCTGGCCGGGCCCAGGGCCTGCTCGCCGCGGGCCACCCCGAGGGGTGCGTGCAGCAACTGGGGTGTCAGGCCTGGGCTCCCACCCACCAGGATCCCTTCAGACCCAGTGGGAAAACGGGAACTGTTTTTCTGAAAAAATGCGGGTTTGAGAAAACTGCTTTCTGGACTTTCGATTGGCCCGGTTCCATTCCATGCCTTGGTTTTGTGTGGGTAACTTCAAACCGGGCTGACTAAGGTCTGGTTTGCAAAGAGATCAGAAAACAGGACAGCAAAGCCACCCTCTGGGGGAACTGAGAGCGCCAGCCTTTTGACAAGTTAGACTCTCCCAGGAGGCGCTGAAGATTAGCCATGCCCTTGTCTTTATGGTCCACAAGGCACTTCAGGATGTCACAGTCTCTCAGCAAGACTGTCACAGCGGGGTGAAGGTGGAAGACCTGTACCCACCTCGGGGTTCTACATGAATGGGAGCCCATGGGGCCTCACACAGGCTGCCCCCATCATGGCCCTGTCCTCAGCAGCCCCCTCGGCATCTCCCAGGGAGCCCGAGGATGGGGCCGCTGGTACTGCACGCCGCTCTCCTGCTGCGACTGCAGCCGCTCAGACGGCCTCACCCACCAGCCTGCCTGGAGGAATAATGGCAACGGCCCCATTTGCACTGGTCTCTCTGGACTTCCCTGAGCGCAGGGCAGTGGGGGAAGCATCCACCTCGAGGGGGACACCGTTCTGTCATCGCCGGGAGCATCACGGCTGAGGGATGGTTCCTTCTCTCCCCAGCTCCTCCCAGAAGTCGCTGCCACTACTCCTCAGCCGCGTTTCCCCGCCTGTCCCTGTCTCTGGGCTGGGGGAGTAGGTCGTGCCCCCCGAGCTGGCTGCTCTGGGTTTTCTGTCGCCATCTCTGAGCGCTTTCTGTTTTGAATTCCAGGGAGCAGATCATCAGGCTTCAGGGGCAGGTGGACAAGCAGTATGCGGGGCTGAAGGACATGGCCGAGGAGCGCAAGCGGAAGCTGGAGAACATGTACCACCTGTTCCAGCTGAAGAGGGAGGCCGACGACTTGGAGCAGTGGATCGCCGAGAAGGAGCTGGTGGCCTCGTCCCCAGAAATGGGGCAAGACTTTGACCACGTGACTGTGAGTGCTCACGGGACCGCTTTCTTCGTCTTCCTCTAATTCAGGAGCCCTGGTTCCAGACACACACGCACACCCGCCCTTTGCAAAGTGCTGCCCAGGGTGCAGGCCCAGCAGTGGGCTCTGGGGAAGGTGTGAGAGCCGTGCCAGGTGGCCCAAGTCCCCACCTGGGAAAGTCTGCCGCCAGTGTGAGGATGCCACCCATCCCTGAGCCCTGACAGCCACATTTCTTTTTTTAAAATATATCTTTAAATATATTTTTATTGATTTCAGAGAGGAAGGGAGAAGGGGAGAGAGAAACATCACTGATGAGAGAGAATCATCGATCAGCTGCTTCCTGCATACTCTCTACTGGGGATTGAGCCTGCAACCTGGGCACGTGCCCTGACCAGGAATTGAACCCTGACCTCCTGGTTCAGAGGTTGACACTCGACCACTGAGCCACACCGGCTGGGCAATAACCACATTTCTCTCTACCCTGCCCAGCTGCTCCGGGACAAATTCCGGGACTTTGCCCGGGAGACTGGGGCCATCGGACAGGAGCGGGTGGACAACGTGAATGCCATTATCGAGCGGCTCATCGACGCGGGCCACGGAGAGGCGGCCACCATCGCCGAGTGGAAGGACGGGCTGAACGAGATGTGGGCGGACCTGCTGGAGCTCATCGACACGCGCATGCAGCTGCTGGCCGCCTCCTACGACCTGCACCGCTACTTCTACACGGGCACCGAGATCCTGGGCCTCATCGACGAGAAGCACCGTGAGCTGCCCGAGGACGTGGGGCTGGACGCCAGCACCGCCGAGTCCTTCCACCGGGTGCACACGGCCTTCGAGCGGGAGCTCCACCTCCTGGGCGTGCAGGTGCCTCTGTCCCTCTCTGTCCCCCGCAGGTTCCAGGACCTGCCTTCCCGTCTTCCCCGTGGACAGTTCCTGGGGCCCCGGGGTCAGTTCCTCTCCTGCTTCCACAGGGGACTTCCCCTCCTGAGAAAGCAGCCGCTCAGGGCAGGGAGGCAGGAGCAGTGGCTTTCGGATGTTCAGCTTCTAGTCTTCAAACTGAATCTTTACAAAAATCCCAGTGCACAAAATACCTTAAAATACGATTTCTCTGGTTGTGCAGAGTATTAAGCATCATTAGCAGACACATACACAACTCTCTCCTCGCACCAGGCGCTGTTCTACGTTATACGTGGGTTGGCTGGGTGCCCAGAGCCACCCTCTGAGGATGGTATGATGCTCCCTGCATTTTATAGATGAGGACCAGGCTTAGCGAGGGCAGGCGCGGTGCCGGAACATGCGATTAGCAGTGGAGCCAGGATGCAGACCCTGCAGTCTGACTACAGGCTGCCCTCGACCCTGGGCTGTTCGGCCTTTCTACATGGGACCTGGAGGAGCCCCCAAATCTGTCTAGACCCCCATCCTCCCATCATTGGGGTACCCCCCGAGGCACTGCCAAGGTCTGTGGGTTCTATAGAATTCAGTGTGATAGAACGTGCAGGGTGAGGGCCCGGCTGTTGGGGACTTGCTGGGCCTCCCGTGGCAGGAGAGATGGGCTGCCATGCAGTCCTGCACCGACCCAGCAGGCTCAGGCCCCTGGCTCACCCAGAGCGGGGCGTCCTAGGCATTTGTCCTCCAGCTGGAGGGGCACCGGAGCTCCTGAGGCAGGTAGAGTCCCGCTGACTTCTGAGGATGAGGCTGCACTGCCCGGGCCGGCCTCGCACAGGGGTCTGGTGAGGCGGCATGCAGGTTGTGAACAGGGACGTGGGAGCTCACCCCACCCCCAGCTGCCCTGTCTGCTGCTGTGAGTGACTCAGGCCCATCACTTAGTCCCCGCCCTGTACCTCAGTTTCCTCGTCTTCAAAACAGGGATGACAGGCCTGTTCCCTAGTCCTCTGTCATGGGGCTGTTGTAAAAATGAAGGGAGCAATAAATTGAAGTGTTTAGAAGCTCCTGGCACATAGTTATTCTTATGGTCAGATCTCTGAGGAGATCAAAGGGCACAGAGTCCCTCTTGCTCCCCTTGGATGGGGAGCACCCATGGGGGGTGGGAGGGGCATTGCCTCAGCAGAGCTGCCAAAGCAAGAGCTTCTCCTGCACCCAGTGGGTGCTGCCTCCCAGCGGAGCCTGGCGGGGGGGAGGCAGGGAGGAGGCAGGCGATGCATCTTTCTCGGGGACAATGTCCAGGTTTGCCCGATCGCAGGTACAGCAGTTCCAGGATGTGGCCACCCGCCTGCAGATGGCATATGCTGGGGAAAAGGCGGACGCCATCCAGGACAAGGAGCGGGAGGTGTCTGCTGCCTGGCAGGCGCTGCTCGATGCCTGTGCCGGGCGCCGCACCCAGCTGGTGGACACGGCGGACAAGTTCCGCTTCTTCAGCATGGCCCGCGACCTCCTCTCCTGGATGGAGAGCATCATCCGGCAGATCGAGACCCAGGAGAGGCCCAGGTGAGGGGGCGTCCTCAGGGCAGCCCACTCCGGGCTTTGTTGTCTCAGAGGCTGGCAGCCAGAAAGCTGCACTGAGGCTCTGCCCTGAAGACACAGTGATGTCCCAGGAGGGACAGTCCTGCCCTGGGAGGGACAGTGATGCCCTGGGAGGGACAGTCCTGCCCTCCTTCACACCCCCTACTGGGGATCAGAGCCCACAACACCGGGCACGTGCCCTTGACCAGAATCGAACCTGAGACCCTTCAAGTCCGTAGGCCGATGCTCTATCCACTGAGCCAAACCAGTCAGGGCATAAGTTTAGATTTTTATCATCCCAAAAAGAAACCATGTGCCCCAGCCGTCATCACTCCCCATCCCCCCTATTGGAGCCCCTGGCAGCCCCTAACCTGTTTTCTGTCTCTAGACGTTTTTCATGAATGGAATTATATAATGTGTGGCCTTTCCTGCCTGGCTGCTGTCACTGAGCACACTCTGTTCAGGCTGCCTTCGTGGTGACCTGCATCAGAGCTTCATACGTTGTTATCGTCAAATAGCACCCCCAGGCTTCCTCCGGGGTCCCTGCAGCCCCGCCCAGGCCCTGGCCACTGGCCAGTGGAAGAACCAGGGCATCAGTCAGCACCAGTGTTCCTGTGGGGGGAGGAGGGGTGGGCTCAGACCCCAGGCAGGTGAGGGCGGCCCCTCTGAGCAGGACTTGGCATCAGGCTGACCAGAGTCACCACCATTTCTTTCTTCCTCGACTCTCTCCCCTGCCCCTGTCCTTCCCCCCTCCCCGCCCCCCAGGGATGTCTCCTCAGTGGAACTGCTCATGAAGTATCACCAGGGCATCAGGGCGGAGATCGACACCCGCAGCAAGAACTTCAACGCCTGCCTGGAGCTTGGCGAGTCCCTGCTGCAGCGGGAGCACCAGGCCTCCGAGGAGGTGAGGGGGACGGTGGGACAGCCAGCCTCCTCCGTCCTTCCCCCACTCTCGCTGGACCAGACAGCTTCCTGGCGAGGCTCACCTTCCTTTCTTCCCTGGAGCATTGGTGTGAGAGCACCCCCACACCCACTCAGGGGCTGGCTGCTTGGTAGAGAGAGCAGGTTAATAACCCGCCTGTCGCCAACACGTGTGCAGGCTTTGCAGTTGGCAGCACCCGCTTCCTAGGTGAGGTGCCTCAGGGAGGTTAAGGAACTTGCCCAAGGCTGCACAGCCAGCCAGTGGCTGGGCCAAGACTCGAAGCCAGGTCTGTGTGACCAAGCCCAGCGGTCTCTGCAGGATCTCTCTGTGCACCGACTCACACAGGGGGCAGGGTTACCAGAGCCTGAGCTGTTCTCTCTCCCTCCCCGCAGATCAGAGAGAAACTGCAGCAGGTGATGTCCAGGAGGAAAGAGATGAATGAGAAGTGGGAGGCCCGCTGGGAGCGGCTCAGCATGTGTGAGTGCTGCCCAGGAGCCAGGGGACCTAGAGGGGAGGGGCCAGGCCTGCTGGGCGGGGCAGGAGGGTGATGTCACCACTGCTGAGAGCAGCCCCCCCACACACACAACATACTCATCCTCAAAGCTCCATTGCCCAGGCCTCTGGGAGCCCCTCAGAGAGCCACGCTGCTGGAGCCAGCAGCTGGAATCCTTAGAGTGTTTAAGTAACTGGCCCTAGTACTGTGATAGCGAACCTTTTGAGCTCGGCGTGTCAGCATTTTGAAAAACCCTAACTTAACTCTGGTGCCGTGTCACATATAGAAATTGTTTGATCTTTGCAACCATAGTAAAACAAAGACTTGTATTTTTGATATTTATTTTATATATTTAAATGCCATTTAACAAAGAAAAATCAACCAAAAAAATGAGTTCGCGTGTCAGAGGTTCGCCATCATTGCCCGAGTGCATCCCAGATGTTTGATCTGAGGCATGTTGGGCACAGAAGGAACTGTGGAGACTAGGAAGGTGGAGAAATCCCACCACTCAGGCGGGCGCCATGAGCCAGGAAACCCTGGACGGGTCCCCTGGCTCTTCACGATTCTGTGGGACAGCCGAGGGCTGGGGAGAGGCTGTTCAGGGCAGAACACAGCTCCTCACAGGGAGATGTCTAGACTACATCTTGTTTTCAAAATGGAGTTTGTTCTCACTGACGGGTTTTTTGTGTGTGTTTTTTGTTTTGTTTTTTTGCACACCAACAATGCTGTTTTATTTAATTTTTTAAAAATGTATACAGTGGGGCCTTGACTTACTAGTTTAATTCTTTCCGAGACCGAACTCGTTAAGGAGCTCGTTAACTCAAATTACTCTGTCAACTCAATGCAAAAAATCGGCGCAGAGACAGCTGGTATCTCAAAAAACTCGTTAGTCGGGACACTCGTAAGTCAAAGCCCCACTGTATTTTTTTACTGATTTCAGAGAGAGGAGGGAGAGGGAGAGAGAAACATCAATGATGAGAGAGAATCATGGATCGGCTGCCTCCTGCATGCCCCACGCTGGGGATCAAGCCTGCAACCGGGCATGTGCCCTGACCGGAGTCGAACCGTGACCTCCTGGTTCATAGGTCGATGCTCAGCCCCTGAGCCACGCCGACCGGGCTCAATAACTTTTCTTTACAGCAGTAACACCCAATCTATATATATAAAAACCAAAGCAAACGGCCAACTGGCCAGTAGCTATGACACGCACTGACCCCCAGAGGGCAGATGCTCAACGCCGGAGCTGCTGAGCTGCTGTCACTTGGCAGCCGCGGTTCTCACTGATGGGTTTTTAAAGCACCACTACTGATGGAAATGAGGTGGGGGCCTGGCGTGGGGAAGGAGTGGTCTCGGCAGAAGGTCATCCCTGCACAGGGTGTCCATAGTCACAGGCACACGTGCGGGCCTCATGCCTGACTGCCAATTCCGTGTGGGTCCCCGAGGTCCCCGGGAGCGGCCGCTGGTGCTAACGGCCCCCTGGGCCCCATGGGGCCTGTGTCTCGTTCTCCGTGGCAGTGCTGGAAGTGTGCCAGTTCTCTCGGGACGCCTCCGTGGCTGAGGCGTGGCTGATCGCCCAGGAGCCCTACCTGGCCAGCCGGGACTTCGGACACACGGTGGACAGTGTGGAGAAGCTCATCAAGAGGCACGAGGCGTTCGAGAAGTCCACGGCCAGCTGGGCGGAGCGCTTCGCGGCCCTGGAGAAGCCCACCACGGTGAGCCGGGCTGGGTGTGGGCGGCCACGCCTGGAGGGTACCTCAGGTCAAGAGCTCTTAGCTGTTGTTGGACACTAAGGACAGGGTGAAAGGCTGGCAAGGCAGGGAGTGGGAAGGAAGCAGGGGTGGTAGAGAGGACTGACTTTTGAACCCGAAGACAAGAGGGAGTAACCCAGAAGGAACATATGCCAGGTGCAATGGGTACAGGGAGCCCATTAGAGAAAGGGGTCTGAGAGTAGTCTCCGCTCCTTGGCTGCTCTGACCCCCTTGGCCTTTTCCTCCCCCAGCTTGAGCTAAAAGAACGCCAGATCCCAGAGACCCCCGTGGAGGAGACTGGGTAAGTATGGGGAGGGCTGGGTGGTGGGCTTCGCTGGAGCACTCTGCGAGGGGGAGGAGGAGGGAGAGTATTTTTAATCAGAAACAGCCCCCTGATCTTTTTAAATATATTTTCATTCAGAGAGGAAGGGGGAGAGAGAGAGAGAGAGAGAGAGAGAGAGAAACATCAATGATGAAAGAAAATCATTGAACGGCTGCCTCTTGCACGCCCCACACTGGGGATCGAGCCCACAATCCAGGCATGTACCCTGACCTTGAATTGAACCGTGACCTCCTGGTTCATAGTTCGATGCTCAACCACTGAGCTACATCAGCTGGCCCCCCCCTGAGGTTTAAAAAATACACCTATGACCTCTCACACCTGGGCCACTAGTTAGAGAAATCGGGAGTGTCTGGAGCTTGCGGGCAGAGAGGAGCTGTGGCTAACCCCAAGTCAGGGGTGGCTGGAGACCTGCTGCAGGCAGAGCCGGTGGGAGCAGGGAGTTAAGGCAGATGAAGCAGCAACTTGCTAAGCACCTGCCAGGCTGCTGGGAGACCTGGATGGGGAGAGACTTGGCATGAGCTCCGGGAGGAGGGCCAGAGAGCCAGGCCTGGGGTAGGCGCTGGCCTCAGGGGTGCTTGTTTCTGAAGAGGGGCTGTGTCTTCGTAGGCCTCAAGAGGAGGAAGGCGAGACAGCTGGGGAGGGTCCCCGAGGTCCCCACCGAGCGGCCACGGAGAGAACGTCCCCGGTCAGTTTCCTGTCCCACTTGTCTAGTTCCTGGGAGTCATTGCTGCCAGAACCTGCTCATCCCTACTAGGATCGGCCGGGGCCGGGGCGGAAGTCGAGGGCAGGCACGGCCACCGCACCCCCAGACTCCTCCTTCAGACCAGTCTGCATTTCCACTTAGGTTTTCTCAATTCCTAGACTGACTCCCTTCCTCCCCTTGACCCAGAAGAAACTGACATGTTAGCCCACTGACATGACTCCATTAGTTTGGTTTTACCTAGTCTAATAAATTTTCTTGTATAAATACATCACCATCTACATCAGGGGAAACAGTGTATACAGGGATGACTCATTTCCATACACGGTCCTTTTTCCCCCTCCATCCTTAACACAGTGTCACACCACACACATACACACACATACACATATAGACAGCCCAGGGGTGCCCGCCACAGCCACGCATTTCAGGGCGCCCGCCCCTCTAGCAGTCCCCTCCCTCCCCAGGCACAGCCCCCTGCCCCATTGCACCTTCCTGGTCTGAGGCCTGTTGGTCAATGAGTTTGGATGTGGAGCTGGTTCTGGGGCAAGAACAGACTTGAAGGAGCCCTGTGAGCATGGGGAGAGCCCCAGGGCTTCTGGGTCACAGGGCCAGTCCCCCCACTTGTGGAAAAGGAGCGTGTGTGGCTGAGGGGAGGAGCGGGAGGGGACTAAGATCCACCAGCTGCCAGTCGCCTGGGCATATGGCTTAGGACCTTGCCTGGAAGAGGTCCCTTAGCTAAAAGGACCTGGGGGGTCGGTGCAGGAGGCCTGTGAGTCTGTAACCCAGGTTTGGGGAAAACGCCCTGGGGAGCGGCTGGAAAGAAAGCAAAAATCTCAGCATGTGCCTTGCATGGCTTCTCTCTGCATGAACCCCGCCTCTACAGGTGCCCCCGTGAGCTTGTCTGAACCTTTGGGGGTTTAGGGAAATTGGTATTCTAGGTGAAAATTTCTGGCACACCAACCACCCCAGAAGAAAATGCACACACAGTGATTGTTTCCTGTGCAGAATCCTTGTCAGGTCCAGACTTCAGCCCTTCACCACACACTTCTGTGACACACACACACACACACACACACAGCCCCCTCTCCGCCTCCAGCCTGGTCAGAGGCCTCTCTTCCTGGGCTGCACCAGCCCTTTGTGTCCAGCAGAGGGCACTGCTGGGCTCCCGCTGCCGGGTCTCTCCCAGAAGTTCCCTCTCAAGCTCCCATCGTGGCCTGTGGGGGTCTCTGGTGGACTGCGCCCCAGCCCCTTTCTCCCAGTGACAGCCCCCGCCGGAAGGAGCGCGAACACTGGGGGCTGGCACGGACTGTGGACACTGGGGCTGGGGCTGCCCCCGCCTCCACCTCCTGCACCACCCGCGCTTCGGCTGTGCATCCCCCTGTGTCTGTGTGCAGTGGTGTCCCCGGTCTGCGGGCTCCTTGTGACCTCCTGAATGACTCCACCCATTGTCTGTGTCACGTACGTCTGTGCAAATGCAATTACATGTGTGTCAGCCGCCTCCATCCAGCATCGGGAGGTCATTGGGTTCGGGGGAATAAAACCTGCTTGGACCTGAGTCTCTCTGGAAGGAAGTGTGGGCCCACCCTTGAGACCCTCTCAGAGAGCCCGCCCTCCAGCCGGGAAAACGGGCCTGTTCCCGGCACCAGGAAGAAACCATTGGCGACTCCGTAAAAGCCAGGCCCGAGGCCTCCTGGGAACACTTCCTGCTGCCGTCCTGTCTCAGCCTGCGTTGAGTTTTCATGAGGATCCACGAAACTCCAAGGGAGGTGTGCTCCCCCGTTGGTCTCTGATATGAGAAGAAAACCTAACGGGTCTCACGCAGGCTGGGAGCCCTTTGCAGACACGAAGGCCTCTCCCAGGAAGGCGGCTGTCTGCTGGGCCTTCTCTCGGTGGGCCTGGGCGCGGTGGCTGGCTGCTGTCCTGTGTGTGTGGTCTGGTGTCGGTGCCCTATAGAATAGACCCACGCGTGTCGCTTCCCGTGAGACCCATCACTGGTGCATGCGGCTTCCTGCTTGGGGGAACAGACGGGAGCGGACCAGGCACCTGAGCCCGTCTAGACTGCTGCACACCACAGGCGGCCACCCTGCCGGCCCCACCCGGCCCTCCCCTTCCTGGTGTGCGCACACACGCATGTACACGCAGGCTCCGAGTGCCATTCCCTGCATCGCTATTTTCTTCAAACACATCGCTGTGTGGTGCATCACCTCCCTCGCCCCTCACCTTTCCCCAGTAGAGCTTATTCTGGTTAAAACGGATTCATTCATAAGGTAAGCAGGTAAGTAAGTGTGTGTGAGGCCAAGCAGAAGAAGCAGGTATGACAGCAGACCTACTCCGGGGTGGAGGTCAGGTTGCTGGGCTCTCACCCCGAGTTCTTCGGGAACCTTCCGGCATGATTTAGACAAGCCGCCTCGTCTTCCCAGGGCTCCTCGCCCTTAGAAAGCCCTCCGCAGGATTACAGAAAATTCCTGAGTGTCATCGGTGTGCTGAATAAAGGGAGGGGCGGGAGAGTGGTTTTCCCCGCTCGCCTGCCTCCTCCGGAGCCAGGGAACCTGGTTCATGTTTGTCAGGCGTCAGTGGGTGTGAGGCTGGAGATGGGAAGGAGGAGGCGAAGGGCTGGGGTGTTTGCCTCTGTCCCTGTTTGGGGAAGAGGCAGAGCTGGATCTCAGTTCCTGACACGGCCAGTACCTTTGCCTCTCCTCCTGGGTGCTAGAGGGGGCCCCTTCCTCTCTGTGCCTGGGGCGCACTCACCCCAATAACCTTGCCTTACATGTTTCCCTTGCACCTGCGTGTGGCCCTGGGAAGGGCTGGGGTCCTGCTAGGGTCCTCATCTCCCGGGCTCTGGGGCCTCGGAATCCTCCTTGACATCCGGGTGAGATGCTGACGTTGAGATGTTGTGTTGGTTTCACGGGACAGAAGCAATATTGCAGAGAATCGAGTTACTCCAGGCCCCGGCCCCGGCCAGCAGCCCTGGATGTCTCCTGGCTGTGCCCGGGGCTTGTTCCTGGCCTGGTGGGAAGGGGGCTGCTCTGGGAACTCCCAGCCGGGCTGCTGCGACAGTTCACATGCCTGAAAGGTGCTCCTAGGGGCTGTGACACGAAACAGTGTCCTTGGGGTTCATGGTTTGGGACCGTCAGGCCTGTCTGCCTCAGGCCTGGACAGATGCGGTCTGTGGTTCAGGACTCGAGGGCGCCAGGCCCGCAGGAGAGCAGCTGCCCGGGTGCGAGTCATTACCAGGCCCCGCAGGAGGTTGTCACAGAAAATTGCCCTCCCCCAAGCACTCATATGGCACTCTCACCGGGACCCCAAGCTGCCTGCAGCTGGCTTCCCGAGGCCTGGGATGAGCATGGGCATTGAGACTAGGACCCTGGCTCTCCCGTGATCGCTGGGGCTTCAGCAGAGTAGCCAGCAGGAGAATGCGAGCGCCGGTGCCCGGGGTTGGATGGGCACTGGGTTGCAGCCCTCCCCACACTTCTGGGAGACAGGACACCTTTCAGCCTGTGCCTGGCTGGCTCCAGCGCTGCCACCCCCTTGGCAACCTGTGCAACTCCCCCAGGCAGCCTGGCGCTTTCATCGGCAGCCAGAGCCCAGGCTCTGACGTCCTGGGAGGGATGTGGGTGTGGAGGCAGCAGCTGTTCCTTCTTGCCTGAGCAAGCTTCCCCATCCCTCCTCCCCTCCCCCTGCGAGGCCCAACTGAGCTGTTGCTTCGCATTTTGCAGTGAATGCAAATCTTGTGTTTGCTCATAATGAGCAGACCGGCCTGGAAAGAACCCGGTTTCCCCTAAACTTGGGCGTGTCCTTGCCTCCCCAGGATGCCTGAGTCAGCGAGGCAGGGGTGTGTCTGCCTGCTCTCTGGCCCCTGGCCCTGGTACTCCAGCCTCCCCAGAGAAGCTCGCTCTGGGCTCTTGCTGGACAGCTGCTCACTGCTGGGTGTGCCCAGCTTTTGTGCTGTGTTCAGACGGGATCTTTCTGGCCACACTGTTCCAAAGGCCCCTCCCGAGTTCTTTCTTCCAAACTGTGTCTCAGATCATCCCAGATACTGGTGGGCTCTGGGCGGCCTCAGCTCAGAGTCGGGTTGGAAGCTGCCTGCTCGACAGTGGGTGGTGGAGCTGGATGGGCGAGTCATCTGTTTAGTCTTTCTAATGCTGACCCGAAGAGCCCACACCCTGGTGGGAATGATGAAGACAGCTCCCTAGGAAGCCTCGCTCTCCTCTGGCCCAGATGCCGCCAGTGGACCAGGTCTCCCCCACGACCACTACCCCACGTCCGTCCAAGGGGACCCTGCACACTCCCCTCTCCATCGCCCTCACTTTACCTGGGGCCTTCTGCTTTCGTTCCCTCCTGTTGTCTTCCTTGGACCCCCAGTTGGCATCTCAGACAGCTGGCCCCAGGAGCACATGTTGATCTGCTTTGCTCCCCACCCCCCCACCCCCCCTTCTCATGGGAGCCCCTCACCATCCCCACCACCAACCGGGGGACCCTCACTGCCTGGCCCAGCCTCAGCTCCTCACCCTCTTCCCCTATTCAACAACTTCTTTCTCTTTAGACTTTTGTCTCTGCTCACCCTAAGTGGTCATCTCTTCATCTCTGACTGCTCTCAACTCAACAGACCATCCCTTTTTCTTTCCTTGTGAACAGCTGTCTTGTGGACAGCCTTCCCAGCCTGCCTTCCAACAGCCCCTCACCCAGAGGAGAGCCTCGATGTCAGGTGCCGGTGGAGGGTAAAACTCAGGTGTAAGTGGCCAGCTCCCCCCCCACACACACACACCTGCAGTTCCCCAGGGCTATGTGGTTGCCTACCGCATCAGCAATAGGTCTTGTCTGGCTCCAAGCCCCGCCTCTGGCCCCTTCCAGTGTGGTCTGATGTGATCCGCTGCCTCAGCTGGCCAGCCACGTGTCTTACAGAACCGAGCTGCCCATGTGGGCTGTGACCCATCAGACAGGTACTTCCCTCTAGCAATAGTACCCCCCCCCCCCCACCCCCCGCAGCAGGTCTGCATCTCAACCTTCCGCTCACTAGATGTGAGGCTGTGGACAAGTTATTCATTCCCCACCCCAGGCCTGGTTCCCTCCTCTGAAATCGGTGTGGTGAGAATACCTGCCTTGCAGAGAGGGTGTGAGGATGGGAGGAGAGAGTACAGGTAGAACAGCTGGCATCTGGTAGGTGATTAGTTAAGTCTTCATTTTTTTCCTCCATCCCTCACTGTAGCCTTTCATCTCTCTTTTTAAAATATATTTTATTGAATTTACAGAGAGGAAGGGATAGGGATAGAGAGTTAGAAACATCGATGAGAGAGAAACATCAATCAGCTGCCTCCTGCACACCTCCCACTGGGGATGTGCCCGCAACCAAGGTACATGCCCTTGACTGGAATCGAACCTGGGACCCTTGAGTCTGCAGGCCGATGCTCTATCCACTGAGCCAAACCAGTCAGGGCAGCCTTTAATCTCTTAAAAGAAACTCCCTCCCTATGAATTCTAAAATCCATTGCCTAAGCCCTCCCGAACCTTCCCGGAGTGCCCCTCCCTCGAGGCCCACTACACACACACCCTGAGCCCAGTCCTTGCGGTGACACAGGCAGGACCATCGGACGGCTAAGGCGGAGCATTCGCTTTCTGTGACGCACCCTGATGCCCTGGCCCTCGCTTATCAGCATCTCCTCTCGCGAGCAGCTCCTCACTTGTGTTTCTTTGCTTGTTAGTGTACCTGGGTTCACTGAGCATCTTCTAGAACCTCCACAATTTCCTGTGTTCACAAACCAGGTTGTTTTCCTCCTGGGAGCTAGTCTGTGTGCTGTCCCCCCGCCACCTGCTGGCTGAGCCTGGAAGGACACCTTCAACTCTTGAGAAGAAATGTGCCCATACCTCCCTTTCTTGAACCTCCTTTGTGGAGGAGACTCTCAACCCTCTGCCTGCACCCCTGCCAAACCAGCTTCCTAGCAAGGCAGGACCCTAAAAAGTGGAGCTTACAAGATTCTGAGGTGGCCATCCCCCCCTCACCCACCTCCATCAGTGGCGGGGGCCTCTCCCTGTTTACGATCCTATAAAAGGCTCCTGTCTGTGCCCTTCTATCCTCTCATGTCCCCCAACCAGCAGCCAATAGCAGATGTCCCCAGTCCTACCCTAGCATCAGGACCCCAGCAGCCAGTGCGCATGCCCGCCTCTCACACGTCTCCCCCACCCCTGCCCACCAGAGAACCGGGCTCCATGCTGCAGGCAGCACCTCCCTTATTCCAGCCCTCACCCCCAGGCCATTCTCCCTCATGCTCTCCCACGTATGGCCTAAGACTCACCAGCCACCCCAGCCTGACCCCCAGAAACTCCAAGCAGCTGGCCCTTCCCCCCTCCGTGTCCCCAGCTCCTCTGGGTGCCTTCTCTAGGCTGGGTACCGTTTACCAGTGTAGGTCTAATCCGTGCACTCTCCCAGTGGCCTGAGGGCTAGTGCAGCAGGCCTTCTGCCTATAGAATGGAGGACAGACGGGAACCAGACCACCTCACCTATGCAGGGCCTTCTGGCAGAACCTGCCTGTCTCTACAGCCAAGGAGCCCCCAGCTCTGGGCCCCGCTCCTCAGCCAGCACCCCCTTTTGGTGCTCTGCTGTCCTCAGATCCCTCCGCCTATAGGGCAAGGCAGGATCTCCATGGCCTGGTTCCAGAGGCCGCAGAACTCACCTCCTCCCCTCTTTCCCGGCTCCCTCTTATAAGATGGCACAAAGCATAGTCACTCCTGGAACCTGGGGCAGGAAGGGCCGTCTGCCCAAACCATGCCACCGTCTTTCTCATCGGTGTCCCCTCCCCCAGCCAGGGGAAGAGAAGCCATCAGCCCTGGGCCTTCTCCTCAGGCCTTGGCGGTGGGGACAGAGAGGACAGGGTGCACTTTAAATCTCTCCATGGGGACAGTCCAGAGCACTTAAGAAATCGTTGGAAATGCCCCTTTTCCAAAGCCAACCCATGACCCAGCCAGTTAACTTTTGATCACAGGGGCCTTGGCCTCTGGATGCCCCTGCCAGGGAATGGGCCTGGCACCCACTGGGAGGAAGCAGAGAGAGGTGGTTATGTTGGGAAACAGTCCTGGGGAAATGCATCTTTATTTTCAGAGGACAGTTCCCAAAAGGAAGGAGAATGAAAGTGAAAGTGTAGGAAGATGTGGACCCACAGGCCTCCAGTCAGACCAGTCCCAGGAGGGGAAGGCTGGACGAGGGTCAGGCATGGCTGTGAGGGTCTGCGGGCTCCCCACCCAGCGTCTGCTATGCCATCTTCCCGAGACCCCAGGGCAGGTGCAGGGAGGAGCAGCGCGGCCAGGTGGAGAGGGAAGGGATGAAAAGGCTTCACTCTGCAATACTGTCCACCTCCCAAACCTTACCCAGATCAGAGGGTTGGCCTCATGGGGTTCCCAGAAGGACCCCAAACCCAGGCTCCATCCCTACTCCTGCTACTCTTGCCTTTCCTCTGTGCTAGACGACATCTAGGCTTTGGGCCTCCAGATCCTTGGGGGCAATGCTGGCTCACTGTGCTCTTGAAGATGCAAATTGTGTAAATGCATGAAAATGAGGGTGGCCTGGCCACAACTCCCAGGGGGTTCTAAGACAGCAAAGGATAGAGCCCTATAGATGTGATAGAAACTCAGGTCCGTCCAGTTCTGGAATGCACGTTCTTTTTTTTTTTTAATATTTTATTGATTTTTCACAGAGAAGAAGGGAGAGAGATAGAGAGTCAGAAACATCAATGAGAGAGAAACATGGACCCGCTGCCTCCTGCACATCACCCACTGGGGATGTGCCCGCAACCCCGGTACATGCCCTCGACCGGAATCGACCCTGGGACCTTTCAGTCCGCAGGCTGACGCTCTATCCACTGAGCCAAACCGGTCTCGGCTGGAATGCACGTTCTTTTTTTTTTTTACTATTTTATTGATTTTTTCACAGAGAGGAAGGGAGAGAGATAGAGAGTCAGAAACATCAATGAGAGAGAAACATGGACCAGCTGCCTCCTGCACATCTCCCACTGGGGATGTGCCCGCAACCCAGGTACATGCCCTCGACCGGAATCGAACCTGGGACCTTTCAGTCCGCAGGCTGACGCTCTATCCACTGAGCCAAACCGGTTTTGGCTAGAATGCACGTTCTTAATTGCCTCCAATACTTGTAAGCTGTGTGATCTTGAATAAGTCACTTAACCTCTCTGTGCAAAGATTTTCTCATAAATTGAAGGTATTTGACTAGGATAGTGGTTTTCAATCGTTTCCAGCCATGTTATCCTTTCTTTAAGGAAGATCTTAGTGGAACCCCAACTTATACCTGTTTATTGAATAGCCCTCGCTTTATGGAATATAAACATGACCAGCTTCACCTTTCTTCCAAGCACTGCCTTTTAACATGGCCATTGAGCCTCCCTTTCCATTCCTTAGTGCCATCTCAGGCAGACCTTGGGCACTTTTCGTCTACCCAACCTATTTCAGTTTAAAGCTTCAATCCGGTGCCCACGACGGTGCCCACATCCTCCCATCCTCCATCTCTCTCTTTCGTATTTGACCGTGTCTTTTGTAGGAGCCACAGTGGGGAGCAGGGGTCTGCTCTTCTGGGCCTCGACTCATCTTCAGTGGTTGGAGTAAGGAGTAGAAAAGGGACCCATCTCATCACTACCTCCTGGGGCAGCTCCTGGGCTGTCGATGCCCTTGATCCTTCAGGTGTTCAGACGTGGCTGCGTGGGGGCCTTCAAGGCCTTCCCACCTGGTGCTGCAGGGTCTCCGCAGTCAGGCCTTTGAGACAAGGTTCTGGCCGGATGGCTTTGAGCTGGGCTGCCTTCCTTGGTGCTCATTGGACATGTAGGAGAGCCACCCATCTGGCCTGCCCGCTTTCTCCTCCTGCAGCAGGCACAGGGCAGATCAACAAGGCCGCTGCATAAGGAGGTGCCCAGCTGGGGAACGGGAGGGCTACTTCCCCTCTCATGGGCACCTGACACAGCGCATGGCTCCACTGGAGGCCCTTCACTTAGGGTGGGCAGCCTGGGAGCACCCGCCCTCCACGGGAGTTGCAGGGAGGCAAAGCCAGTCCTTCCCCAGGGCAGGGACTCTTTACAGGCGACAGTCCGCTCTCCGACATTAGCATGCATGAAAGGCTTGTGAAGGAACCCCGATGTACTGACCCCGCTCCAGGCTAAAGCAGCAGCGTAAAGGCAGGGTCCGGGCCTCTTGCATTTGCGTTCTCAAGGTGAGTTTTACGTCAGAGGCATCCAGGCTTGGGAACCGCTGCCCCATCAAATGGCAGGAGCAGGGCCAACTAGGCTGGGTTCTCCCTTTTTAAGGGCGTGGGGGACACCTAGGGCCTGGCGCCCTCACTTTGAGGTTTTAGACACAAGGGGAAGGTAACAGAAGAGTTCCCAGTCAACATCTTATGCACGTGTTTTTCAACCCTGCCTAACAGCAGCCCTTCATAGGAAATCTTGCCAGAGCCCACGTAGAACTCAGCTGGAGTTAAGCACGTGACAGGGCAGGGTAGGGCCTGGGGCAGGTGGTGAGCGGGGCTTGGACAGCAGGGTCGCAACCCCCCGGGTGAGATAACCATGCGGGCCCCTTCGGCTCACTCTAAGAACCTCCTGTTGACGTCAGATTGGGGGTGGGAATGGAGCCAGAGGTGTGGGCAGAGACTAGGGAAGCAGGCCAGCTGGTACCCACAGCAGGTGCAGAGCCAGGGAGGGCCAGGAGGGGCACAGCAGAAGGGAACCGGGCTCCGGAGGGGGCCTGCTGGCTTCCCAGTTCTGCTGAGCAGCCGTCCCCAGGCAGAACCCCAGCAAGGTGTGCTCCCCCCATGTGCCCCTGAGCAGGGGGAAGAAGAGAGACAGTGGCCCCAGGACCTGCAGCCGCCACCCCCACCGGGGCCGCAGAAGGAAGGGCAGGAGGAGAAATCCGGCGGGGACGAGAGGCCCGCCACAGAGCCTCCCAAGATCCTGGACACACCGCTAAGCGAGGGCGACGAGCCCATCACGCTGCCGGCCCAGCAGGACCACGGGCACAGCGTGCAGATGGAGGGCTACCTGGGCCGCAAGCACGACCTGGAGGGGCCCAACAAGAAGGCATCCAACAGGTGGGTGGAGAAGAGGCTGCAACAAGAGGGGAGCCTGGGCAACATAGTTCTGTGCTGGGGGAGAGGGTGCCCTCTACCTCTGGCCGTGAGTGTTCCTGGGCGCCCCTCTGACACCTGGCATGATGGGGAAAGCCTGCCTTCAGTTCTGGTCCCAAGTTCAAATGCTGTGACCTTGTGCAAGTTACTCAGCCTAAGTCAGTTTCCCCCTTTGTAAGATGATGCTAGCATGCCTCTTTGATGCGGACACCAGGCCTGGAGCAGCGTAGAGACCACCAGTGCCGTTACTCTGATCCCAGGGCGGGGTAGGTCAGTCTGGCACTGACAGCATATCCTTGACCAAGTCCCACTTTTTACCAATCGGGGCTTGTTTCCCCAGCTTTAATACAGGAGAGTGGGGTCGACGTAAATGCAGCGACTCCATGACCTTGAGGAATTCCTTCAAAAGCTGTGTCCTTTCCTGACTTGGAGGCAGTCACGCCCTTGGGTTTGTTCTACCCAGAGATGCCTCTTTAAGGACTCTGGGCCTCCACCTTCAAGCCGCTGTCGGGGGTCCCAGGGACTGGGTGGCAAGGAGGTCGAAGCCAGCCATGTCGCAGGACCAGCCGGCAGCACACACAGTCTGTCCTGGGGACGCCAAAGCTAATGCAAGTTCCAGAAATGAATTCGGGGGCTCCACCGCCTGAAGAGGTGTACTGCCTATGTGGAGAGTCCACCAGGAACGAGGAAAGTAGCATTTATCGAGCACCTACTGCATACCAGGCATGATGTTAGGACTGACGGAATCTTCCTGACTGCCCTGTGATATTGAGGTTTCCATCTTCGAGATGGGGAAACAGAAGCTCAGATTAAACCATTTGTTCCAGGCAGGATTTTATCCCCAGACCCAGACCCTTCTTAGCAGCTGCCTTACTTGGGCTACAACTCAAAGGTGGTGGTGAGGGCTGGAGAGCCCCAAGCTGGGCGTCAGGAAGCTGGGCTCGGTGAACTGGCTCTGCAGCCAGCTCTGTACAGGTCACCTTCTCTCTCCAACCTCCCTGCCCTTCCTCCCTGCGTGCCCTACTAGTGTTCCACCTTCCTGCCCTCCAAGAGGGAGGGAGAAGTAAGAATGAGGAGGCGGCGAAGGAGGGGGAAGAAGGAAGAGGAGCTTAAGATTTCTCAGAGTTCATCTCTGAAATGGCAACATGTTCCCCTTTCTCATTGGGGAGCTCGGGTTAGCCCACGGCAGCTACAAGCTCGCTGTTGTCACCCAGCACACCAGCTGAGACGAGCCTTGATTTGCACAAATACGTTTCTTGTACAAGTGCTAGTACAGTTTGCTGGGCATATATCAACAAAACAAAAAGTAACAGCAAACAAAACAAGTAACAGCAACCACCAAACAAAACCCGGCTCTGAGCACGTCACGGCTCTGTACTGAGAATCCAGTGTGCTCGTGGGCGGGGAGGTGCTGTGCAAAGTGTACGCTGTTGGTCTCAGACTCGACGATTCTACTAAAAACGTATCTCAAGGTAAGATCAACGTTATCGGCAAAGGTTTATGCACAAGAATGTTTACCCCCTGGTCCACCAATAAAGGGATTATTTATATACGTGTGATGGGATGTTGTACAGCTATTCAAAATTACTTTCAAGAGATATTTAAGGATTTGAGGATGTCCTCGTGATATAATGTTAAGCATAAAGGCAGGACATAAAACTGGATACATAGTATAATCCAATTTTAGCTATATGCGGGGGGGGGGGGGGGGGGGCGGCAAAAGTAGGTTTACAGTGGTAATACAGATAAATAACACAATTAACAAATAATACAAGAATAAACTCTGTTGCATATACTCACAACTGTAAACCTACTTTTGTCCACCCGGGAATGTGAGTGGAAAAACATGTGAATAGAAAAAAAGACTAGAAATACATGAAATGTTAACAATAGTTAACTCTTTGAAATGAAATTACATGGAGATGACTTTTACTTCCAAGAAAATGTATTACTATTTATCAGGGCAAAAATGGTGTCATAAAACCAGGGGCAGCTCTAGGAACTCGGGGGGTGACCTGGCCGTCTGCATCGTTGCAGGTCCTGGAACCACCTGTACTGTGTGCTCAGGAACAGCGAGCTGACCTTCTACAAGGACGCCAAGAACCTGGCCCTGGGGGTGCCCTACCACGGGGAGGAGCCCCTGGCCCTGAGGCATGCCATCTGCGAGATTGCTGCCAACTACAAGAAGAAGAAGCACGTCTTCAAAGTGAGGTGAGGCCCCTCCTGTCCACCGCCCTTCCCTGGGGGTGTGACTGGCAGGAGTGGCTGGACAGGGGCCTCTACATGGGGCCAGCTCCATGCCTGAGTTGCCCCACAGGGACTTTTCAAATCAAAAAGGCTGAGGGCCCGGATTCTTACCTCTCTCCGGTGCTGTGCGCCTGAGAGGAGCTGTGGCATCAGAGCCAGCCCTCTGCCCGGGTAGGGGCCCCAGAGGTGGCCCAGGACAGGAAACCCTTTGTCCTCCTAGGTTGAGCAATGGCAGCGAGTGGCTCTTCCATGGCAAGGACGAGGTAAGTGCAGGGCAGCCTAGCCCAGCCCCTGGGACCCAGGGCAGATGGAGAAGGCTCCCTCAGAAGGGGCAGTCCTAGGGCCTCCCTCCCGTCCTCTGGGGAGGTGTGAGGCCTGACCCTCCCGCCCAACAGGAGGAGATGCTGTCCTGGCTGCAGGGCGTGAGCACCGCCATCAACGAGTCCCAGAGCATCCGCGTCAAGGCCCAGAGCCTGCCCCTGCCCTCCATCACCGGCCCTGACACCAGCCTTGGCAAGAAAGACAAGGAAAAGAGATTCAGCTTCTTCCCCAAGAAGAAGTAGCCTCTTGCGGCGCCCCACAGGTGGGGCCGGGCTGCGGGTGCCGCAGTGCCTCCCTCGACTGCCCAGGACAGGCTGGGGCGTCCTCGGCCTTGACCTTGGCCACAGCCCTCCTCCCGCCCGGCCCGCCTCCTGGGCCCACGCTGCACTGCAATAGCTGCCTTCACCCGCCCGACGCCTGCTCCCCCACCATCTGCAGAGCGGCTCCAGGGACACAGGCTACCGGCTTCGCTGGGCCTCGGGGCCTGGGGGTAGGATACGGTTTCCCAGGCACGCGCCCTCCTCCCCACCCTATGTTGAGGATGCACCAGCCCCCCAGCCCCATACGAGCTAGAGCAGGAGGCTGATGGGTCCTCAGATGCTGCCCGCTCCCAAAGCAGATCTTGCATGGGATCAGCCCCCACTTGGTCCAAACCAGAGAAAGGGAAGAGGACACTGGGAATACCTGACCCACCCCCGGGCACGAGGAAGGAGCCTCCGGGTAGGCCCACAGGGAAAAGGGCTGCTGGGGCCTGAGGGACATGATGGCCCTGCCCCCACTGGGCTTCCTCAGAGCTGAGACTCTCACCTCAGGGGCCACCACATCCCTTCCCCCCTCCAAGGTCTGTGGGTCCCAAGGGCAAGGGGCCTCTCGCCACTTCCAGCACTCTGCCACCACCACAGGTGGCAGAAGGGCCAGGAAGCTCTGCAGCGGTCCTCTAGACCTTCCGTTGAAGCTTAGGGCTAGCGCTCAGACCTGAGGGAGGTAGACACGTCCTGACACTGCCTAAGGCGCTGCCTCTCCGCGCTGGGACCCCTCCCAGTAGCAGCTGAACCAGCAATATCCACTCAGACCCAGGCCCCCTTCGAGACAGTACAATCCCCAGATACCAGATGGACAGCCCAGCACCTGGAGTCAAGCAGCCCAAAGCCAAATGCCCAGTGTGTACTGCCTACAGCTGGTCCCACCCGAGGTTACCGGCTGATAGACAGCCAAGTTCGTGTATGACCTACCGCCCTGGGACGGCAAACCTGGCCTCACCTGGGGGTTACCACCCTCACCACACAATCCATGGACAGCTGGACAAATGCTGGGGCCAGACCCATGAAGGTGGGGCACCCCTTGCTCAGCTTCTCTGAAGGTCCCGGCCTTGGGTCTTGGGGGAGTCACACGGGTGCAGAAGTCACCAAGGGTCACCCCATCCCCAAGCTCAGCTAAAGGGGCCCTGTAACCTAGGTGCACAGGGACGGCCTTCCCAGGCTCTGAGGTTGATTTCCCGAGGGAAGGGGGCTGGGTCCACAGGGATGTCCCTGCGGCTCTTCGAAAGCAATGCAGCTCCAGCCCAGTGTCTTACCGGGCTCAGTCCCGCAGAGGGGTGGAGCTGGTGGCAGTGCCCACTTCCCCTGGGGAGACCACACGAGGCCCTGCGGCTGCTGCTGCTGCTTCCATCACCCTCCCCAAGAGGAGCCTTAGATTCTTCCAGCGGTGGGTGAGGCCAGGTAGAAACCTGGGGATGGGCATCCGGCCTTCCCAGGAACACTCAGCACTTAGCCTGAGTCTTCCGGGGCAACTCGGCACACCTCGGGGATCAAGGCCACTACGTCAAGGTGAAGTTGACCTCAGCGGACAAGAACCATGGGCGGGAAGTTCTCCGATGGGAGCCTGACATCCCTGGATCGGGTGGTCCCGCCCTGCAGCCAGGGCCTTCATGTGGCCTCTGTACACGTAACCCTGCAGCCCTCTTTGTACCTACAGGGAGTGTAGTATAGACCACTCGCTAGCCTCTTTCTGCACCTGGGGAAACCGAGGCAGGAGGCAGTGAGGTAACTACACTCACCTGGCAAGAAAGAAGGCCTCTGGTACATCTGAGGGCACGTCCTGCTCCGGGCAGAGCCCGTTCCCTGCTGAAGAGCAGGTGCTGGCAAGTCTCCCTCCACTGCTTCCCAGGCCAGTCTTGAGGGAGCCCAGGGCCAAGGCCGCCCCTCCACTCCACGTGTGCCAAAGTAGCACCTGAGCGAGGAATCTCAGCCCCAAAGGAAGCACGAGGACCCAACCGGCCAGGTCCCCGACGATCAAGGGTAGCCAGCTGCATGCGACCCGCCGCCTAGTGCCAGCTCCCACATCACACCACACAGGCCCCCAGACCCTCCAACTGGGCTGACAGTGCAGGCACCCAGCTTTGGGAGACGGTGCCACATGGGGGCGAAGCCCCTGGTGCCCTGGCAAGGCAATTGTGGTGTTTTGGGCTTTTTTGTCCTCCTTCCATTTTCTACTCTGCAGTCTTTTAACAGAATTCCCAAACTAGGTCGAGACAGCTCCAGTCCACACCAGCACACCAGGCTTCCTCCCAGGGCAGTTGAGGAAGCTCCCTCTGGGCATGGCCGGGTGGTCCTCCTGCCCCTTCACCCCCTGGCCTCCACGGACTCTGGCTGAGGGGGGATGGATGATTCTTAGGCTTCCCTCCCCCACTAGCACCCATCACAGGAGGCCTGTCAGAGGCTCCCGTCCCCAGCACTTCCTTCCTGCCTATTGGAGGGCAACAAGGGTCCCGGAGGCTGGTCCTGGATCCCCTCCTCCCTTCAGTGGGAGGGGCAGAGAGCCCAAGGGCCACATGACTTGGTCCCTTGGACACGCAAGCTCAGGGAGGACAGAGCGGAGGAGGCAGCTACAGAGGACTTTGCAACCCTGTTGGGCACAGACCACGCAACCTGGGGCCAATTGGGCCTCGTCCTCTACCTGCTCAAACGTGCTTCCACCAAACAGGAAACCCATTTACTAGTTTTTCTAATAAACCAATAATGCTCCACATTTCTCTCCATTTCGTATTTGACAAGCCTTGTCTCCCTTTGCCCTGGGCCAAGGAAGGCTGGTTGAGCAAGCAAGGAAGGAGGGAGCCGTTTCCAAGCCAGACTCTCTGGTTTGTCTCTGAGTCTTACGGGCCAACTCTGCCAGCACCTACGTCCTGCCTCACCCGAGACCCTGATTCAAGCTCAGTTGCCCATGCATCCAACCATCTGAGGGCCTGCTGCAGGCCTTTCCCCAGAGCTCAGGACAGAGGTCCTGGCTGGACATCAGAATCGCCAGAATCGCCACGCCTCATCTGCCCCGGGCGGGGGTGGAATGTAGGTGTGCCGTGCCAGCACAGCCAAGGGTTCGGTGAGCCTGAGGAGGGGCGGTGAAGGATTAAAGAAGAATAAGCTGGGTCTGGGTGGACCTCCCATGCCTGGCTGAGGCCACAGAGAGAGATCCAGCTGCAAGCTGAGCCTTTATTTTACAGCCAGAGGTAAACAAGGTAGTGGTCACCATAGTTACAATGTTCTTGTGAGTTTCACTTGTTTTGGCAACACTTGTTGCACCTCCCACAGCCCATTAGCTACCCAGATAGGATCTAGGGAGAGTCATAGGTCAAGCCTAATTATGCTAAGAGAGCTGTGCCCTCTAAGCTGGGACTTGTTTGTGGCTTTGCCAACAGGTCAGTCCGAGGCTTAACCCTATAACCGCTCCCTACATGCGGGCATAGCCATTTTTTCAAAAGGCTCCACTGATGATTCTAATGGGCAGCCGGGGAGAACCACTGAGCTGGCCCAAGGTTCCCAGACGCATCCAGATGCCTGTGTGAGAATCTCCCGGGGAAAGTACTCACTACAACTTCCCAGGCCCCACCCGCTGAAGAGTCTGAGGCAGGGAGTTTGAGAAGCAGCGAATCATCCATCTCCTTCAATTTACAGATGAGGGAAAAGCAAGAGTTGAGGTGGCCCGGCTAAGTGAACAGCAGGGCTAGGACCAACACCCGGGTCCCCTGGCTCTCGCTCCGTTAGGTTTGTGGCTACTCAATGTCATGACCCAAGGCTTGCCTGGTAGAAGCCGGCCCTCTCCTCAGTGGCAGGAAGTGGCCACAGAACACGGCAGCAGGTAGAACATGGGCATCTCTGGCCTGTCGGCTCCGCCAGCCTCAGCAGACTCTGCGCATCCACCTGTAGATTGACTCTGTCCCCCGAAGGCAGACGACTCGTGAGGCCCTGAACCAGCAGACCTGTGGGGACCCTCAGGACAGTTCTACCATCTGGGCCCCGCAACCCCCTACCGTGGGGCCTTGACTTACGAATTTAATTCGTTCCGTGATGGAGCTCGTAACTCAAATTACTCGTATGTCAAATCTTAAAGTGAACGAGTGAGACACGTGATGCTGGGCTGATGTTGTGGTGTTCACTGTGACGTTCGCTGCGCCAACTAGCGGTGGGGTATCTGAAGCTGGCTCGTAACCCGAATTTTAGCTCGCAACTCAAAGCAAAAAATCGGCCGAGACGGCTTGTATCTCGAAAAACTCGTTAGCTGGGACACTCGTAAGTCAAGGCCCCACTGTACTCCCAGGCCCCAGACAGAGGGAACAGGGCAGAACAAGGCAGGTCCACCATGGACCAAGGGCAGAAAACCCAATAGAAAGAGGGAGGCATTCTTAGCCTTTCTGAATCAGACACTTTGAGGAAAGATGAAGACTAAGGATGCAGCCCATAAAAATGCACCTGTACTCCTCACCCAGGCTCCCGGTTCAGAATCCCCACCTCCTAGGATGTCTCCCGGGAATGGGAGAGAGAGTAAAGGGCACCAGGCACTGGGAACTTCTGCCCACTAGAAAAATGTCCCGTTCACCACCCTCCCCCACACACACTCCCCCCGCCCCGCCCTTACTTCCTTTAGTCCAGCTTTGTTCCTTGAGGAAAAGAGCTCAAGGAACATGACCCCTGCCCCCAAGACAGGTTGCCAAGCTGGGGCTGGACAGAGAAGTCTGTGGGAGCAGAGCGGCCGAGAACAGGCCCTTCCCACACATCCCACTGCCCCAACCGCCCCCACGAGGACCTGGTGCCTGTGCTTCGTGAGCACGGACAGTGGATGAGTGAACGTAAAGCTACAACCCCCACGCCCGC
>NW_006288250.1:1862005-1862926 GCF_000327345.1 Myotis davidii
AGACACCCCCGCCAGATCAACTCTCCCACCCCAGCCAGGCCAAGTCACCCCCACGCCTGCCTCCCTAAGACACCCGCCAGATCAACTCTCCCACCCCAGCAGGCCCAGGAAAGAGGCCACACAGGTCGGTTGGTCAGCAGTGGTTATTGCACCATTGGCAGATAATGAAATGTGTATACATTAGCGACATCCACAGGGTCAGCAAGACAACCCACAAAAGTACCTGAACTGATTCCGTTCCATTCTTCGTGGGAGGGGAACCAAGAGCGGAGAAAACACGCACTCACACAGACACACCACAGAACGGAAAGCAATAAATTATGGGCCTCGTTCCGGCCTGGATGCCAAGGAAAGGCACAACCCAAGAGCAGAGCCCCTCCAGCCACCTGCGCCCATCTCCTCCGTCCGGCCATGGCCAGCCCACGCTGGAGGCCTGAGCAGGGCGTGCTCTCCCGGAAAGAGGGGAGCTTAAATATTTGGCTTCTTATCAGAGAACTATATACAAGGGAAGTGGCCACACCGGCCTGGGGAAGAGGGGCTCGGGAAGGTCACTGTGGAAGGTCACTGTGAGCCCGGGCAGTGCAGGGCGGTCACCGCGGGTGAAGGCACTGGCTGAGTGTGCCAGCGCAGTCTTCCCGGCCGGCCTTTCGGGAGGCCCGGGGCGAGTCTCCTGGAAGGAGCCATCCCCCAGCTCCTCCCTCCCCAAATCAAGAGTCAACCTATAGAGTTCAAGGCCTGGAATCTCTCCCTCAGGTTTCTCACTCGGCCTTGCTGGCTCGGGTCCACTGGGTCCCCGGGATCCTCTTCCTTCGGCCAATTCTCTGCAGACGCCTGCAGATCCTGGCCCTGCCCCCCGACGGCTGCTGGTGAGCCGGGTCCCGCAGCGGGGCCAGGCAGGGGGCCCTTCTCCAGGACGATCAC
>NW_006288250.1:1863422-1864193 GCF_000327345.1 Myotis davidii
GTTCCTGGAGGTGGCAGCCGGGGGGCTGAAGGAGGAGCACCGCGGCGACATCTCCCCGGCAGAGCCAGGCCGGGACAGGCGGTGCTCCTGGACCAGCAGCTGCTCCTGGTCGAGGGACAACACCGGCCTTCTCCTGCCTGTGAGGAGAGAGCGGCGCCTGAACCACTGGGCGGAGGGGGCGGGAAGGGAGGCCTCTGAACTGCCCTCCGCACACTCTGGGCAAGGCTGGTTGGTGGGGTTTGGGTGTGATGATGGAAGAGAAATCTCACTGACCATGCGCGGCCCCTTTATCAAAGGGAAATAGGAAGAATAAAGAAATGGCAGTTGCCGAAACCGGTTTGGCTCAGTGGATGGAGCGTCGGCCTGCGGACTGAGGGGTCCCAGGTTCGATTCCGGTCAGGGGCATGTACCTGGGTTGCGGGCACCTCCCCAGTGGGAGATGTGCAGGAGGCAGCTGATCGATGTCTCTCTCTCATCGATGTTTCTAACTCTCTATCTCTCTCCCTTCCTCTCTGTAAAAAATCAATAAAATATATTAAAAAAGAAAGAAAGAAAGAAATGGCAGTGGACAAGAATCAAGAGTCAAAGGAAGAAAGATGAGAGCTCCTGCTCTCCTGGAAAAAGGGGGCGCTGAGAGGGGCACGGACATATTTCCTCCAGAGGCCCTGCTCCACGGGAAGGCTGGGGAGGGCAGAGGGAGGGCTGGGGAGGGCAGAGGGAGGGCTGGGGAGGGCAGAGGGAGGGCTGGGGAGGGCAGAGGGAGGGCTGGCG
>NW_006288250.1:1864879-1868872 GCF_000327345.1 Myotis davidii
AGGAAGGGCTGGGGGGCTGAGGAGGGGCTGGGGGGCAGAGGAAGGGCTGTGGGGCTGAGGAAGGGCTGAGGGTGCAGAGGAAGGGCTGGGGGACAGAGGAAGGGCTCCACCAGGGTAGCACACAGGCCTCGGGGCGTTAGACCGGGTGCCAGGGCTCCCCCTGGCCCTCAGTGTGAGGTCCAGCCCTCTCTTTGGTAGAGGTCCTTTAGGGGTCACTTTCTCCCAAAAGCCAAGTGGCTCCTAAAAGGTTCTTCTGCCCCAAACTTGTAGGAGGGGCCCACCTCCAACCCCCTCATACCTTTGCCACCCAACGGCCCTCCAGCCTCCTCCTGCGGGTGGGGAACGGCGGGTGCTGCGTCTTCCCACGGCAGTGGCGGCCTGGCCGTCCCCATTTTGCTCTTGATGCGGAGGCTGTACTGGCGGGCCAGCTGGTAGACCTTGATCTTGGCCTTCTCGCTCATGTGGCCGTCCATCATGTGGGAGAGCTGCACTATGCAGGGGTGCAGCGGGGCCGCCAGCTCTCCCTGGGCGCCACTGGTCAGCTCCTTCACCAGCTCCTTCAGCTCCCGGGCCAGGTGGGCCGGGCTGGGCCGCCCAGTGGGGGAGGCGCTCTCCGGGGAGGCAGTGACCGACTCTTCGGTGATGGCGCCCAGCTCGTGCTCCTCCAGGATGAAGAGAGGCTCATGCAGGTCAAAGCCATTGGCCTGGCCTTGGCCCGGCCCCTTCCGAGGACTCGCCCCAGAAGACTCCATCCCCTCCCAGATCTTCAGGATTTCCGAAGACGGGCGGAACTCAGCGTCTGTGATAGGAGCTGGGTCCCCAGCACCGGCACCCGCCTGGCCTGGTCCCGGGAGGTCAAACAGGGCCCAGGAAGCCGGCCTGGAGCCCGCCTGTCTCCTGTGCCCCAGTGGGGCCACCGGCTCCGGGTCCTGCTTGGGAAGGTTGTTGAACCTGGAGACGGAGTTTCTCACCAGGCCCTTGGGGATGTAGGAGAGGCTCTCCCGGCGCCGGACGCTGAAGCCCGCGTCATGGTGCTCTGCGTTCTCGTAGTAGCTCTTAATTCTGTCCAGCAGCAGCCGGTCCCGGGTGGAGAGCATGGTTTCCTTCTTCTTGCAGGAGGACCTGTCGGTCTCCGCCGAGCAGCCCGGGCCTGGGGGCTCCGTCCCGTTGACAGAGGGGCCACTCTCCGTGGCCACCCCTACACTGAGGTCCACTTCGGGGGGGAGCTGAGCGCTGAGGGCGTCCGTGGTGCTGCCGCAGCGGGCCAGGCCCTTCTCGCTGCCCTCCAGGCTGAGCACACTGCTGCTCCGGCTGGTCAGCCTCGGGGTCGCGAAGCCAGGGGACTTGCCGTCCTCCAGGGCCAGGCTGCTCCGCCGGGAGAAGCTGCTGACGAACCGCTCAGCAATGACACTGGCCTGGTCCAGCACAGAGGGCGGCAGGAGGCTCTCGGGCTCCTGGGCAGCCCCCGTTTCCTCCTCCTCCTCCTCTTCCTCCTCCTCCTCTTCCTCTACCTCCTCCTCCTCTTCCTCCTCACTGCTCAAGGCCTTCATGTCCTCGGAGCTCTCGGCCACCGCGAAGTCCACCACGTCGCTCGGGTGGCCGCGCCCCAGCGGCTCCCGATGGGCGTCCAGGACTTCCGGAGACTCTGTGTCCGAGGGCATCTCCTCGGCGCTGGGACCCTCCTCGGCAGCAAACACCTCCGGCTCTGCCCCCGGCTCCAGGTCCGGCTCAACCTGGGACAGCACAGAGAGCTCACATGAGACGGGGGATGAGGGACAGCGCGACTGCTCAACACCGAGTGACAGGGGCTGCGGGTTTAGGACGGAAGGGGCAGCAGGTCCTGAGGGAGAGGCACGTGGGGCTGTTCCTTGGTGACCCTGCAGCGGGGGTGCTGGGCCCATGTCCTCAAAGCCCAGGAGAAGTCTCGGAGCGCAGACGGGCAGAGCGGTGAGCCTGTGCAGCCTGTCTGGGAGCTACAGGGGCCGGAGGAGCACACACACAGGACCAGCACTCCCCGCCCAATGGAGCCCTGAGCCCTGGCGCTCCCCACACGGGAGTTGTCCTGGGTGCAAACCCCAGGCCTGAGCAACACGAGAGACCACTCCTACTTCCCTGAGGGGCCAGGGCCTCCCCTGCAGCTCAGGGCTCCACCCTCCTGGGGGACGGCGCGGGGGGGGGGGGGGGGGGGGAGGCAACAGGACCACATGCTGAGATCCTGCCAGAGGGCGAGACGGGAATGTGGCTCCTGTGGATGACTCTGCATATGCCCAGCAGATGGGCAAGGAAGGAAGCGAATGTGATAAACCTATGGGTCATCTGAACCACAAAACTGGCCAGAACAGGCAGCTTTTCAGAGAGGTCTGTAGGGAGAAGTTAAGAGCAAACACTCTATAGTCTAAGGAACTGATCCAGTCCAGAATCTGCAGAGCAGAACCCGAGACCCAGGCCTGCATTGTCCAGCGAGAACAGCCACCAGCCCCACGTGCCTTCAAGCCCCTGAAACGGGGCCAATCCAAACTGAAAACAGCTGTAAAGGTAAAATACACCCCAGACTGCCAACACCTCATACAAAAAAAACAAAGCATCTCAATGGCTTTTTATATTGATTACATATTGAAATGACAGTGTTTGGGACATGCTGGATTAAATGATTTTTTAAAATTGATTGTAAAAGGGGGGGGGGCGGGGAGGGGGAGAAACACACTGAGCTACCCAGCCAGGACAGTTAAATGACATTTTAATGTGATTACCAGACCATTTAAAATTATACGCAGCCCTGACCGGTGTAGCTCAGTTGGTTGAGCACTGTCCTGTGCACCAAAAAGTTGCCAGTTCAATTCCCAGTCTGGGCACGTGCCTGGGTTGCAGGTTCAGTCCCTGGTCTGGGTCTGTACGGGAGGCAGCCAATTGATGTTTCTCTCTCTCTCTCTCGCTGCCCCCCCCCCGCTTTAAAATCAATAAAAACATATTTTAAAAAAATAAAATGATGTGTGGCTAGCATCGTATTATCATTGGATAGCACCACTCTAGGCACTCATCCAATGCCATCCAGGTGAGGCTCACCCCGGGGTCTAGGCCTCATGAACAAATCTTTATAACTTAGGGGAAGCAAAGGGCTCCGTTCCCAGACGGCATGGGGTGGTGAGAAAAAGAGCATGGGCTCCTGAGTCACAGACCCCCGTCTGGTCTCAGCATGGCCCCTCCATGCCAGGCACATCACCCAACCTTTCTTAGCTATCGCAGGGGACAGACAGAGGAAATAAACATCAGACATGTAGGAAGTACCGAGTGGACATCAATATGCTGCCCTGTCGCCCAGGTGGGCACAGGTATGATTTAAGTGTCTGGACCCCTGGCAGGGACAGGGCCGTATGCCCTACACAAGGAGACCTGGCCAAGGGGATCTAAAATCTGGTCACTTCTGCTGACTGTGCCCCTCTGGGCAAGGGATCACATCTACCCAAAGGCACAGGCACCTTTTCTGATTCATGGAAAAGCGCCGTCTGCTCACCAAGCCAGGCACCCACAGACCAGACAGCTTTCCTGAAGGGGCAGGAGTCCTGTCCCCATGGGCCCTATGGGGGAGCCCATGCCTGGAAGCCCCGCCTGCAGACACCTCTGCACTGCCCCCCTCCCGCCTGCCGGCCCCTCACCTCAGGCAGGGAAGAAACGGACTCGAAGCTCATGCGCTTCTCGGCACAGGTGGGAGACCGGCCGCTGGGCCGCCGGCAGCTCTTGGGGCCTTCAGACTCCCTGCGCCCCTTCCCCTGCAGCAAGAGGGCAGCCGTCAGGTGCCGGGACAACGGGGAGCCGGTCCCTTCTGCATCCCACCTCGGGCAGCACCTCCTGAGCCTAGGGGGCTGGGCTTTGCTGGGAGCCAGCCCTGGACCGGAGCCACTCCACAGCCAACGTGAACTGGTCCCTGCCAGGCATGCGGCCTCAGGAAAGCCCCACCCTCCCGACCCTTCCAGCCCTGCTGTGTGCTGCCTTCCC
>NW_006288250.1:1869272-1881889 GCF_000327345.1 Myotis davidii
CGCGTTGGGTGGTGTGCTAGTCCACGCCCAGGACTGGAACAGTGCATGCCAGGGGCTCACCAGGGTGTGACAGTGAGTGAGGGGTTAAGAAGTGCTGAGGGCAGAAGCAAAGGAAGGACAGAGGGGTGGAGAGGGCAGGGCAGGAGACTCCAGGATGGGCATGGGCTTGCACATGCCAGGGAACATGCAAGGAGGAGGGGAGATCAAAGAGACACCTCACCATAGCACCCCGGGAGAAAAGTAAAGCGTTGGCCCGATAGTGCCAGCAGTGGAGGGCGGCCAGCAGGGAGCTGGCAAAGTCGGCTACCTGCTCCGCCACTGCCAGGCTCTCCTCCTCCTCCTCCTCTTCCTCTGAGCCTGGGGGCTCTGGCCCAGACCCCTTCTTGCTGCCTTCATGCCCTGCCAGGTCCTCCAGAGTGACCTGAAACGCCTGCTCCTGCTCCTCGTCCTCCTCCACCTCCTCCTCCTCCTCCTCCTGCTCCTCCCGGGCAGCCCCTTCGGGCTCCGGCTGCAGGCCCTGCAGGCCCCGAGTACGGGAGGGCTGCCCACAGTCCAGGAGAGCGCCAGTGCTGCCCGCATGCTGTTCAGAGCAAAGACTCCTCGTGACCAGCCCTGGGCAACACCCCTCCTCCTACCGGTGGCTGGGGGTGAGGAGGCTTTATACATAAATCCACATCTAGACAACAACCCCTGGTCTCCACTGGAGCCCAGAGAGGACCAGAGGGGGAGCAGGGGGTAGGGGTGGGGGGTGAACAGATGGGGTGGGGAAGAGGAGGGGGCAGGTTTCTCATGGTAGGAAGCTGGGACCTGGGAAAGCCAGGAATGGGGCCTGGTTAGGAACTCAAAGCCCCAGAGAGGCCTGCCTGCCCCGGAGAGAGGAAAGAATGAGAGAGGATCCAGGCTGGGCAGGCCACCACCATGGTGTCTTTCCAGGAAAGGGTACAGAAGGGTCCCTGGGACACGGGCCATGGCTCATTCATCTCTGTGGCCCTCATGACAGAGCCTGGTACATAGGAGGTGCTTGGTAGGTATTTGTCAAATGAACAGAGACAATGAGAGCTGAAGGGGCCAGGGGCTGACCTGGGCAATCCCACCCCTCTCGACCCAGCCAGGCCCCTCTGCCCACAGCCTTACCTTCATTCCCCCTGCTCTGGCCACTCTGGTTGCTGCCACCACCACAGAGTCCCAGCACATGGCGAGGGGAGGAAGAGGGGATGGGTGGACAGGAGAAAGAGCCTCTTTATAGGGCCAGAGGCCGAGCAGACCTCTCTGGGCTCCTATTCCCCAACCCCTCACTTTCCAAAGGAATGTCTGACAGAACAAGAGCGGGGGTTGGGTGGGGTGCACAGCAGTGCACTGTGAGAGCACTTGCTCCTGCTGTTACCCGAGGACAGTGAAAGGAATGGGGGGGCGGGGGGCTCAACCCCCCTCCACAGAGGGCAACTGGCAAAAGGCCCACTTCCAGGGAGGAACAGAGACAGAGTCCCCTCTAAACTGTCCTCAACACCCCCACCCAGCCGGTGACCGACGACCCTTCCTGCCCCGACCCTACAGCTCACCTGGGCTGCTCACCCCTCACACTCACCTTTCTCGCTGAGTTGCCGGAGCAGGTGTTTGGTTGGCTCTGCAGAGGAAAGCGATGGGCAGTCAGCGCAGCCTGCAAACAGCTGTGCCTGGCCCTGCTCCCAAGCCACAGCGCCACCAGCCCATCACCAGCTCAAAGTCCACTCAGGCTGCCCCCAGCCCCCAGCCCTAGGCCTAAAGGAGGCGGCCCTCACACCTGTCCCTCGGGGAGGCAGGGCCACTCCCATCAGCCCTGGGACCTCTGCCATGACCGCCAGCCCCCAAGAGCAGCACTGCCCCAACCCCCTGAATTAACACAGCTGACCCAAGGAGCCACAGCCCCACACCGCCCCTTCAGACCAACCAGGCGTATCTCCAGCCAGATGTCTGGAGGACCATGGCTCCACTCAAGCCCCACCTTCCCAGCAATGAGCACGTCAGCACCTTAGCTGCAACCCAGGCCAAGCCCTCTCTTAGCACCCACTGGAAAGCAGAGGTCGCACCCGACTTTCTACGGCCCATGAGGCCAGGCACCATGAAGCCTCGCTGCTGGCTGGGGAGTGTTGCCCGGCTGTGCAGGGGCTGACCGGGCTCTGGGACAGGATACAAAACACAGGCATTAGGCTGGTGGGGCACACCCTGTACTCCAGCCTTTCTGGGGACAGACCTGAGACAGGCAGGCACAAGGGACCTACCAAGAGAGCCTTGGCCAGAGCCCACACTGTCCTTGCCCAGCTGGCATTGCACGAGCGGCCCACAGTAAACTCGCAACCAGAAGGAAAATCTAATGAGAGGTGTGTGTGCGCAGGTGCCCACACCATCTGCACAATAACCGTCAACATCCAATTGTTTTCATCAAACACTCAACTTCTTCATTTTAGAGCTTATAATCAAGAATCTATCTATATCAAAGCCTAAGCGACCATTACGACCGGTCGATCAAACGACCAGTTGACTGGTCACTATGACGCCTACTCCCACAGCTAACCTCCTGCAGCCGGCCAAACTCCTGCTGTCCCTCCGCCCCGCAGCTGGCTGGGCGGTCAGTGTGCTCCTATAGCCAACCTCCTGCGACCCCTCCTCCAGCCACATGGCCCCAATCGGCCCTGATTGGGAATGGGCAAGATGGCCCCTGATCGGCAGCCAGGACCAGGGATCCTACCCATGCACGAATTCATGCACTGGGCCTCTAGTATTTAATTAAGTGACCAAAAATGACAGTAGCACCTGACGTATCCATCAGTGTTATTTATCTGCCCATCTCAGCTCTCTCGAAGGAGGAAGCAGAAAGGGCCCAGCCGCAGGCCCACCCGTCCCCCCGCCTCAGCTACTGCCTGGCCTGCTCCACACACGCCTCCTCACAAGTTCAACAGACGGATTTCGAACAAACTGAGGGGGAAGGAATACTGCAGGCAAGCACACTAAGACAGATCAGAGCAAACACTCGTCAGTGTAAAGATGGACACAACAGAGGCTGTCTCTATGGCAACCACGGTCCCCCACCCCCCCCGCCCCTCTGGGGGCCCTGGAGAATCTAGCAGTTCACACACCACAGTGATGCCATTGCACAACTTCAGAAACGGAGAAGTTCAACTCTGGCCAGCATCCTCTATTTTAAAGGCTCCGGAGTATGAAGCATGTTTTTAGAAAGATGCCTCTCTCCTAATGGTCAAAGCTAAAGCCCAGAACAAGCACACAAACAATACCCAGCTCTTCTCGAGTTTCCAAGCGAAGCTCTCAGCCACGTGGAAACTTAGGCTCTAAAATGGCTCATTTCCTGCTGCCTTGATAGCTGCCGTGCGGATGCGACAGGTGCACTTACTACTGCCACCACCACCGTCACTCACCGCACACGCCCGTGTGCCAGAGCTCCCAATACAGAGCTGTGGCAGGTCACAGGGGAAGACCAGAGCGACAGGAAGAGGATGACAGAGGGAAGGTGAGGACACAGGGAGGGCCAGAGGCTGACTAAGTTAACACGGCCGATGTGGGGCTTTAGACATGCGGACATACGGCACCGTCAAATCCTGCAACCACGACAGGTTCGCCTAGGGTTCAAGGTCCACTGGGAGCAAACAAAACGAAGCCACAACAGCTTCCCGAGATCACGCGGTTCACGCATCCATCCACAGTTATTCAGAGAGCTCGCGGGCCATGGCCAATCGAAGCCCAAGGCGCCGCGGAGATCCACGCCAGTCACACCCGAGTCTCTCCCCAGGGCTCTCACCACGCGAGTAAGTTTGGCCGTACCGACCGAAGCCGACGGGTCCCTCGGCCGGCCTCAAACGGAAGGGCGAGTGGAAACATGTGGAAAACACCGGCGAGCTAAGAATAACAGCAAGGTCTTCTCTTTCTCAGTAGACGACTGACTCCAGAAACTCCAAGTACACAGCAGCGAGCCCCATCATGGAAAACCCGGGAGAGGGAAATGGAACTTTCCCCCAAGACCCAAAGCAAATATTTCCCGTCTGGATTTGATGCCACTGGAAGTCTGCCTTGCTTTCCCCACGCCCTGCCTCTGCTCTGTTCCGCGGCCGGGCCGGGGCCCATCCGTGATGTCGCGCGTTACTCCTGGCCGGCTCCCAGGAGCGGTGAAGGGGAGGTTTCCATCGCAGGGGAGCCAAGAAGGCTGCCAAGGCCTGAGTGAACAGCATGCCTAGGGCCTTGGAAAAGGTGGGTGCCCAAAGGTGCCGGGTGGAGGCAGCACAGGGAGAGGATCTAGACAGACACAGACACAGACACAGACACAGACACACACACACACACACACACACACCCCACACACACACACGCCCTTACCACATCTTGCCGCGATGAGAGCCGACCCAAAATGCTGCTGCAACCGTTCCCATGAAGATGCCTCTGCCCACACAGCCCTCCCCTTACCAGACTGCCGGCGGCCCTGACGCACGTGGGTGGGCACCTCATCCTGGGAGGACCAGGCCTTCTTCAGGCGCTCTGGGCTGTAGCGGTGCCGGTTGGGATCTGCACCCAAGAGAGACAATCAGGCCTCGGGGACACTCAGCCTTGGCCTTGACTCTGACCGTACCTGACCACCCCTCTGCTGCCACCCTAACTCCAGGGGCCAGAAACCTCCAAAGCTCCCCTCTCGCATCTTCCATCCACTTCCACCCGGGGCCTCGGCACGGAGTCCGCCCGTCAGTGGTGCCGTGGGCCTTGGCTCACAGGAGACCCCCAGGCCCTGACAAAGGGACCGCCCGGTCCTCCCTGCCCCCTGGGATCTCAGTGTCAGGCCAAGCTTCCCCGGGACGCAGCCTGACCGAGAAAGGTGTGCCATTAGGGGCAGAGCAGCAGAAAGGGTCACTCACAATAGGAGTCCATTTCCAAGATCGCTTCCTTGGCCTGGAGGAGAAACCCACCTGGTTATGACCCTGCCAGGTGCCATGTGTCCCCTGACACACACACACCCCGCCTCTGGTGAGCGAGGACCCCCCACAGTGCTCTGTGAGGTCCCGGGCATCCGCTGAATGACGCCCGCTGTTCAGAGATGCCAGTGTCCAGAGGATGGGCCCTTATGAACCTGCAGCTGGCTCTGAAGGACACCCGCTCCCCGAACCCCCTCAGGAGCTGGGGTGGGCACCCCAGGAGCGCACCTTCTGGGGGATGGTGGTGTGGTGGTTCTCCAGGATGAGCCTCTTAATGTGGTGCGTCCAGTTCCGCTTCTCCTGCACGGTTTTGGCCTGGGCGGAGGCAAGAGAGGGAGCCAGGGGTCACCACGGGCCGAAGGCACACGACGTGGGCGTGCTCCAGCCGCGGTGGAAAGGGGGCCTCTGCTCGGGCCTGAGAGATGCCCACAGTGACCCCTGCAGCTAAGCGAGCAGAGGAGGCAGGCCTGCCCCCAGCCCGCCCCCCGGCCCACCCCTCACCTGGATGCTGTACTGCTGCTTGCTGTGCTTGTAGTGGGTGACGGTGAAGCACAGGGAGTCTCTGGTGCTTTCGATCAGCATCAGGGAGGAGCACTAGGGAGGAGGGGGAGGGCATTCAAGGACGAGGAAGGGGAAAGGGGAGCTGACCGGGGGCCCCCGTCCCTCGAGATCCGCTGGGGAGGGAGCGTAATCGCAGAAGGACGGAGCTGCGCCCACACTGACCAGGGCCGACGAAGAGGGTGAAGACGGTGAGGAGGAAAGGGGACAGAGGAGGTGGAGGCAGCCTGGTTACCGGGATGTGACCCTTGTAGACGAAGTGGTCGCCCCGCTTCTTGGTGATGAGCAGCGCTTTGTCGAAGAGGAAGAAGGTCTTCTCGTTCCGCACGCGGTGCAGGCGGAACGTGCCCTCCAGGACCAGCTCCCCATAGATGGTCAGGTCGGGCCCCTTCCAGTTGATGAGCAGCGACTGAATCTCCTGCAGCCCAGAAGCCCCCACCCAAAGGGTCAGGCTTCTCATGACCTTCCTGGGGACCCCCTGGGACTGCAAGGAGCTCCTGAAAACCCAACCAGTGCTGGGTCCCCCAGAGGAGCCTGCCCCACACGACAACACCCCTCAGCTCACCCCAGCAGGGCGGCCCCACGCCCCCCAACCCCAGACCACCCTTGCATGTTCCTGCCGTCACCAGCCCGGAGCACCTGGAGCCGGACCGCGTGCTCATGCCTCCTCTTCATGTCGTTGATGTACCAGGCCACGCAGGTCATGGTGTCAATGGCATCCTCCACCACCTCGAAGCCGTCCTCTTCTTCATCAAAATGTTTGGCAATTTCCTGCGCGGGACACAGGGGCTTAGGCAGCCCACAGACTCAAGGGTCCTGCCCCTCCCCCAGCCGCCCCGTCCTCGGGGGCCCTGGGTTACCTGGAGCAGCAGGTGGTACTTGAGGATGCGCTGGACGGGCTTCAGCAGGTAGGAGCCCAAGGGCAGCGAGTGCTGCAGCAGCGCCTGCCGGTCCCGGAAGAACTTGGCCTGCTGCTTGTCCCGCATGCACTCGGTCAGGGCGGCCACTGAGCTGGAGTGGGGAAGGGGCGGTCACCACCTTGGAAGGCCTGGATGGGAGGTGGGGTCCCCCAGCCTCACTGAAGGGGTCAGCCACCCCTCCCCATCCCAACGACTCACTTGGGGTAATTGTTGCAATACTGGGTGTAGATATCAAACTCTTGACTCTACAGAGAAACCAAAAAGAGTGACTTCAGGGAAACCCCCATTGGACTGTAAACCAGGTGTGCCCAACACATGCCCCCGCTCCCCTGCCCCCTGTGCCCTTTCCCTGAGCCTCTGCAGGCCCATCTTTGTACCCATCTGTCTGGGACATGCCATCCACCCAAGAACACCCTCCCCCTTCCAGACAGGACACCTGGCACTTCCCCTGGAGAGGGGCACCCAAGAAGGTGGGCATCGCTGTCCCACTGAGCCCCCACGGAAGAGGACAAGAGGCAAGCAGCCAGCCCTTCTCACCCTTTCCACAAAGCAGCTGGCCACAGCCACAGGGTCGCTATTGCAGTTGTCCAGGTCTCGGAGGAGCTGGCTGGGTGGGGGAGAGCAGTCATCAGATCCCGGACCACTCACAGCCTCCACGTCCACCAACACACCATGCCCCTCCCCAACCTCCTGCCCAGATACACAGCCAGTCGGAGCCATGCCGGAGTCAGGGCTTCCGCCCTCGAAGTGAGCCCTGCCCAGGGCAGCAACCAAGAAAGCACCCAGCAACACTGCAGAGATGGGGAGCAAGGGACACCCACATGCTCGGCAAGAGGGAGAAGGGACAACAGTACCCACCTCGGGGGAGGACACGGCTCCTCTGCAGGCAGGAGGAGTCAAATACACAAAAGCAGAGATTAAAGGAGAAAGAAGGGCGGGGGGCTCGTAAAAGAACCGACCCCCAGCTCAAAAGGAGAGAACAGGGTGAGACCCCAGCACCCCTTGTTCTACAGGAAATCCTAGAGAGGGTGCTCCCCCTGCCGCTTCCCCCTGGGCTCTCCCCTCTTCCCAACCCCCCACAATCCAGCCTCGGTCTCCCTCCCAGACTTCTCCGGCTGGCACAGCAGGAAGTCTCCCTGCCCATCTTAAAGGGCCTGGGGCAAGGTGCAAAAACGCCACGCTCCCGCCAGCCCTGCGCCTCCTGACCAGTGCCCTTCCCTGGAGCATCTGTGGGCCCAGGCGGCACACTCTGGATCCTCAAGGAGCCCCTCTGCCCTGAAGCAGCCCTCACCAGGCCTTGTTCAGCCTCCCCACCACATCTTGCCTGACCTGTGCATTCCCCTAAAGCAGGGGTGGGGAACCTTTCTTCTGCCCAGGACCATTTGGATATTTATAACATCATTCGTGGGTCATACAAATTTATCAACTTTAAAATTAGCCTGCTATGCCCTATCCGGTGTGGCTCAATGAATGGAGTGTGGGTCTTCAGACTGAAGGGTTCCGGGTTTGATTCTGGTCAAGGGCACATGCCCGGGTTGTGGGCTCCACCCCCAGTAGGGGGCATGCAGGAGGCAGCCGATCAATGATTCTCTCTCATCACTGATGTTTCTCTCTCTCTCTCTCCCCTTCTCTCTTCCTCCCTGAAATCAATAAAAATATATTAAAATAAATAAAATGATCCTGCTATACTTGGTCAAACATTTAATTAGCTCACCCCTAATGCCTTGGCAGGGCCAGACCAAATGATTTCTCGAGCCTTATACGGACCACAGGCCGGACGTCCCCCACCCCTGCAAAGGGTCAGATCACCTCCAGGGAGCCCGGACTTCCCATGGGGTAAGAAGATGGAGAAGAAACTAAGAGATGCGAAAGTGGGAGACAAAAATGAGAGGGACAAAGGGGCCACAGAGAGCTAGAGGGGAGCGTATCAGGGCAAGGGTCTAGCAGTCCCCTGAGGGGGCGTGGCCCGGGCTGAACCCAGCAAGCACAAGGCCCCGGGGCACATGGTCCCACAGGGCCTCTCCCTGCAGGGAGCAGCTATACTTCTGTACAGGGACGACCATCCTCCCCCATCCTCAGAGATCAGGCCCTGGGCCCACAAGCCACCGCCCAGGACACCCAGGATTCCTCTCCAGGCCGCGAAACGGGCCGCACAGGCAGGACCGGGTGTACGCCGGACCCACTCATACCTGTTCAGTGCATAGATGCTTTCTATGTTCCCAAAGAGGGCGCTGACTTGTTCTGGCTGCAGCAGCCCGGGGGTGTCGATGATCTTCAGGAGGTAGTCCTGCAGGGAGAGAGGCATCAGAACGCGGCCCCTCCCGCACAATCCCATGCCCCCAGCCACACCTCACTTCTGTGCCTCGTTTTACAGCTATAGCACGATTTCACAGGCATCACCTACTAGACTGGTTTGGATAGTTGCACCCAAAAATTAATATCCACATGGAACTTCGGAACGTAAACTTATTTGGAAACAGGGGTTTTGTAGATGCGACTAGGATCTCAAGATGACATCGCTCTGGATTTAGGGTCCTAAGTCCAATGACCGGAGTCCTTATAAGAGAGAACCACAGAAGCGGAGAAGAAGGCAACGTGAAGACGAGGCAGAGATGGCGGTGAGGCAGCCACAGGCGATGGCACAGGAGGAAGGCCAGCAACCACCAGGAGCAGGAGGAGGCCTGGAAGGCAGCCCCTCAGAGCCGCCAGAAGGAACTACCCCAACATCTGGGTTCTAACTTTTGGCCTCCTGCTCCGAGAGAGACAGAAGAAATGGCTGCGTCCTAAGCCGCTGGGTCTGTGGTAATTTGTTACAGCAGCCTGCGAATCCAATACACCTCCCTCCGCAGGCGGCTCCCGCAGCGGCAGCCACCTCCTCCTGTGTGCCCCGCACAGTGTGCACACTTCACCTGCAATGGTGCATTGATCTTCATTTTACCCATGAGGAACCTCGGGGGCTACCCCAGTGCCTGAGACCCCACAGCTAGGGAACAACAGAATGGGATCCAGGAGCAGACAGGCAGGGTCCAGAGTCCGTCTCCACGGAGCACCGGAGTCCCTTCCCTCCTCGTCAAGGGTGTCTACTCCCTGGGGAGCCACAGTAAGTTCTGCTGGCGGAGCAAGTGGCTGACCCCGAGTCACATGGCAGTATGAGCCTCAGCCGTCAGGGCGGAGAGGATCGGTGGGGAAGCAGACCTCCAGGATAAACGAGTCAGAACTGTCCTTCCGGGTGGCCGCAGGTTTATGCGCCAGAGCTGGGCTGCAGGGCCAGCCCGAGAGGAGGAGGCCGCGCCCCCTCTCCTTACCTCCACGATGCTGCGCAGGTCCTGCACGTACATGCGCTCCGTTTCCACGATTTCCCGCACCACCCGGCCCAAGTAGCTGAGCTTGTGCGCAGGCGCGGCGGCTGCCCGGCTGTTGAATGGGGACAGGGGTCCCTTCTTGTTAGGCCGGGTGCTGGAGTTGTTGTTGCTGTTGGGGGCGTGCCTGCCACGCGGCGAGCCGGCCCCGTTCTTCGCTAAGGCCTCAGGGCCGCTGGGCTCCTCCATGGCGCCTCGGCTGTCCCGGGAGGAGCCCGAGGAGGACGCGGTGGAGGTCAGGCTCGCGGTGGAGGTCAGGCTCACGGGCCGCTCCTGGCTGTCGTCCTGGTGGAGGGAGGTAGAGACGGGCATCCTGGCATCGCTGCCTGGCGAGGGCACTCCGGGGAGATTCTGGGCAGGGCAGACAAAGTGTCAAACTCTGAGTCCTCACAGAAACAGAAAGTAGCAGGGGGGCTGCCAGGAGTGGGAGGGGGCGGCGGGGTAGTTGTTTAATGGATAGAGTTTCAGTTTTGCAAGATAATAAAAAGTCCTGCGGGTGGACTGGTGGTGATGGACACAACAATATGAATGGACTTAAGGCCACTTAATACAAGTGGTTAAAATGCAAATATTATTTTAAGAACAGTTTTACCACAATTTTTAAAAACAGCAACTAGCCCTAGCCAGACAGAGTGTCAGCCTGCGGACTGAAGGGCCCTGGGTTCGATTCCGGTCAAGGGCACATGCCCAGGTTGCGGGCTTGATCCCCAATAGGGGGTGTGCAGGAGGCAGCCGATCAATGATTTCCTCTCATCATTGATGTTTCTATCTCTCTCTCTCCCTCTGAAATAAAAACATTAAAAAAAAAAAAAAGCAACTTGGAATCCCCAGGAAATCCCTTCCCCCAGACCCTATGAGCAGCTACAGCAGTGGTTCTCAACCTGTGGGTCGCGACCCCTTTGGCGGTAGAACGACCCTTTCACAGGGGTTGCCTAAGACCATCCTGCATATCAGATATTTACATTATGGTTCATAACAGTAGCAACATTACAGTTATGAAGTAGCAACGAAAATAATTTTTTGGTTGGGTCACCACATGAGGAACTATATTTAAAGGGCCAGAAGGTTGAGAACCACTGATAGGGATGCCCCATAACATTCCCTCCCGACTCCAACAGCTCCACCTCCACCTTTCCAGGGTAGAAGACAGGTGGGCCACACCCAGACAATAAGGGCTTGGAAACCCGAGGCCCCAGAAGAGCAGAGACAACACCTCGGCCAGAGCCACGGCGGGGGTGCCCTCTGAGGGAATCCCAAGCACCTGGCCTCTCAGGCCCTCGGCTCCTCACCATCTGCCCAAGCGTTGTGTCCTCCAGGCTCTGAGCACCTGGCACAGGGCAAGGGCTCCATAAACTGTCAAAACAGCGATGCTAATGGTGGTTGTCTAAGAGCACTTCCCAAGTGCCCACCTGTCAGGGCCTGTGCTGGGGTCACCGGACAAAGGCAGGCAAATACTTGGCTCTTAAAATCTAAGAGGACAGGCACGCCAGAGGGGAACAGTCTCCCCAAGGTTCCAAAATCTTGGGGCACCAGTGACTACACCATGAACCTGGAAACTTCCAGATACTGACAGAGAAGGCAGAGGAGATGGCACAAAGGCTGAGCCCACATGACCCCTGACCCCATGCCCAGAACCTGGTACAAGCCCCTGACTCACCCTGGCTCCCAGGGACAGGAAATTCCCCAGGGCTGAGCCACCGGTGAGTCTCCCACGCTCCCCGGGCTCAGCTCACCTCAGCTCAGCACAGTAAGCAGGAAGCTGCTCCCAGATGAGGCAAACACAGCCTCGGGTGGACTTTATTCCCTGAGCAGATGGTGGCAGACTCACAGGTAGGCCTGCCCGAAGCAGCAAATCAGGGGAGGGGCTGTGGCCTGGAGGACAGGCACTCCACCTCCACCCAGAGGACCGGCGCTCACTCACACCCGTACACAGGAAACGGTTCCAGAGCATCCCTCCCACCTCCACTGGCCCACAGCCTTCCGCCCCCAGTGCTAGGTCTCAGCAGCTACCAGATCACAGACCACAGCTATGAGGAGAAGGATCTAGAAGTTCCTTAATCACTCCGCTAACAATGATTTTGACCCCTGGTTTTCTGTGCCTCTGCCCCAACCTACACCAACACCCCAGGCTCGGGCTTTTGTAAATGTTCTCTATGCTTGGACATTATTTCCTCCCCATCCATTCCATGACATACTGGCTCCAACCACTTCACTCAGATCCAACCCTCAGGTTCCGATCAGAAGCCGCCACCGCCTGCCCCTAGAAACCTCCCCAGAAGGCAAGCCTGAGGCCCCTAGAAACCTCCCCAGAAGGCAAGCCTGGGGCACCTAGAAACCTCCCCAGAAGGCAAGCCTGGGGCACCTCCTGCATAATCCTTCAGCACCCATAGTTACACCTACCGTATTTGCCGGCGTATAAGACGATTTTTTGGCCCTGAAAAATATGCCTCCAAGTGGGGGGTCGTCTTATACGCCAGGTACACTTCAGATAGACTGCCCATAGTGCTTGCCCCGTGCCATAGTGGCCTCCCGATGCCCGCCCACTTCATTCCACATACCGTTCAGGCATCAGCAGCGCTGCTGGGTGTATGCTCGGCTGTTATGCGATTTTGCTGTTATGCCATTTTACCACACTCGCAAAATCGCACACAGCCAACCATACACCCAGTATGGTATCGCGATTCGTGATTTTGCGCTATCATACTGGGTGTATGGTCGGCTGTGTGCGATTTTGCGAGGGTGGTAAAATCGAATAACAGCAAAATCGCATAACAGCCGCGCATACACACAGCCGCGCTGCTGATGCCTGAACGGAATGTGGAATGAAGCGG
>NW_006288250.1:1881955-1887948 GCF_000327345.1 Myotis davidii
ATCTTTCTTCTATCATTGACAGTCCCTCTAGGTTGTGGGCTGCTTGCCTGTGTTCCTGAGAAGCATCTACGGTACCAGTCTATAGAGTGTGTTTTCTTTAGTGAATTACCGGTATGTTTACCGGTAATAAACTTGCACTGTTTTATGTATATGTTTGATTACATACAGCCTTGTGACAGTTTTCCTGCATGTCATAAGCATTTGAATATAAATTAAAATGTTAAAATCAAATCTGATATTGTTTTACCTTTTATTTGGTGTGTGGAAGGTGTGCGGAAGAGGGGTTAGTCTTATACGGCGAGTATATAACAAACTCTGTATTTTGAGTGGAAATGTTAGGGGGTCGTCTTATACGCCCAGTCGTCTTATACGCCGGCAAATACGGTACTCTAGCACTCACTGCAGGGGACTGTGAGCAGCTTCAGACCTTTTATCCTAGACTGTAAGTGACCTAAGGGCGGGGGCCTTAAGGGCGATCTGGCAAATGATGATGAACAAACAGTGTGTCTACTGAGCTAGTCAGGAGCATCGAGACCTACCTGCCAGCCATGCCAGCTCAGCAAGGAGCACGGACCCTCAAACATAGGGCTCTGTCCCTGCGCCTCAGCTGGGGTGCTTTGCTCCAGGGGAGCCTCCCGTTTTGCAGATGAGGACAGATGGCAGCACTGGGGCGAACCCTGCATCCTCCCTCCCTTCAGGCGCAAAAAAAGGTTAATTAACAGGATCACCAGGGTGGAACTGAGCATCAGGAGGAAAGCCCCTTGGGAATGCAGCAAGGCTGCCTCTTCAAAGAGCCTTCAGAATGAACCAGCCAGGCCTTTCTACAGAACCAGCCGCAGGGCAATACCATGTTATCTCAGCACAAAGAGGAAGACCCTTGCTCCGCTCCAGCCCTAACCCCCAGCCCTGCGGGCCTCTGCTGTCCTCAAAGCACACTGCAGAATGCACAGGCCTGCACACACCCCCTCCCCCCCTCCTCCATCAGTCCCAGCTGGAACCATGGGGCAGGGACTTAGGGCCTAAGACCTTTCCCAGATCAGACCTGGGGTCACTCTGCCCCTAGGGGGATGCTAAATGGAAAAAGGCCCAAGTCCCAAATGGATTTCACAGCTGGCCAGGTCACAGCCCCCACTACCGCCCCCCTCCCCCCCCACACGCTCTCAGGGACATTTCTCTCTAAAGGATGCCTTCTGAGGACACCCTTTCGGTACCCCATGCACACTTGGAGCTCGGAAACTAAAGTGCCCTTCCTACTTGAAGCAACTTTCTCTGATTAAACAAGCCATCTGCTTGCAAGCCCAGCTCACATTTTCAAAGTAGTGCCCCTGCCCAAATCCTCCTGGGACTAAAACCAAGCCTAACAGCCAAAACGTTCTAAGCGCTATAGACATAACAAGCCAATGACATCTCGTAAAAACTCTAGAGGTAGATACAGCTACTATCCCCATTTTACAGATGCAGAAACTGAGGCCACAGAAGTAGCCTGTGGTAGAGCCTGGATTTGAACTCAGCTCCAGTGTTCATGCTCTCCTGTCTCCCTAATGGATTTCATACCAGCCAGGACCACAGGCAAGGATGAATCACAGCCCTGGGCGCCATGGCTTTACCTCAGCATAAGCCATGGGGGCTTTTAAACTGACATTCATTTACCCCACAAAGGCCCCATGGAGGTAAAAAGCTGAGTGTTAAGATTCCTTATGGCTATTCCTAGACCTGCTACTATGTGACCATTTACCCTCCTGTTAGAACAACATAATAAACTACAGATTCCAGGGCAAAGGATGGCCGGTCATAGAGAAGGGAAAACACATATGGTCATGAGGTCAGACGGTAAATTCCTTGGATGATGAGGAAAGCTGGGCAGTGACCAGGAGACCCAGGATCACAAGGCTCTCTCTCCTGCGTAGGAGGACTGGAAAAGAATGTAGAGACGTAGCGAGGGAGAGATGAAGAGTGAAGGGGGCAACGAGAGCAAACAAGGCACACAGTCCGGTGCGGGCTGTGAGTAGACACCACTCGATAGTGACCTGAAAGAGACATCGCACTCAATTTGAGTGCAATCTGGTCTAAATGCCTGTTCCCAACCAGCACTGTGTGTCCTTCAGACTCACAGAGAGTAGCTGCCCACATGCCCCTGGGCAGAGCCAACCTTTTCTCCTTCTTCACTGAGCTTCACCTCATATTGTAAGATTCACCCCAAAGCCAAGATTAGCACTCAGGTCTTCCAACTCATCTTGAAGACCCTGTCTGCTGGAGAAGTGGGAGCCGAGAGGAGGCGACAAGCAGATGGCAGCCAGATGCCCGCGGCCACTGCATCCCATGGCACCAGGTCCCCAGTTCCTCCACCTGTTTCCCAGCTGTGACCGCTGCCATCTCTCAACATGATTCAATCCACTCAGTCATCAATCAGCAAATCAGTCTTCTAGAAAACTGGTATTTCACATCCCAGGCCTGCGACGCCCTCTGACAAGGTCACCAAAGACCTTTTTCTCTGGGTGCCCTGACCAGGAATCGAACCTGCAACCTTTTGGTGCACAAGGCAATGCTCAGCCAAGGCTCCGATGGGCAGACCTTTCCTCCGCAAGGGCCCAAGGAGCTGCTCAGAGCCCGGGGCAAGAGAGGAGGGGAGATCTGGTTTGTGTATTTTTCCCGTTGGTTTAAACTTTCTCTAAATCTAAATAAAAGCTACACCTGTAAGGTCATCTGCCTCCAGATGATCTTCCCTGAACATCCCGAGCCAGGAGGCAGGCAGCAGGCAGGCCCCCAGGATTCCCACGCAGCTGAAAGTGCAAGTGCCCATCCTCCTCCCCGCTGCGCCTCAGCACCATGTCCCGCATCCGACCCACACCCCGAAAATGACATCACCCAAAATCCACAATAGCCCCCCCAATGTTCTGTCCTTAGGGCTCTTGTCACTGAGGCAACAGGACATAGCTCCCCCCAACCAACTTCAGAAAAAAAACGGTCTCATAGGGGCACCCACCTTCTGAAGAACCTCTGCTTAATCCCCAGGACTCAGCAACACTCCCTGCTGGCCCTGTCTCCCCGCCAGTGGGCTGAGAAGGCAGGAGAGGGAAGAAGGGGAGCCTGCTGGTGAACCCTCCGAGCAGGCCGGCGCTCTGGAGGCGCCCCAGAACACACTCCCGATCAGGGAGGCTGGGTCCAGGTGCAGAGGAAGCTGATGTCATCCTCTCACCCCACACCCAAGAAGTGGAAGCAGGACACACCACGCCCGCTCTGGAGGCAGGAAAGGAGCAAGGGGGTTCCCCCAAGAGGCAACCGCTCCAAAGTCCACGGGCCCAAGTGGGAGAAAGGGAAGGAGGTCACACAGGCCAAGTCCTTCCTCCGGGACTGCCGGCTGCCTGTGTCTTCCACGACATTCTTAAAGCTCCTCCCAGCCCAGGCAGCCAGACAGCCTCTGACCTCCCAGGTCCACCCCCCACTCCACTGTCAGGATCTCCTCAGAGAAGGTGCCAGAAGGAACCAGGAGAGAAAAGTCACACCTTTTCCAAACACCGTTTCCAGGGCAGAAGCAATGTGAGCCTCCACGGAGACCTCTGCTGGGCTCTCCCGCGTCACTCGCCTGCTCCCGCCCACAGCTTGGCACAGCCAGCGCCACGCTGCTCCCCAACTCTGGCCCCCGAGAAGCCTGGCTCTTGCCTGTGTGTTCCCACTGCCCCCCACGCAGGCACCTCTCCCTGGGCAGAGCTGAGTGAGGTCACCCCGGCAGGAGCCACCCTGCAGACACCCCAGGCTTTCCCCAGGAGGACCCGAGAGCGGCTGGCTCTGGGCCCCTTTCACCAGCAGTTTCCTCACGTTGGCCCCTCCTGCCTCCCAGGAGACTTCAGGGGCCCTCCGCACCCTAAGCACAGACAAGGGAAGGCTCCCGGGGGAGTGAACGTGCCCAAGGCGACTGTTGGAGGCTGTGCGACCAGTGTGACCAGCGTTTCTGGGCCACCCAAACGCTGGCCAGCTGGCTCAGGTTCATTTTCCCACCGCCCAGCACAGCAGCGGGCCACCAAGTGTGGCTGGGTCTTGCGAGCAGGACTGCAGCTGCGGGAGGGAAAGGACCGTGACTCCCAACGGGTCCTCTCCCGTGGATCCGGGAGGAAGTCCAGAAAACTCCCTCGGCCTGGCCTTGGGAGTAGAGGAAAGCACCGTTTCTGTGGGAGGCTCGCTGGCCCACACCTCACCGTTCCCACCAGCCCACAGCCCCGCTCACTCACGGCTCCTGCTCTTCCTCAGACCTGGGCTGCATCCCAGACCTTCCTCTCTACACAGACCTGGTCAAACTACCTCCTCAGAAAGGCCTCCTCAACCACGTCCAACCCCTCCAGCGCACACCCGATCGTAGGAACATCACACCCTAACCCCCAGACTTAAGGAACCTGGGTGCTAGCTTACCTGGCAAAAGAGACTGCAGATGGGCTCAGGTTAGGGACCTGGGGAAGGGAGGTTATCCTAGGTCAGCAGTTCTCAACCTGTGGGTCGCAATCCCTTTGGGGGTCGAATGACCCTTTCACAGGGGTCGCCTAAGACCATCGGAAAACACATATATAATTACATATTGTTTTTGTGATTAATCACTATGCTTTAATTATGCTCAATTTGTAACAATGAAAATATATCCTGCATATCAGATATTTACATTACGATTCATAACAGTAGCAACATTACAGTTATGAAGTTAGCAACAAAAATAATTTTATGGTTGGGGGTCATCACAACATGAGGAACTGTATTAAAGGGTCACGGCATTAGGAAGGTTGAGAACCCCTGTCCTAGGTGATCTGGGTGGGCCCCCTGTAATCCCGAGGGTCCCTATGGGAGGGAGGCAGTGGGACTCACACTGATGTAACAAAAGCAGAGGGCCACAGTGACAGATGGGAAGACGTTGCTGGCTTTGCACAGGGAGGAAAGGGACCACACGTCAAAGGACCTAGGCAGCCTCCGGAAGCTGGAAAGGACAAGGAGACATTCTCCCCTGGAGTCTCCAGAAGGAGCACAGGCTAACCTCTGACCCCCAGAACTGCAACCTAGTAAATGTTTTAAGCCGCTGAGTTTGTGGAGCTCTGACAGCAACCAGAGGACACGGTCACCAAACACTTCCTTCCATTCTACTGGCCCCGAGTATCGCTTAAAACACTGGTCCTCCTGGTCTCATATATGTAAGCTTTTCTTCTGGACTAAATAGTAAAACACCCCGTGGGCTGGGCCTTCTCTCCCTTATTCTCCCCTCACCCCCAGCAGGCAATGCAGACATGAGGTGCTCAATACATGCACGCTGGAAGGCTGCGGGAGCGTGCCTGGAGCACCTCTCACCACTCCCTCAGTCAGGTGAGCAATAAACAGTGGTCAACGTCAAGATCTGAGCCCGTTCCTCCTTGACTAATGGGTTTCCACATTAGTCACTGCCAGCGAGTTTCCAATCAGCCAAGAGGTGCCCAGGAGTGGTGACTGCCCATTCACCCCGCCAGTCCCGGCCTACCTGCCCCAGGCGGAGGACTAGAGCAGGACAGCTGCCCTGCCACACACTAAGTGACCAGCCACAAGAAACGGGGCAGCGGGGGAAGTCCCCATGGGACCTTTGGAGTTTCGAGAAGGAACTGCATTAAGGTCCCTCTAGGCCAGCAGGAGGTTTCCCGTAGACGTGTGCTAAAGGCAATTGAGAGCAATTACTGTTGATTAGAAATTGATATTGCTCACAGCCAGGGTAGGTCAACTTGGCTGCCAGCACTACTTGTCATCAAGCAGGGAAATGACACCACATCCCAGAAGATGGAGTAGCCCAATCCGGTGCTAGAAATCACAGAGCCAATGTGCCCAGAGGCCCCACCCCTCTCACCTCGAGGTGCCCCTTAGCCATCTTGCTGCCCCTTTCCCCACCGTAGGGGCTGCCAGATTCGAGGCCTCTAGGCTGGGGTGGGGTTGAAGAGGAAACAGGAGCCACACCTTCAAGAGCTGCAGCATTTACTACTGCATCTGGAGAATCT
>NW_006288250.1:1887999-1891487 GCF_000327345.1 Myotis davidii
GGGCCGCTGGGTCCCCAGAGTTCTCAGCAGAGGAAGAGAGAATACACAAGTATGTGTGCACACGGGAGGCCACAGAGCCCAGAGGTTCAATGCACTAAATGGATCTACAGGCTTTGGAGTCAGGCAGACCTGGCTTAAGCCCCAGCTCCTCCGCTTCATGGGCTGTGTGTGGCCTTGGGCAAGTCACCTGATCTGGCCAAGCTTCAAGTGCCTCCTCTGCAAAATGAGCAATAATACCACCCTGGCCCTAGCTGGTTTGGCTCAATGGATAGAGCGTCGGCCTGCGGTCTGAAGGGTCCTGGATTCGATTCTGGTCAAGGGCACATGCCCGGTTGCGGGCTTAATCCTCAGTAGGGGGTGTGCAGGAGGCAGCCAATCAACGATTCTCTCTCATCATTGATGTTTCTTTGATGTTTCTATCTCTCTCTCTCCCTTCCTCTCTGAAATCAATAAAAGTATACTTAAAATAATAATAATAATAATAATAATAATACCACCAACCTGGCTGATCTCCAAGACTGAGATGATACAAGCAAAGCTATTTGTATGACATCTGGCAGAGAAAGACCATCACAATGGTAGCAATGATGATAATGATAGCTAAATTATTATTTGTTCCACAAGCAACCAGGACAAAACTTGATGAGCCAACATGGCCTAACCCTCCCAACTAACCATCCATCATCTATGATCCCAGCATCGATCTGGGCCAATCTCTTAAAAGGGCAAATATAAAGCAATTCAGCTGGAAAGGAAAACAGTCTAACATCCATGCCCAACAGAAGGTCAAACCAGAAGATGAAGTATAAATAATTCCGAGCCCTCCCTGTGGCGGGCAAGCTGCAATCCTCAGGGTTCCACAGGGAGCGACGGCATGTCCTGCTCAGAGCTGGAGAGGAACAGAGCCATGGAGAACAGGCCTGAGTAGGAGCAGAACTTAAGGTAATGGGAGGTAGCAAGATCACAAATAAGTGGTCCTTGACACTGATGCTTGGGTTTTAAAGAAAAGACAAAAACCAGCTTCATGGTGGACATGCGGAGAGAGCCAGGACGTAAGACAAAGATGCAAAAGTCCTGGCATTCACCTATTTTCTAAGTCCCAGGGAATATCAAACAGGGGGAAGCAGAAGGATGTGTATGAATGAGCCCAGGGGCTCCGGCCAGCGGTTCTGCCCCAGTGCCTGCCCTCTTTCGGGATGACACGACTGCCCTTCCTACCGAAGTAGCTTCAGAAGTCACTGGGCAAGTATTGTCAAGCACCCACTTTGCACAAAGACATCGTGGCAGCCTTGTGGGAGGAACAAAAATAAACCACACACAGAACCCGCTCCCCAGAGCTGATGTTTATCAGAGAAACAAGACACGTGCATCAATAACAGGAGGAAGAGAGTGGTGTCGTGGGCAGTATGGGAATCCCAGATTGCCTCCAGTTTGGGGCAACACTCCTGAGTATGGTGCCTGCTGGGCCCTGGGGACACTGAAATAAATAAGATGGTGTCCCTGTCTCTGAGGAACTGAATTCCAGAAGGAAAAACAGCCACGTAATAGATGATCCACAAAGCAGTGCGTTGAATGCTGGTACAGAAGTACCACTTGAGGGGCAGGGCCCACTTAAAGGAGGAGGGGGCGTTTTTGCCAGGTGAAGAGCTCTGAGGGCATTCGATGCAAGACAAGCAGCCTGGGACAGTTGAGTCCCTGAAGACCCCGGACCACCCAAGGACCTGAGCCGCTGGCAGCGAGAGGCCAGGCTGAAAGGCAGGCCCAGGACAGACGGAAGGAATGGGCAATGGCTTTATGGAAAAGGACACACGTGAGCCAGGCCTGGAGGAACAACTACTGAGACAGGTGGAGATGGGGCTCTAGGAGACGAGGTGTGAGAAACCGCCATGTGGGGCTATGGCGGCAGGAGCCCAGATAACCGGAGTGTTCAAGAACCCGGAGGCCCGAAAAGGTGCTGACTCTTTGACAGCTTAGAGGAGGAGAAAGAGCCCAGGAAGCACCTTCGAGAAAGAAGAGTGAGACATGTTCCAACCCCCGGGAAGAGGAAAGGGACAAGCCCCAAACGCATGTGCAGCTATGAAGCAACCTGAGAATTCAGTGCCTCTAAAAGCAGCATGAGAACACCTCCTCCAGAAAACTGAGACAGGGCTTACCCGGAAGGGAATTTCCCATGGAAATTTCAGGCCAGGGGCTCCCCCCACGGCTGGGGGAGGGGCCAGGGTACACCTTGCCCGTGAGGGATTCCCTTGCCCAAATCCTCACTTTCCCTTCCCAAGCAAGTTAGATTGAGGGGGCACAGCCGCCAGCAGGACGCTTCCTCTCCATCTCCGAGCATCAGCATCCAGAAAAGTGTATAAATGTGCGCAGCCCCCTTTTGTGGCTTCGACCCGTCAAACCAGCCCTGCCCTTCCCCATCCCTCAGACACTTCAGCAAGGGAAGAGCCCCAAGGAACACCCCTTCTTGTCCTGGACGCTGACCTTGGGCCTGGTGCCTGACCCAGAAAACCTAGGAACATGGATTTCCCAGGCAGACCTGACAGACTCACGTACAACGGTCAATTCTCAATGGCAGCCAGCCCTTCAGACAGCAGGCCCATGCACTTCCCCTCAGGGATCCCTGTCCCAGAGCCCAGGAGGGCCCCACTCCCCACTAGCACCTGCCCCACCCCCACCCCCACCCCCAGGTCCCTGCCTTTCCTTCTAAGGGGCCTCACCAGGGAGGCCCAGAAAACTCATCCAACCAGTTCCCAAGTGGGAGGAGAGGAGCTTTCTCCCTCAGCTGAGGGGTTACACAGCTGGACAGGAGGGCAGCTGTCCCCAAACCCCGGTTCTGGGGCGAGGGGTGCACACGGCACGGAGTGGCTTGGCCCAGAGTCCTGCTTCTGGAAAAGCAAGGCCTTGATTCAAGGTTGAAAGGCACAGCCAAGTCAGGATCTGCCTCCAGCCCCCCTGCTCCCACAACCCAGAGCTCCCTCCAGAAGTGGGGGGCACTGGCACAGCCACCTGCCCCGGAGTGGCGAGGACTGCCCCTGCCTGGTGGCGTCCGTCCATCACGGACAAGACAGGGCGGGGGAGAATTGCCTTTCACCTGCTCCACCTGCCACTGTTGATTTTCTAATAACCACGCTCTGTGGATTCTGGGAAAAGGAAACTCCAGGAAGAAGAGGGAGATTAACTCTGCTTTCCCCAGTGCATGAGTGCCTGCGTGCGAGCACTCTAGGAAGACCCCCTCCTCCAACCACCCAGCTCTGAATGCTCAGAGATCAGCAGGCCTCCAAAGGCCCCAACAGAATCATCCGCAGTCACCTCCAAAGGACACAGGCCTGCCGGGCGCTTACCCAGCCAGGATGGACAAATCCACAAGCAGCAGCCAGGCAGGATGGAAAGGTCCAGCTGTCTGTCCTACCCCTGAACCTGTGAGGGCCTCAGTTTCTGAGCCCCCAAAGGAGAAACCTGCCTTCTGCCCCAAAGCCTGTGGCTGGCCGGGT
>NW_006288250.1:1891648-1898489 GCF_000327345.1 Myotis davidii
GCTTGGAAGCTTGGCGTTGACAGGGTCCTGACCACACCCCACTCGCCCCCCTGGCCTGGCCCCAGCTGGGTACCTACTGCTTTTCTCAAAAGGGCTCCCATCTGAGCACCGGGAGGGCCGCGTGGGGCCAGGGAGCGGCATTCTCCCACCGGCAGAGGAGCAGTTAACAGGCTTGGGGCGAGCAGAGAGCTGCCACCAACAGCCTGGGGAATTAAAGCGCCTGCGCCTCCCGCAAAACCTCTCCAATAAATGTTCTATTCAGAACCAGTTCTGCGTGTGGGTCATACTTTCTGCATTTCTATCATTCCTGATGCCTGGGAGGCCCCTCACAGAGGAAATGCAGCTTCCCACTCCAATTCAGCAGGCTCCACTGGCTGGGGACCCAGGCCAGAGCCAGGCAGGTGAGCACCACACTGCGGAGGACATGCAAATATCTCCAGCAATTTAAACGCGGGGACACTAACTGCAGGAAGTCAAGTACAGAGGGCAGCGAACAAAGCCAGCTCATTCACCAGCACAATAATACTCCATTTATGCGCCCCTCCCCCACCCCAGCCCTCAAAGCCTGAGGATATTAACCCTTCCGTCTTTATCAACGGCCAGGGCAGAGGGAGGGCCAGGTGAGCAACAGGTCTACAGATCAAGAAACTGAGGCACAAGTGGCTCCCAAGATGCCAGACTGGAATAATATCAACTAGTATTTTGTTTGGATGTACCAGGCATTGGGCTAAACACATTCTCTATACAATCTCCTCACAGCAGCCCTGTGATCCAGAGCTACCTGCTCCCTTACCCAGGACTGGACAGGGAGGTCAGAGGGAAATTCATTCCCCAACACCAGGTCCCTTAGGGATGGTATAGGAAGGTGCCATCCCGCAGCCCCCTTGTGGGAATGCCCTGGGGCACTTTGCTCTGTTATTAATAACACTTTGCTCAGAACAAGTTCCTACACTGAGGCAACCTTAGAAATACACCAAAACAGAATCACCCAGGATGTCACCCATAGATGCCTCCGCAAACCACTTATGCCACCACGTAAGATGACCTGGGACAACGGTCAGCCATCATGGCCCCCTTTTTGTCCCCCAACTTGAGCTGTATGAAGACTTTTGATCTCCTGGGAGTGGACTGAGGTTTGCAGGCAGCCAGGGCTTACCTGTACACCGACTTGAGACCAGATCAGTCAAGTGTACACCTTCAAGGAAAAAAAGATGACCGGGAGCAGGCACAAGACCACCTTTCTCACCTGTAAGCTCTCACAGGGCAGCACTAATCTGTACAGCGGCTCAGTGAGCGGGGTATCTTGTTTTCCGTGAGTGCCCTGCCTACTTAACTCAATTACAGCCTCTTAAAGGTAAGGAGGACCAGATCTCCCCGGGCTACTGTACCCCGTTTTCCCCCGGGGCTTCCGGCATTCAAATTCCTAGTACGTACTGATTTTGGCGTCTGTGGAAACACACGCCAGATGAATGGTATTTTCTGGGTTCCTCTGATGGGAGAAAAAGACACTCCCAGTGGAGGCTGAGAAAGGTTTGGGAACGAGAGCCAAACTGTTCACCTCTTCTCTGCTGCCTGCAGCAGCAGAACTCGGACTAAGCTGACTTCCTGTCTGAAACAGGACTGCTCACACTCACTCATGTTTATTGGCACTCTAAACCACATGCCAGGTGCTGAGCACATAGCAATGAATAAGGCAAATCCTTGCTATCACGGAGCTAATGCTCCCGTTGGGAAGGCCACAAAAAAGTAGACAAATAGCTCCATCAGCGTTCTCACTCCGTCCTCCTGTTATCAGAAAGGGGGCCTGGCCCTAGTGGGTCTGCCCAGGGCCAGCCAGTAGTGTGCGGGTTCTTGACTTCATGCAGGAAAAATGTCACAACATCAGTCCAGGTGAATTTTATTTTATTTTTATTGATTTCAGAGAGGAAGGGAACTTGAGACTATTTAATAACTAGTACTGGGAAAAGTGGCCATTCCTCTGGAAAAAAAATAAAATCAGTTCCATCTTATAAGGCTGAGTGGTTCTCACCCTTGGCTGACCATAAAAATCACCTCAGACGTGTTTCATAATCCAGCCTGGATCCCACCCCAAAATATTTTTATTTTATTGGTCAGATCTGAGGTGAGGCATCAGTACATTTTTTAAAAGCTCCTCATGAGGTTTAATGTGTAACCAAGGTTGAGAACCCGTGTCATATTTAAAAAAAAAAAAAAAAAGGCCCTCGCTGGTGTGGCTCCGTTGGTTGAGTGTCGCCCTGTCCACCAAAAGATTTCCAGGTTCAATTCCCGGTCAGGGCACACACCAGGTTGCAGGTTTGATCCCACTCAGGATGCATGCAGGAGGCAGCCAATCAAGGTGTCTCTCTCTCTCTCTCCCTCTTCCCTTAAAAAATCAATAAAAACATATAAATATATATAGCCACACACATACATTCCAGGTGAATTTAGAATCTAAGTGTGGGCCCGGCCCTGTGGCTCAGTTGGTTGAGGGTGTTGTGCCATCACCTGGAGGTCACAGGTTTGATTCCTGGTCAGGGAGCTCGATCCCCAGTAGGGGGCATGCCATGCCCATCAATGTTTCTCATAGATGTTTCTATCTCTATCCCTCTCCCTTTCTCTCTCTGAAATCAATAAAAACATTTTTAACATTTAAGTATGGGAAGCAAAACTTAAATTTATAAAACAAAACGTTAAAATATAGATTTATAAAATCAGAGTAGAAACAAAAAAAATTTTTTTAAGAAAAAACGTTTCTTAGAAATCAAAGGGCATAGAGGGGGTAAATGGTAATGGAAAAATAAAACAAAAAAAATTTTTAAATCAGAGTAGGATTTCTTTTTTTTTTCAGAGTAGAATTTCTTGAACAAGAAACAGAAAGTACAAACAAAAGATTAGCAAATCTGACATTAAAACTTCCCTATGAAAAATGACATTAATAAAGTTAAGACAATCCATAATATATGTAATGAACACCATCAGCAAAAGATAGTTATTTAACATATATTTTTAACTCCTGAAAATCAAAAAAAGGTGATGGCAATTAAAAGTGAAAAAGCACACAAGAACCTCTAACGGGGTGCAGAGATGGTAAGCTAGGGGGCAGGGATGGGAAATTTTTCACTGTATTCCCTTTGAGGTTTTGTTTTGTTTTTTGTTTTTTTTTTAAATATATTTTATTGAGTTCTCACAGAGAGGAAAGGAGAGAGATAGTTAGAAACATCGATGAGAGAGAAACATCGACCAGCTGCCTCCTGCACACTCCCCACTGGGGACGTGCCCACAACCAAGGCACATGCCCTTGACCGGAATCGAACCTGGGACCCTTCAGTTCGCAGGCCGACGCTCTATCCACTGAGCCAAACCGGTTTCGGCCCTTTGAGGTTTTGAATCATGTGGATGTATTAACTGATTTTTTTAAAAAAAATTTTAATGTGAAGTGCAAAGATTCACAGAATAATAAACATGCTTGGCCAATAAACAGGAAAAGTGACCATCCCTTCCTGTAATCAAAGTGCTTACCTTAAAGACCAATTTATAAAATAATTTTAAAATACCATTTCATGTCTACTAGGTTAAAAGATGCAATCCAAATGTCAGTGAAACAGGAGCTCTCATCTTTCTGGTAAGAATATAAATTGGTTAGGAATCATTCGGGGGCATTATGTGGTCAGCAATATCTTAAAAAGCACAACTCTGACCCAGTAATCCCACTGCTGATACACACAGCAGAGAAGACGGGCACATGAATGTTCAATACAGTATTATTTATAGCGCTGTGAAGATGGAAACAACCTAAATGTCCGTTAACAAGATAACTGTGATGTACTTATACTAGTACAATACATACCAACAGATACAGTTAGATGAATAACCTAGATTTAAATATATCAACATGGATAAATCCAGACAATAAATCCAGAAAATGCAAGTTCAAGAAGAATGCATTCAATATGGTATAGATCAAATTTCAAGCAACACAAAATATTAATTACTTAGAGGTTACAGTAAGGAGTATAAAGATATGCATAGCAATGATAAACACCATATTCAGGAGAATGCTACTTCTGGGGAGGGAGGGAAGAGAATGGGATTAGAGAGAAAAACAAAGGAAACTTCAAATGTATGTCACATTCTATCTCAATAATAAATGAGAGCAGTGGACCTGATAAAATTACCATTTGCCAGATTTGGATGGGGGGAACATGGGGGTAGGGGTTCCCATATGGGGCAGCTCCCGTCACCCTGGACTGGCTAGAACAAGACTGCACAGCCCAGCATCTTTCAGCAGCATCCAGAACCGAAAAAAAAGGAACAGAGCTCCTGATGGACAGGAGCCTGGGATTTCTGGAAGGGCAGCTCCTCCCTGCCATTCTCTGGCCTCAGAAAGGGCTGTGGCACCCAGGCAGGTGCTGCAAGGGTAAGTGTATTGAAAACATTCTTGTTTTCACCCAGGCAAGTGCCCTTTGGGGCAAACTGGCAGTCTGCCTGGGTAGAGCTGAATTAAGGTGGACCCTGCCTGGCTCTACTGTTAACACAGTGAGACCTTGACTCCCTGCGGGGAGAGCTGTCCAAAAAGCCACATTTTTAAGAAAGTCGGGAGTTTCAAAAGCCTAGGGTCCTAAAGCTACCAGCATGCACGCGAGTCTCTCAGAAGGTCATCTCACCCCCAAGTCTTAGCGGAGTGAACCTTCTGAGTTTCTGAGTTTCCTATCTGTGGATGGGGTAACACCACTCATTTCACCTTGTTGAGAGGATTAGTGATATTATTACCTAAGTATCAACATTTTTTAAATTTTTTTGTTAATCCTCAGCCGAGAAAGAGTGGAAAGGAGAGGAAGTTGACAAAGAGAAAGAAACATCGATGTGAGAGGGACACATTGCTTGGTTGCCTCCCACATGTGCCCTGACCAGAGCTGGGGATGGAGCCTGCAACCGTGGTACGTGCCCTTGACCAGGAATAGAACTCGAGACCCTTTAGTCTGCAGGCAGATGCTCTAACCACTAAACTAAATCAGCTAGGGTTCAACTTTTTTAAAATATTTTTTTATTGATTTCAGAGAGGAAGGGAGAGGGAGAGAGAAAAAACATCAATGATGAGAGAGAATCATTGATCAGCTGTCTCCTACTGGGGACTGAGCCTGAAACTGGGGCATATGCCCAGGAATCGAACCGTGACTTCCTGGTTCATACCTCAATGCTCAACCACTGAGCCACACAGGTCGGGCAATATCAACATTTTTAAAAATTTTAGTCAATCTGATTGGGAATCTTTTAAAAACATGCACTCCACCTCCTTCCTAAGCAGGACCAAGGGATATAATTTAACCTTTTCTTGATGACTCAGGGTCACAATTACCAGCAAAGCATCAATTACCTTTTTTTAAAAATTAAATTTATTGGGTGACATTGGTTAATAAGATTATATGTTTCAAGTACATGACACACGATCTGTATATGGCATTGTGTGCTCACCACCCAGTCAAATCATCTTCCATCACCAGATATTTGACCCCCTTTACCCTTTACTACTCCCTCACCCTTTTCCCCTCTGGTAACCGCCATTCTGTTGTCTGTGTCTGAGTTTCAGTTTTATATCTCCCATATGAGTGAAATCCTATAGTTCTTAGCTTTTTCTGACTGATTTCTTTCACTTAGCATGATACTCTCAAGGTCGGTCCACATGATCGCATCAATTATCAAAATGAGGATTTCCCACAAGGGCCCAGGAGTGCCAAGCCATTCCTCCTAAATAAATGACTCCCGACTCTGGCATTATTAGGACTGCCTTTTTATAGCCTTTGATCTCCATCCACACTTACTCTCAACGCTTAGTTGCACTGTGGTCATTTTTCCTCTCTTTACACTCTTCTTTGCTGCTTCCTTTCAGCTGTGGGCTTGGAAATAGGATGACACAGCTTATGTACAAAAGTTAAACAGGGTCTGAGGGGCTGATGTGGAAAGAAATGTAGTAACTTGAGTCCTGGCTGACCTGAGACCTACCTGGCTTTATGCGGGTAAGTATGGCTGCTGGGTGGCCAGGTCCTGAATAAGGTGGGAGAGACGTTATGCATTTTATGGGACATGTGATGGGATGAACTATATTCAAAACTATTAAGCACATCCTGCAGTCTGCTTGGGGGCAAAATGCAGCAGGAGTGGGAGGACTGGTCCCTTTCGCTTTTCCAGGCTGACCACAGGTTACCTTCTTAGAATCTTCTATCCTGGGCACTTTCAGACAGGAAGAGAACATTTGTGAAGACTGTGAAAGTCTTTCATTCCTAAGGTTTCATCACCCAGTAAGGTTTTAGTTATTCGACAAACCATGTATTGGAATCCAGCAAGCACAGGGGATGGAGCAATGTGCAGGATGCATAGAGGCTGCTTGAATACTGGTTCCCTTTTCCTTTCAATAACCACTTGCCATCTATTGCTCAAGAACCTCTGATTCACACACACACACACACACACACACACACACACACACACGAGTCTCAAAGCCTGGTAGTACCTGCAGAACCCACCTCTCCTCTTGGGATACTATTACCACAGTAAAACTGACTTCCTACTCTTGCATCCGCTCACTCTCCACCAGACCCTAACAGTAATCAAAGCCACCCTCCTCAAACTGTTTCCCAAAGGCTCATGCACAGCCACCATCGTGTCCTGTATTCAGCCCCAGTCAGGTCAGCACAGAACAGAAAATCCATTCTTTGAGCTTAAACCAAAGCTCCCTCCCCAGAGGCCAGCAAAAGGCTCCAAAAGCCCCTCTCTCCCTTAGCTTGCATTTCCAGATAGCAACAGCCCATAGGGGCTGGGCTTGACATCCCCCCATCTTTCTCCC
>NW_006288250.1:1898518-1902120 GCF_000327345.1 Myotis davidii
TCCCAGCAAAAGCTGGCGTAGTTGAGACCACTAAGCCCGGATCCCTCAGGGCAGGACCCCAGGGCAAGCTCCGCTGCCCTGATTCCTTTCTATTGTTCTACAGTCTGTGAGAACAGAACAAAGATGAGTCAGGCAGCGTTCCTGCCCTCAGAGAGCTTCTAACCAAAATAAGGTGAACACAGCAGAAACCGGTTACCAAGACCAGCCTTTATCCAGACAGCTAACCCCCGGAGAGGCTGCCAGCATCTCCACACGCGCCTCCGTACAATCACAGGTTAACTGACCCTGCCCACTTTCCTCTCTTCTATGACAAAACTGTCTGGGGCTGTTCAGGGCCCTCTTTGCAACTTCCTCTGAGGCCAGATCCTATCTCGCTTTAGCTGGTCTCCAGGCACAAGTTCCTTCGCCGCAGGGCCCGCCTGGCTGGCCTGCGCGCAGCGGGCTCTCCAGGGGAGTGGTCTGGCCCATGACCATTTCCTTGGGCCACACCCTCCACCACCCCGCTTCCGGAGCCGGCAGGGCCCCCAGGAAACAGCTCACCGCAGCCCGTGAGCCCGTGACAGCGGTCTTTTTGATGGGCCCCTCCCTTTGAGGTCCTGGTTCCAGCTGGGAGGGGTAGAACCTCCTCGGGCTGGTGGGTGGAAGCGGGGTGGAAGCGGGGTGGGAGCTGGTTTTGTTGAGCAGTCAGGGGGCAGCTAGACGCTGAGATCTCACAGTGTCTGTCTATTCCGTGACTCTACATTCTGGCCCCCGTGGAACCTTCTTAAAACACTTTTCCAGGCTGCCTCTGAGCCTCCATCCCAATCCTCTAGCCACCTCCACAGGCTCCCTAGAACAGCTCCGCCCTCCCTCTGCCCAGCTCTTCCGCAGCCCTCCCTCATTTCCCCACCCCCTTCACTCCCAACCCCCTACCCCCACACCATCAAACTTATCTACAAGACACCGGGGAGAGGGGCTGCGAGCCTTTCCAGCCTGAGGCAGAGTAGAGAAGCCAGAGATTAAGGTGTGAATCATTCCCTGGTGGAAAACACAGGGAATTCCAGAGCAAGAGAGGATCAGAGCTGCCCCCAACCAAAAGCTTCACTAACTAGGATTTCTATTTTCATCTCCCTCGAATTCCCCATTCCCACCTAATAATTGAAATAAAAAACTCCTCATCTACAGTCTTTAGCATTAAATATCTTAGGCTACCCCTGCAGGATTCTGTTGAGAAATAACAAGACTGTCATTTATTGAACACCTGGATAGGCTTTGCTAAGCACTCAACATCCATCATCTCTTGTTCATTCTCACAATACCGTACGTGTAAGTATGATGACTAACTCCATTTTACATGTGAGAAACACAGGCACAAAGGAGTTCAGCGCCACGGGGCGAACAGGCTGCCAAGCTGGGATCTGCACACAGGTGCGTCTGAGTTCCCAGTGTGTTGCTTGAAGGTTTTCAAGTAAAGGAAGTCAGAGATGAAGGGCAACACCGCCTTCAGGCATTCTCTCAAACATCCCTCCCTCCAGCTGCTTCCCAGGCCACTCCATCTTAGACATCATCTAAATTCACATCCACCTTCCCGATCATATTTTTCTGCTTATCACTAAAATGCTTTTTTTTTAAATCCTCACCCAAGGATATGTTTTTGTTGATTTTAGAGAGAAAGGAAAGGGGAGGGAGAGAAACACTGATGTAAGAGAGAAACATCAATTGGTTGCCTCCTTCACACACGGCTGCCCAGGGGTTGGTGATGGACCACTCCTCCTCCCCCCCCCCGCAACCCTTCTGTACACAGGACTACTCTCCAACCAACTGAGCCACACTGGCCAGGGCTACAATGCTTTCTAGTTTAATTATTTACCTTGCTTACTGTCAGATTCCCGCACTAGAAGTCCACTGCATAGGTCAATGATAGTTGCATATTTTGTTCAGCACTGTGTCTCCTGCATCTAGCACCCATACATAGTAGGTGCCAAATAAATAACTGTTGAATGAATACATGAATGCTGTAAAACAGAGCTAAGAGGCAAGAGTATGGAAGAAAAAGAGAACGATCCAACTATTCAGGGGAAGAAAGGGGATGAGAAAAGATAGTGCGAGAATCTGGCCAGGGGCCAGTTGGGGGCCCCAACATGAGCCTCCCAGGAGGAAATGAGGGTCTGCCAGGCCCTCTGCAACTCCAGTAGAGGCTTCCTGCTGGCAGGAGTGAGTTCCAGCTGCCAGGCCCCAGCCTGAGGGCTTCTGCCGGGGAGGGCGGGCCTGGAACAAAGGCCTACGGACCTGCAGCTGGCCAGAGAGGCGGGCCAGAGCAGCCGCCTGGGCCAGAGGGGCAGCCTGGGGTGGGGGGAGGGGGGCAAACGAGGAGCTGAAAACAGCCCTCAGTGCAGCTGGAAAGGCAGCACATTCCCAAAGTGCAGAGTCCCCTGCACCCCCAACACAACAGAAAATAGCTAGATGGCTCCACAGTTAACCCTGCTAGGTCAGCTCCAGCCTGGGCTTGTAGCAACACTCCAGGCTTGGAGCCAGAGCCTTCACAAGGTTCTGAACGGGGGGAGGGGGGGGGCCAGGGAGGCACAGTCCTTTTCCCCTCCAACTCTGGTCATCTCGCAGGCCATGGCCTTTGGCCTCCTCCAGTGTAAACAGTGACCCTGAGATTTGGTGAAGCAAATGTTTACTCTGGAGATGAGATACTACAGGCCAGGGGTGTAAACTTTCACCGTTGGCTGCTGGTGTCTACCCTTCCTTGTGGCACATGCGGGACGACCCCAGGAAATTATAACGCTCTAGAAAGTGCCCCGTTTAGCCACAGTGGAGCCCTTCATTTTGTACAGGAATTTATGGAGCACTCGCCACATGTGTGGCTTCACTGGATTCTCACCCCAGCCTCTATGAGGAAGAGCAGGCAAGCACCCCAGGTGGAAACTGAGTAAAAAAGACAAGTGACTTGCCCGAGTCATGTGGGGAAAAGCACGATTAGACAGTGAGGAAACCTGAGTGCTGGTCCCTATTTGGCCAACAGGGATCAGGCTTAAATCACCTCCCAACTCTGGGCTCTGCTGCCTTCATGTCAATGGAACAGGCCAATCGGAGATGCCTTCCAGCCCAAGAGACTATCAGTCTTTGATGGGATGCAGTAGAGACAGGACTAAATGTTGAGCAAAATCCTGTGCTGGACTCCCAGGCTAGAGCTCTTTCCATCCTCCTGCTATAACCATTCTTTTTAGCTAAGAATGTGTGTGTGGGTGTGGGGGTGTGTGTGTGTGTGTGTGTGTGTGTGTATTTTATGCCACTTCTAATAAAAGGCAGTAGAAAGGCCCCCAAGCTCTTACACAAACCCCTCCCTCTGCTTCTTGGTTTGCCCCATACCCAGAACCAGGTACCCAGGGAGCCAAGGGATTGCCCAACCCTCCCAAAAAGGGGAGGGAGCAGCAAAAGTGTTACCAGCAGGTGTGGAAGGAGATATGGTGTCCCAGGACAAAAGGGAAGGGGTGAATAACAGAGGGAAGGGGTACACCTTCCTCTGGTTCTTACTCGCCGGGTTTTCTGCTAGGGATGGTGGAGGTGAGGTACCCCAGCCAAGTCACTCAGCAGTCCACTCCCCGTCCAGCAGAGTG
>NW_006288250.1:1904264-1904926 GCF_000327345.1 Myotis davidii
CTTATTATTTCTTGAGCAAGGTCAGTGTGATTGGGCTGCGTGCAGAGGCAGGACCCGTGAGACTCTGGGAACCCCAGTCCAGGGTTCCCTGTAGGGTGTTGCAGTCCGGTTCCCCTCCTGGGGGCCCCAGAGCAGGGCACAGGCTCCTTCATCTGCCAACCGTTTAGAGTGACCTCAGAGATGAAACTCTAACAACTGCCAGTAACACCGTCCCCGGCCCCCCAGGCCACACCTCTCCAGCCTCCCACCATTACATTTCCCACTTCGCTCTTCCTTTTGTTTTCAAAAGCAGCTCCAAAGAGTAAACGCAGCTACTTAAAAAACGTCATGAAATTTTCAAGTGTGCACGCCTTATCCTAGCTTTCCAACCCAAAGGGCTGCGAATACGGAGCAAATGAGCCAACCCGATTTCAGGGGGGGGGCGAGGTCGAGGTAGACAGCGGTTTCCGCTCCGAGCACCCCACTCCTGGCACCTATCTCACTCCTCCAGGACATGAGCCGATTCCCACGAGCCAGCACCGTGTGGCACTACCGGAGCGCCAGCCTGGGAGTCCGGAACCGGCTGCTGGCGCCTCTCGGGCTCCCGGGACCAGAGGCTCGGGTCCCTCCCGGGAGAGTACGCCCCCCACCCCAGTCCGGGGCAAGGACCACACCTCGGGCGA
>NW_006288250.1:1905466-1909436 GCF_000327345.1 Myotis davidii
GCAGGTGGGAGGGCGCGCGGGCCGCTCCCGGGCAGCCTCCAGGCTCCAAGATGCAAACACGCACGTGGTGGGGTCACCCTGGTGTCACATACCTGATATCACCTCCTCCCAAGAGGACTCCGCCCCCCCCCCAAACGTCCCCCGTGGCACGCACAGGAAAGGAGGCTTCCGGTTGCGGTCCGATTTGGGGATCCTGAACCCACCAGAGCTGGTCCGCTCGGCTCTTCTGAGTCCGAGAGGCACGACTTGAATTCCTCCCCGAAACTCGGTTCCCGTGACCCTTTCCTGATGTAAATCCGAGCCTGTGAGAAGCTGATGAGAGATGGAGCCGATTGCTTGGAGGGAGTCCACCACGAGACTGTGGGGGTGGAGGGGGAGATGCAGAACCTACGGCAATAGACGACCCCGTTTTTGTGGCATGGGAAGATACACACCGGAGAGGGGGAAGGGGACGGGGGCAGGCTGGGTTTTGAGCAAAAGCGTACATTTGAAAACCCGAAATAATTCAGCAATAAAGGTCCTGGATAAAAGATGCGGTCCCAGCACACGGCTAGAGGGGAGAAGCCCGGCGGGGAGCCTGGAGGAGGTCCTACTGGTTAGGCGTTCAAACCTGTTCCTAAGAAGGAGGGAAGGGACGCTGGGATCAGAACCACTGGGTATAGTTGAGATCCGGGGGTAGACGAGTGTATATAGTAAACGGTGCTTAGAGAATTCTTAAAAACAAAACAAGCCCCCACCCCCCACCCCGCTTAAAAAAAAAAAAAAGCTGCTCCAGGTACAAGCAAGCTCCAGCAGATTTACTGGGAGGGGAGGGGCTGGGAGGGGAGGGGCGGACGCGGAAGGAAATGGCTTTCAGGTGACTTTGAAACAGGATCCGGGCGGAGGGTGAGGTGAAGACAGCGGGGCTCCTGACTGCGGGGGAGGAGGTATGCGCGGGGCCTCGCGGGCCCGGGACGCGAACCCACATTCCTCAGGGAGGAGGGTCTGCGCCTGCCCTGCTGAGCCTACACCGGCCGACGGGGAAGGTGAGAGTCGAGAACGTGGAAGGGGATTCGGAGGTAAACAGCCGCCACGGCTCGACCAGATGCAGCCGGCCGGGCTCCGGGCTGGAGGACAATTGGAGAAGGCCCGGTCCTTCCCTGCCTTCCAGACTGCAGTCCGTCCTCAGGACTCCGTCTTCTTGGATCCCGCTTTCTTCTCTGCTCACCGGAATCCTACCAGTACCTTCCTGCCCATCTCATATTCCAGCTTCCTGAGAAAGCTGGTGATTCAACTAATCGTTGAGCGCACCCCTTACTCCTCCACCGGAGCGGGAAATAGTGTTAATGACTGTAATAATAACTCATTGAGCGAATGCTTACCATTTGTAGGTACTATGCGATTTACATTGTCTCGCGTCGTCTACACAGCCGCCTAGGGAGCCAGTAACTATCTGTATGCCCATTTTACAGATTGGATAACAGGATGGGAGGGATCTAGCAACTTGGCCAAGATTGTGTAACCAACAAAAGGAGTGCAAGGTGAAATCCCAGGTAGATCCCACATTGAGTGCTTCCTATGTGCTAGCCATTATTCTAAGCCTTTTAAGTGAACAGTTGCAGTCACAGAAAAAGAAGAAACTGAGGAGCCAAGATCACACACTAGTGTGATAGACCTGGGATGCATAATGGGACCACTGCTCTTCACCATCTAGTCTTTCTTTTTGATACTCATTATATTCAATTCAGCATTTGATTATAATGTCTTGCATTGTTTTTAATGGTTTTAATGTATATATACATCGAGTTTATTTCCAAAAAAGAGTGTCATGTTTTCTTACAGAAGCACTCAGTAAAGCAATGCTGAATCAGATGAAATAACCCAAACCATTTGAGAGAAACCTACAGTCTCACCTCTAAGAATAAAACCTGTCTCTGGGCCCAGGAGCTGTAGGCTGCAGCTCCTCCATCCACAACTCACAGCCTCTCTCCTTCCTGCCCCTATCCATTCTTGCTTTAGTAGCTTCACTCTCCATGCTATTAAATAATTTATTGTTATAATAATACCTTGTGCCTCAGTGATGCCTTTAATCCAAGATCTCAAAGAGTTCTTCTTCATAGTACCCCCACTGACATGGGGAGATGGAGGTATTTCCCCCACTTTATGGGTGAGAAAAACCAAGACAACATAGAGTAGAAATGACTCACTATGGAAATCAATGCCTTGGTTTCTTCTCTGGGCCCTTCCCCTCCTCCTTCCAAACGCTTGGCTGCCAACTTGTGCATCAAAATTTCAAATTCCAGAGACAAAGGCCATTGAGTTTTCACAATAAAGGACATTTGCAAACTGTCATTTCAGCTGCTCTATTGTGGTAGACCTCAGGAGTGGGAGGGGATGTAAACATGGTGAAGGTCCCGTGGGACTCTGTGCGTCCAGCCCAGAGAAGGAGCCTCAGCTGGCTGGGGTGGGGAAACGAAGTCCCACACTTGGAGATTTCCTGTCAATTGTGACTTAGCAATATTTCTCAAAGTGTGAGCCCAAGCAACAAAATTGAACATCATCAGCATTTAAAACCTTTATGCTTCAAAGGACAAATCAGGATAGCAAAGAATGGGGAAAATGTTTTGCAAATCATACCCTAATATGTAAAAAACCAGAGGCCATCACGACTGAAACAACGGGGCGGACAAGGGAACAGCAGGCTGCATGGGGCGACCAGGCCGGCAGTGGGGCAGCAAGGGGCGAGCAGGCAGGCAGGCAAGCAGGTGAACGGTTAGGAGCCAGCACTCCAGGATTGTGAGAGGGATGTCTGACTGCCAGTTGGCAGTCGGTCCCAGATAGGAGAGGGTGCCGGCTGGGCTGAGGGGACTCCCCCTGTGCATGAATTTTGTGCACTGGGACTCTAGTATCTAATAAGAGACTTTATTTAGAATATGTCAAGAACTCCTACAACTCAATAATAAAAAGGCAAATAACCCAATTTAAAAATGGGCAAAGGATCTAAATAGACATTTCTCCAAAGAAGATATACAATGGCCAATAAGTACATGAAAACATGTTCAGCATCATTAGCCTCTATGAAAATGCATATTTAAAAAAAAACAATGAAATATCACTTCAAATCCTTTAGGATGGTTAAAATCAAAAACATAATAATGGTTAATTGCCGGGAGCCAGTCCACCCTTGCTGTTTCAAGGGACCTGGCATATATGGCATACTGTTCTTGGTATGTTTGCTCACCTTCTTGGCACTGTGTTTTAACCAAGGTCACCTCTCCAAGAAAGGTTGTTTCCCCAGGTAGGGATTTTCCCCTGAAGTTAGGGAGGGAATAAAACCTCTTAACTAAGTGCCTGGCTACAGAACTTGGTTGGAGAACCTAGACAGAACCTGGCTGCAGAAGCCGGCTACAGAACCTGGCGACTGAACCTGGCCGGAGAACCTAGCGAGAGAACATGGCTACAGAACCTGGCTGGAGAACCTGGATAATGTGGCTGGAGAACCTAGCAAGAGAACATGGACACAGAACTTGGCTGGAGATTGTGGCTAGAGATCCTGGCAAGGCTGCTGATCAACTGAATGCTGTCTCCATGTCATTCCTTCTTCGCCGACTCCGTCTACACCTTTGGGGACCCCTGGACCTGCTGGGGTTGGACCCCAGCAGTTAATGAGAACAGGAGGAAATTAGAACTCTCATACACCGATGATGAATGAACTTTGGAAAACAGTTTGGCAGTTCCTGAAAAGGTTAGACATACAACCCAGCAATTCCACTCCTGGGTATCTGCACAAGAGAAATGAAAACATCTGTCCAGGCCCTAGCCGGTTTGGATCAGTGGATAGAGCATCCGCCTGCGAACTGAAGGGTCCCAGGTTCAATTCCAGTCAAGGGCGCTGGGGTCCAACCCCAGCATGTCCAGCGGTCCCCAAAGGTGTGGACGGAGTCGGCGAAGAAGGAATGACACGGAGACAGCGTTCAGTTGATCAGCAGAC
>NW_006288250.1:1909500-1913384 GCF_000327345.1 Myotis davidii
GTGAATATTTAAAATATATAAAGAACACATACAATTTAGTAGCAAAAAAATATGATTTAAAAATGGGCAAAGAACCTAAATCCAGTAGAGATTTTTCGAAAGGAGAAATTTAAATGGCCAATAGTACATGAAAAAGTTCTCATAATCATTAATAATCAGGGAAATGTAAATTAAAACTACAATAAGAAATCACCTCACATCTGTTAGAATGACTATTATCAAAAGACAAGAGATACAAGTATTGTTGAGAATGTGCAGAAAGGGGAGCCCTTTATACTGTTGATGGGACCATAAATTGGCATGACACTATGTACAAAAGTATAAAAATTCCTCCCAAAATGAAAAATAAAATTATCATATAATCCAACAATCTGATTCCAGGTATATATCTGAAGGAAATTAAATCACTATCTCTAAAAGATATCTGCACTCCCATGTTCTTTGCAGCATTATTCACAATAGCCAAGACACTGAAATGACCTAAGTTTCCATCTACATATAAGTGGATATAGATATATGCATCCATCCTAACTAATAAAAGAGAAACATTGTAATTAGCGTAAGACCAATATGCTTCCCATTGGCTAATCAGGGCAATACTCAAATTAACAGCCAACAAAGATGGTGGTTAATTTGCATACGTAGGTGCCAAGCAACAGAGCGAAGCCAGTTGGCCCCGGGCAGGCGTAGTGAGCAAAGAGCAAAGAGGGAAGCCCTCTGCCCCGGCCTCTGCCACACTCCCAGGGCCCGCGTGCGGTGACCGAGGAGCAAAGCCCCTCACCCGCCGCGCCGGCCCCTCCTGGCAAAGAGTGAAGGCCTGGGTTCCGGGCACTGGAGGAAAACTGGTGCCAGCAGCCAGGGCAAGGGGCCCCCATGGGGCCCCAGACTTCGAGATGGCACAGGCCGGGCTGAGGGACCCACCCAAGTGCACAAATTTGTAAAAATGTGTGGGTCACTCCCACCTGTTCCAGAGTTACCCAGGCTACTTGTAAACAGAATCCTATCAGAACCCACGTCTGCATTTCCCCGGAGCACACTGAACGAAGTTCAATGTAATGTATGCCTTACAAGACATTGATTCAGAACCTTGTGGCCCCCAGGCTTTCTGAAATGAATAAAATGAAATGTCTGTAACCAACTCTGAGAGGGCAGTGACCTCAAAGGTGGGGTGAGGGTGGGAGTCCCATTCCTTATCAATAGCTTTTCCCCCCCAGTTTGGACTCCATAGTGTCAGAAATATCTGACATCAGAAAGGGGAAGAAGATGTGGGGGAAGGGAGAGGAAGACTTCCCTCCTTACTGCGTTCAGGCTGCCAGCCACTGCCTGAGGAGCCCTTGAAGGAAGTGAGCTGTTTGTTTGAGTTTTTGTCTGTTACAGAAACCTTTGCCAATCACTTGTGGTTTTTCAAGAACCTGGGAACCACGTGTGAACCATTTCTGGAGATCACTTATGTTCACCTTCGTTATCAGAAGATAAAGGGACTGTGTATCAGCATTTACAACACCTGAGAGCAGGAAGTTGAAACTAAGACGTCAGCCTTTGATGATCTAGAGACGATGAAACAAGTTTTTTCATCTCTGACTTCTAGCCTTTGGGCCGGACATTTTTTCTGTTTGCACCACCAGCTGTACTAGTAGATGGTTGAAGTGTGACATGAAACAGTCCAGCTTTACCCAGCTTAATGCTAACGTGGAAGATCTTCTGGGGTGGGTTTAGAAATTATGGGCTGAAATGATGCTGCCTGTGTACCTCATTTATCACTGTCAGTAATATCCCAATGTCAGAAGGCTTTCCACTTCTACCTGAGATTTTTCAGACCCGAGTATTTGTAGGAATCACCTGGAAAGTTTCTGACTCAGGGCTCTGCCTGTTTAATAGTAAGTGATTCATAGGCAAGAGAGATCCAGCCCCAGACCACACTTTGAAAAACACTGGCCTGAATTCTGCCTTGTGTCTCTTTCCTCTCCTGGTGCTTCCTCCCCTGAAACAGGACTCAAAATAAAAACCCTGCGATCCCTCCCACGGCCCCAAAGATAAAAGGGCCTGGCTCATAGTGCTGGATAAGTACGGCTATTATAGTTAACCAGATGGAAGAGTTCCACCATGATTCATTTGAAAGACTTAATCTTCTCCAACACCTTGGTGATCAGCAGGGTGGGTAAACCACCCAGGACTGTACTGTAACCCTCAGAAAACAAATTAACGAGAGCTTAATGGGAGGTAATTGCCCAGTTACTTGTAGACGAGGCAGTTCTTCCAGGCTGTAATTTCGATTGTTGATGTTTTCTTCCTAACTGGGGCCCACGGATTCCCAGCCCTGACTTCTCTATCTCGTCGGGGAAGAGGACAGAGCAGCTGTGCCAAGGAACCAGCGGGGCCCAGATCTGCAGACCCTTCCTTTGGTTTCTGTGCCAGACCCTGGAGGAAACATGGGTTGGCTGTAACCAGATTAGGGCAACCGGGACCAAGTCCGTCTAGTTTCTGAAGTCACTAGCATCCCCTCCAGGGGGAATGAGGAATTGACCCAAGGTGAATGGGGTTAACTGTTCACCTGAGCAGTGAGCAGGCTCACACACCCCACCCAGTCCCCTCCTATTCTTGGCTGCCAGGCACCCCCATCAAAACCTCACATCTCCCCATGTGTGGTGCTTTGTGGAGGTCGCCGGGTTCACTCCTTTTTCACTCTCCTGCTACGTAACTGCATCCTCTCCGTCTTAGAGGAATCCCAGCGTCTCTTGCAATCTTAGAAACCTTGGATTCTACCATCTTAAGAAACCCCAAATTGGACCTTTCAGCTACAGCAAGCTCTCTTTTCATCTCCAAGCTTGCCTAGGGAGGAAAGCCTGTGTTCATAACCCCGATACTATGATCCAAGTACCCTTATCCCAGGCCTGCAGTTGTCCTGCCAGGCAGATTATGGGGACAGCTAAGTGCTCCATCAGCGTTCTCACTCCATCCTCCTGTTACCAGAAAGGGGACCTGGCCCTGGTGGGTCTGCTTAGGGCCAGCCAGGTAGTGTAGATTCTTGACTTCGTGCAGGAAAAATTTCACAACATGAGTCCAGGTGAATTTTACTTCATTTTTGTTTATTTTTATTGATTTCAGAGAGGGAGAGAAACATCAATAATGAGAATCATCGATAGGCTGCCTCCTGCACACCTCCTACTGGGGATCAAGCCCGCAATCCGGGCATCTGCCCAGACGGGGAATTGAACTGTGACCTCCTGGTTCATAGGTTGACACTTAACTATTGAGCCACACCGGCCAGACAAGTCCAGGTGAATTTTAGAGGACATTTATTAAAGCTGGGGACAGTGAGCCCTAACCAGTTTGGCTCAGTAGTTAGAGCATCAGCCCATGGACCCAAGGGTCAAGGGTATGTGCCTCAGTTGCAGGCTCAACCCCAGCCTGGGTGAGTGGAGGAGGCAAACAATTCTTGTGTCTCTCACATCAATGTTCTCTCTCTCTCATCCTCCTCCTCCTCCTCCTTCCCTCCCTCCCTCACTCCCTTCAACTCTCTCTAAAATCAATGGAAAAATATCCTCCAATGAGGATATTTTTAAAAACAACTTTTTTTTAAAGCTGGGGACAGTGAAACAAGGAAAGCCTACAGAAGAACTAGGTGAGGAAATGGGCCTAGGCTGCTCTGCTTTAGGTCACTAAGAAGTCACAGAAGGCCCTGGCTGAGCAGCTCAGTTGGTTAGAGCTTTGTCCCGATACACCAAGGTTGTTGGTTCGATTCCCAGTCAGGGCATATACAAGAAGCAACCAATGAATGCATAAATAAGTGAAACAAACAAGAAAAAGTCAAAGGAAAGGGGGCCTTGGGGACTGGGTCAGGGAACTTGCCCAGGACAAACTGCCCAGGCCCATCGCTGCCCCAG
>NW_006288250.1:1913527-1914835 GCF_000327345.1 Myotis davidii
AAAACTTAAATTTTTGATATTTATTTTATATATTTAAATGCCACTTAACAGAAAAATCAACCAAAAAAATGAGTTAGCGTGTCACCTCTGACACCCGTGTCATAGGTTAGCCATCACTGGTTTAGGAGATGCCTGCCTGTGAGGGAAGGAGAGGGGGATGGGAAGGAGAAAGGTGAGGGTGTACTGGAAGGAGAGCAGAGAGAGTGCACCTTGACCTTCCTTTTCAGGGTGTTTAAAGGCTGGGCGTTTAAGAGAAGTCTTAGGGGAGGATCAACAGGAAATTCATCAGCTTTATGCTGATGTACCAATGCAATTCTTTTAACTTCCTCTGTGCTTGGGTGTGGTTGGCAAATAGCATTAATTGGATTTCTGTTATCTGTCTCCCTGCCTAGGGTGATTTACGCTATTTACCCTCTGGTTGGGGAGAAGTGCAAACCATTTACTCTTAAGTGCCCCTAGTTTAGGGGAGATAGGATTTACTAGATGGCTGCAAACTGCTGTTTCACTGTCTCAGTGCCCCTATCCTGCTTGTCCTGGCTTACTAGCCTGGCTCACCCTCACCAATCCTTTGAAGCAGTTTACAGTTCTCTCCCATTTTACAGATGAGAAGAACATCAAGTCTCAGAGAGGCCAAATCACATGTCCCAGGTCATGTGGCTCTTGTTTCCCATTGTTTTGGCTTTTTTAAAAAATATATTTTGTTGATTTTTTACAGAGAGGAAGGGAGAGGAATAGAGAGTTAGGAACCCCAATGAGAGAGAAACCTTGATCAGCTGCCTCCCCGGCCCCCCCTACTGGGGATGTGCCTGCAACCAAAGTACATGCTCTTGACCAGAGTCGAACCTGGGACCTTTCAGTTCGCGCAGGCTGACTCTATCCACTGAGCCAAACCGGTTACGGCTCATGTGGCTCTTTAATGGCAAACTCGAGACATGTGCAGGCCCTCGGCAGCCTGAACTCGTGCTCTTACCCAGCATCCCAGACTCCTAGGAGAGCAAAGACCTGAGCAGAGGAAGTGAGAGCAACTTAACCAAATCAAACCCAAGAAATATTCCCACCCCACTCTGCCCAACCAAGCCAGTGTGAATGGTTTTGCAACTCACCAGAAAGTCACAAGTTTGTTCCTGGGGCTGGTAAATAGAATAATAGGAAGAAAAGTGTTGTAGGCAGCCTGAATGGCACCAGGTGTTAGACCCCTGGGGTTCAGCAATCTCGGTACTTGAGTTCCGGCTAGGAAAAAATTCAGAGCCAAGACTCAATCTACAAGAGAAAATTTATTTGGAAAACCATTATGGACGAAAGAGAGTC
>NW_006288250.1:1917826-1924532 GCF_000327345.1 Myotis davidii
AGAAACATTTCTATGTTGTGTTCAACACAGAATGTTGTTTGGGACTTATTGTGTATATGTGGGTGTTTTTCCTCTTGCCTTTCATTTTCTGACATTCTATAGTAGCAGGCTAAATTTTTTTGGTATTTTTCTGTTTAAGCTGCTTGCCCATTTTGAGATTCTGTATCTCACTGCAAAAGTGAATTGTGCCATCAAATTTTGATATTGTTCTTTAGCCGACTCCAGTGGATCCTCTTAAATTGAGACTTGATTTTTTTTTAAGTTTACTAGAGCCCTAGCCAGTTTTCACAGTGGTTAGAGCATCGATCTAGGGAACAAATTCCTGGTTCAATTCCAGCCAAGGGCATGTACCAGTGTTGCAGGCTCCTCCTATGTCCAAGCTCTGGTCAGGTAATGTGCAGGAGGCAACCAACCGATGTGTTTCTCTCATAGTGATGTTTCTCTCTGTCTTTCCCTCTCTCTCTACTCTCTCTAAAATCAGTGGAAAAATATCCTCCAATGAGGATATTTTTAAAAACAACTTTTTTTTAAAGCTGGGGACAGTGAAACAAGGAAAGCCTACAGAAGAACTAGGTGAGGAAATGGGCCTAGGCTGCTCTGCTTTAGGTCACTAAGAAGTCACAGACGGCCCTGGCTGGGCAGCTCAGTTGGTTAGAGCTTTGTCCCGATACACCAAGGTTGTTGGTTCGATTCCCAGTCAGGGCATATACAAGAAGCAACCAATGAATGCATAAATAAGTGAAACAAACAAGAAAAAGTCAAAGGAAAGGGGGCCTTGGGGACTGGGTCAGGGAACTTGCCCAGGACAAACTGCCCAGGCCCATCGCTGCCCTGGTAGCAAGCCTGGTGGGGCCCCTTAGAGTTTAGGACAGTGATGGCGAACCTTTTGAGCTCGGCGTGTCAGCATTTTGAAAAACCCTAACTTAACTCTGGTGCTGTGTCACATAGAGAAATTTTTTGATATTTGCAACCATAGTAAAATAAAGACATATTTTTGATATTTATTTTAGATATTTATATGCCATTTAACAAAGAAAAATAAACCAAAAAATGGGTTCGTGTGTCACCTCTGGCACGTGTGTCATAGGTTCGCCATCACTGCCCTAGTACATAAACAAAGAGAAATTTAAGCGGGCTGACTCCCTCCTTGATGGAGAGCAAAAGACTCTGAGAAAAATAGCTCTCAGCAGCTAGAGACTTTTGCAGTTTGTCACAGCGTTCAGCCTTACTATACACAATTAGGCTTCCCCTAAAGCAGGGTTCGCCCTATCTTTAAACAAATTAAACAACAGGAAGAGATAACAAATACTCTCGTGTGTACAGCCAGATGGCACAAAGTAGCTTTCACTTCGCACAGACTCTTACACATTTGTACATAGGGTGATTTACGCTATTTACCCTCTGGTTGGGGAGAAGTGCAAACCATTTACTCTTAAGTGCCCCTAGTTTAGGGGAGATAGGATTTACTAGATGGCTGCAAACTGCTGTTTCACTGTCTCAGTGCCCCTATCCTGCTTGTCCTGGCTTACTAGCCTGGCTCACCCTCACCAATCCTTTGAAGCAGTTTACAGTTCTCTCCCATTTTACAGATGAGAAGAACATCAAGTCTCAGAGAGGCCAAATCACATGTCCCAGGTCATGTGGCTCTTTTTTTAAAAATATATTTTATTGATTTTTTACATAGAGGAAGGGAGAGAGATAGAGAGTCAGAAACATCAATGAGAGAGAAACATTGATCAGCTGCCTCCCGCACACCTCCCACTGGGGATGTGCCCACAACCAAGGCACATGCCCTTGACCGGAATCGAACCCGGGACCCTTCAGTCCGCAGGCTGACGCTCTATCCACTGAGCCAAACCGGTTACGGCTCATGTGGCTCTTTAATGGCAAACTCGAGACATGTGCAGGCCCTCGGCAGCCTGAACTCGTGCTCTTACCCAGCATCCCAGACTCCTAGGAGCAGATAGACCTGAGCAGAGGAAGTGAGAGCAACTTAACCAAATCAAACCCAAGAAATATTCCCACCCCACTCTGCCCAACCAAGCCAGTGTGAATGGTTTTGCAACTCACCAGAAAGTCACAAGTTTGTTCCTGGGGCTGGTAAATAGAATAATAGGAAGAAAAGTGTTGTAGGCAGCCTGAATGGCACCAGGTGTTAGACCCCTGGGGTCAGAACTGGACCTGGGGTTCAGCAATCTCGGTACTTGAGTTCCGGCTAGGAAAAAATTCAGAGCCAAGACTCAATCTATAAGAGCACATTTATTTGGAAAACCATTATGGACGAAAGGGAGTCTTTCAAACTCAAAGACCTAAAGTAACCAACCACAGAGGATGATCTGAAATTAAACTTTAAGTAAAGCAGTTGTGGTGGGCAGGTATGGTGGGAAGATACCTAGGCCGGTATCTTCACTGACAAGGTCAACCTTTACCTTAACTGAGCTTATCTGTCTTGTTGCATCTATGATAACATATCCTTGAAATGTCTGGGTAACTTGTAACTTCCCTATTCCTGGACCCCTTGGGGCACAACCTAATGTGCCTGGGCACCAGGACAGATACCACAAATTCCTTCATTATCATGTTAATTGTTCCTGCACCCACCTAATATGTGTCTATCATTTTACTTCTTATCCAGTCCCAGAGGTTTCCTGGCTTTGCTTTCTCCCACCTCTCTAGTCTATCACCAATGGATTTCATGTAACCCACCTAAACCCCCTCCTTTGATTGCAACGAATACACATAGATGAGAAACCGCCGTTCTCTGGAGCACTATCCCAATCCCAATGTTGCTTTGCGGCAATTGTGGACAGTTTGGCTCAAATAAACTCACAAAAATTCTTTATAGGTTTGAATGTGTTTTACGTTAAGACCACAGAGGAAGAAGTAATTTGTTGAAGAAATGGGTTTAGAAAACAAGTTATAGAGGTAAAGGAAGGGTCCTCGGAGCTTGGGAGTGAGGAAGGTAATAACGAAACTGGAGGAGGGGAAGGGAGGGGAGAGGAAAGGGAAGGGGAGGAGAGAGGAGGAGAGGGAGAAGAGGAAAGGGAAAGGTTTGGGTGTGTTCCCAGGAGGGAGATTGCCTTGGCTCCAAATCCTAAGGATTTTAAGAGTGAGATTTTAGGGGAAGTCCCAGGGAAAGGTCGCAATAGAATATTCAGTAGCTTTCCTGGTGTGTCCAGGTCTCCACTGATTGGTTGGTCAGCACCAGGTCAGGGGTCATTATTCAATGCAGCTGGTCCTAGGTCAGTGTTGGTGTCACTGGTGGTATCGCTTGTCTGGTTTTGCTGCTTTTCTGGGCCTGGATCTGAAATGTAACTGAGGCCTAGGAAAGGAAGGTCAGAGGGTCCAAACCGCATGACCAGCCATATGCTAAGTGGGGAAAGGCCACCGTGGGGGCGAGGTCCCACCCCACCATTGTCCTTGGCTAGATACCTGGAGCTTTTCTGCCTGGTGACCTCTGTACCTGGCCCATCATCCTAGCTCTGCTCCTGCCTAACTGCCTACCACACAAGGGAGAATGTGTTCAGGGTCATAGAGCTGATGAGAGAGGAAAAAAGCAAGTCTGTAAATATTTGTGACATTTCAGCCACACAGCTATAAAAGGTAAGGCAGGGCCTTTGCCTAGCAACCACAGACTTTTCAGTCCGAATCATAGTTCCCAAGAAATAGTCCTGCTGCTAGAACTCAGAACATCCTGTCCCGCCTGCCCCTGGGAGACACGGAGGGAGCGAAGCTGCGGTTTACCAAGTGCTGCTGAAAGGAGTGGGCGTTGGCCTCCTGCTGGCCCAGAGACTCCTGTAGAGTTGCCTCCAGAACCTTCCTCAGCCCCAGATGCCAGGGGCGCCACCCCTCCTCACAGCCGCTGTTTCTCTGGCAATGCTCCCTTCCGCGCCCTCCCCCAGCTCGCCTGCACCCCTGTGGAAAGGCAAGGCCCTCCATCCTGGCCCGAGGGCTTTGCAGTGCCCCTGGAAGCAGGGAGCTGCTAAGAGCACAGGCTTTTGAGTCAACACACCTGAATGCTAGGAAAGCCATTTAATCGCTCTGTGCCTCAGTTTCCTCATTCGAAATGGGGTAAGTAGTAGTACCTATCTCATAGGCTATTACTCAGGAATAAGTGAGAAAATATTTGAAAGGTACTTAGCGCAGTTCCTAGTCCACAGAAAGAGGTAACGAGTAACAAAAGTTTTTATTTCTGCTTCCAAGTGTTAAGTTCCCAAGCCCCACCTCAACATCCTAGTTTCGCTAATGCCTCACCATGCCAATGAATCTTATAACCGCAGGAGGCCCTAGAAGTCACCTAGTATTAGAATATTTCTCTCTATGTAATTTTCACACACTCCCATTTGCTGAGATAATATCAGTAAAGCAGCACGTGCCTGGGATACAGTCAATGCTTAATAAGTGTGAGGGTTTGTGATAGTTACTTTTATGTGTCAACTTGACTGGATCACCGGATGCCCAGATAAGTAGTTAAATTTGGGGTGTGTCTGTGAGCGTGTTTCCAGGAAAGATTAGCATTTCATTGGTAGACTGAGTGAAGCCAATAGCCCTCCCCAATCCATCGAGGGCCTGCATAGAACCAAAAGGTGGAGGGAAAATTGGTCTGACCGAGCTGTGATGTCAGTTTTCTGCTGCCCATAGCACCCTGGGTCTGAGGCCTCAGACTCAGCCTGGAATCTGCCACATGGCTCTGTGGCTCTCCGGCCCTCGAACTGCACCCCAGGCTCTCCTGGGTCTCCAGCTTACATATGGCAGATCATGGGACTGCCCAGCCTCCATAACCATATGAGTTAATACCTCATAATAATAAATATAAAATAACATTAAATAGATAGGTAGGCATACAGATATCCTATTGGTTCTGTTTCTCTGCAGAACCCTAATATAGGGTTTTGTTGTTATTTGTCTAAGTAGGAATTTACTGAGTATTTATCCATCCATCCATCTGTTCACCCAGTAGTCACTTATTGAGTGTCCTGGTTTTTGGAGGACATGAGAGGTGGCCTTGCCCCCATGAAGGAAATGTATAACCAAATGAAAAAGAGAGAAGCCAGAAAACAAGCAGAGAACAGCTGAGGACCTAACTGAATAGTTTTCTCTATGCTCTCAGATGTGACAATGATCACACCTGAAGGGAAGAAAGAGATTCTCTCCCTCACGATGTATGACTCAAGAATGCATATATTCAAATAATGTTGGGTTTCAAAGAATGAGGATATGTGCTTATGTCAAATATCTTCTCATCACTCAAAAGGCCTTTAAGTTATTATAACAGCTCCAATGCCGGCAAATCCTGGGCTTTCAAGGCTGGGGGAGTATGTTTGGCAAATAGCCGAATACCATTCTGACCCAAGTCTGGAGGAAAATATAACTCCGGCCGCATTGAAATGGACTGAGAGTGAGGTGTGACCGTGGCGTGAGGACGCTAGTTTCTCCCACGTGGCTCTTGAGCCATCTCTGAAGGTATTTCCACAGAGGAGCTGGTTCAGACCTGAGCCTGTCCTCACCCCACGCCCACATTTCCCCTGGGGAGTTGAGAGAAGCCTGGGACACAGCACCACTTCTCTCCTCCACTCTCCTGGGTGACCCACAAAAGCTTCCTGCAGGCCTCAGCCATCAGGCAAAGATCCACATTCTCACCTCTTCTCCACGCTCTTACCCTGTCTATCCTCTTCCTCCCTCCTCACTCCCGATGTGAAACAGAGTCCTTTGGTCAGAGACCAGATGCTTGGCTAGAGGAATACATCCCGGACACGGACATCGAGCGCTCACTTCCCACTGAGAAGAGCTGCAGGGGGACCTGAGTCTCACACTGGTTTCCACAGGTTTCTAACCCACACACATCCACTGAGGTTCTGTTTTGTGCCAGGCATTATGCTGGCTCCTGTCAGGGACACAAAAGCATCAGATCCCATTCCAACTGCAAACATATAACAAGCCATTCCAAACAATGAAAGCAGACATGATATTAGACGTTTTTCGTCCTTGGGTAATATAATGAGTACTGAAAGCCAGGGGGTAGAGGCTGGGGTGGTCAGGGAAGACTTCTTGAAGAAACTAGAATCTAACAGGGTCTTTTATTTTTAATTAAAATTTTTAATTTTGACATTATTGTAGGTATCTCCCTCCCCCACCTCTTTGCCCACCTCCCCCCGCCCCCATCTAACAGGGTCTTGAGAGAGTGGGAGACTTTGGGGGAGCTGAAGAGGAGGGGAAAGAAGCAGAAAACAGTGCTGGGAGGGTGTGTCTCTGGTGTTTGTGAACCTCTGGTTCGTGTCTCTTTCCCGGCGCGTCATTCCTTGCAGGTGTCTTAGCATGATTGGAACTTGACCTTCAAACAGAGTCTTTCTCCTCCAAACATTCAGACCGAATGGCTCTACATTAGTTAAGATTCTGTTGGTTGCACATGACAGAGTCAATATAAACCAGTTTAAGCAGTGAAGGCTTTAAATGCCCTGGGGAAGGCGGGAAGGCCGTGCTGCCCTATTCTAGAAGCCTCATCCTCTGTTTCAGTCTTCCCAGATAGACACGTCCCCACTTCCTCCCACCCCTAACGGCCAGCCTCTTTTCACAGGCAAACTAACGACTAATGGTCAAGAGAGCCTGTGTACAGGCAACAGCTCTCTCTCTCCCTCCAGGACCCTGCAGCAGGGTCAGTAACCGGAGAAACATCCAAGGAGATGTGGTGTTTTAGGAGAGGGATCTG
>NW_006288250.1:1924559-1925870 GCF_000327345.1 Myotis davidii
GCAGAAGCCCGTAAGGCTGGGACCCCCCTGAAAAATGCGTGCAGTGGATTTGGTGGTGAGCAGAACAGGACCCCTGCTGCAGGCTCAGCTCCCTGAAATGGGGGGTGGCGGCTTCAGGACGGTGGGTGGCACACTCAGGAAGAGCAAGACTTCTGCGCCCAAAGCTGTCCTGGACTCAACATTGAGTGAGGACTGAAGGCATTTATTTCCACTTTGCTCAAGCTCTGCTTTTGAATTCTCAGTCGGCAGCACAGTCTGGGCTCCCAGACTAGGGAGCAGCAGCTTCCAGTCTCTCCAGATAGGAATCATAAAGGAGAAGAGAGAGGGGGCTGAGGGCAGTGCCATCTGACTGACCTTCCTGTGATGATGGGAATCTTCTAGACCCGCAGTGTCCATGGCAGGAGCCACTGGCCACCTGCGGCTCCTGGGCACTTGCAATGTGGCTAGTGCGACGGAGGAACCGAAGTTTTAATTTTATTTCATTGGAATGAATTTCCATTCCAATAGCCACGTGTACTTGGTGGCTCTGTGTTAGACACCGAGCCTTAGAGAACATCCTTCCTCCACCATCTCCGGGCTTGGGGGTGGGGGGAGGGGCAGGATAAATTGGAATGGAGCATCCTCATCAACCGTCTACATCAGGAAAGGCAGATGGTGTAGAATGGGAAGTAGGGAAGACCCCTGGGGTCAACCTCCTTCCTAAACACAGACCTCAGCTGCCCGAACGCTGGCAACTGTCAGCATCCAGCCTCTCCCTCTGAGAGCGCGGCCTCTGAAGAGGACCTCACACAGGGGCATCTGAGGCTACCAGGTGTCCCCAAAGCCACAGTACAGTGAGGAAGGAAGTTACTTCCACGCCTCCCCGTAGCCCAATGAGGAGCACCCCCCGCCCCCGCCAACCCCGTGATTTTGGAGATCCCATATCCCACACTCCCCCCTCACTGTGGGAAGTATCTCACGCTGTGCTGAGGACCCCAGCTCAAAGGTCCGTGAGTGACCAGGTCCCGTGGGATTTCAGTTCCACATGTGTTGACTGAGTGCCTCCCGGATCATCAGAGGAAAAGCTGAACTTAAATGATTTCCTGTCCAAGAACAATCTGTCACCTAACACAGTGGGAAGCCATCCAGGCCAGCCAGCAGGAGTGACAGGGCTCCACCCACAGCCTGCAGCCTGAAAGGGATCTGCTGGGCCCAGGGAGGGAGCTCAGTTGGTTAGAGCGTCATCCCAATACACCAAGGTTGCAGATTAACCAATGAATGCCTAAGTACGTGGAACAGCAAAGTGATCTCTCTCTCTCTCTCTCTCTCTCT
>NW_006288250.1:1925890-1948613 GCF_000327345.1 Myotis davidii
CTCTCTCTCTCTCAAAAATAAAAATAAATAAAATCAGGGCAGATTTGGGGAAATACCTTCCTAAATAAAGTAAAACTGTTGCTAATATGGGAAGGCCCCCTGTGATCCACCCAAATAAAATCTTCCCACCTGGGCAGCCTCTATAATTGGGGATTCACTCCTTTGCATTAAGCAAAACCCTCCCCATGTGTCATCTGATATGCAAGTAGTCCTGGGAGGGCCACCCATTAAGTGGCTGACACCTGGGTGCAACCCAGTGTTATCAGATGGCTGCTTTCCCGTGTGGCAGGAAGGGTGAGCCAGCTTTGGTTCTCATAAGGACGGGCCCAAGGCAGCTGCTGTGGCCCAGGCCAGCCCTGCCTGGAAGGGAGTGGGTGGCAGCTAAGCTTCCCTCACTGTATGACTCCCACAGTCACCTGACCAAAGCACTTCTCCAAGGCCGTGAGGCTGATGGTCGGCATCAGCAGCATCCGCCACCCCAACCCAGCCCCCAGGCCCTCACCTGCCCAGAGTGTGTGAGGAAAGGAGGCGACAGGTAGAAAGATAACCATTGTGCATTATTTGCTCTGTGTCTGTCTTCACCATATGACTGCAGGCTCCATGAGGGCCGGGCCTGCCCTGGCATGACTGCACTGGGTCCTCCTCCCAGCGCAGTGCGTGGCAGGTCACGTGTGTCCGGTGACTGCCTGTTGACTACATGAAGCAACAGGCAAACGCATGAGCACTGTGCTCTTTGGTTTGCAAACGCCCTTCTCCTCAGCAGATCTCCAACTCATTCGTCACTGTCCTTCCACATGCAGGCAGCGCTGGCTCATCCCACGTGGACTGACTCCAATGGAAGCGCAAAGGGTTGTCTCTTCAGCCACAGCCCAGTCTCTTGGGTTGGCGTAGGGCACTGGTGTGGTCTTGCCCATCGGACTTCTCGCAGCCCGAGGTTGCAGAAGTGGGTGCCTATGGAAGAGGAAGGGTGGCCCATGTGCCAGGAAAAGCAGCTTTTGGTGTCCATTTTGCAACCTTTACAGTATTCATGGCCATGTTCAGACCCGTGGGAAATATGTCTGTACAAGATTTTCCACTGTGTCTTGGTTTGAAATAGCAGAAGACTGGAAACAACCTGCATGTCCCATCCATGTGGTGCCTCCGTATAGTGGAATTCAAAGCAGCTCTAGAGGCACGAGGAAGCCCTTAATGTACTGATTTGGAACATCCTCCAAGGCACATTAAGTGAGAAAAGTAAAGCACAGAGCAGCGTGGACAGAACATAGTACCTGTGGCAAAAGGGGAGAAAAAGAGTACATGCATATATAGTTATTCATGTACGTAAAAATCTCTCTGAAAAAAATGTAAGACTCTGGTAACCCTGGGGGTGGGAAGGAGGGTAGTGGTGGGCATAGGGAGGAGGGAGACCTCACTGTATACCCTTTTCTGCCTTTTGAGTTATGAGTCATGTGACTGTTACTTAATTTAACAATTGAATTTTGAAATAAATAATAATTGCCTCTTTGATGCCAGGCTATATCTTTCAAATCTATTATCTAGTGTTAGCACAACTCCATGAAATGGGTAACATATCCCCATTTTCCAAATAAGAAAATGAGGTTGGGAGAAATAAGGCAAGTACCTCAGCTCACAGAACCATGAAGTGGTCAGGCAGGCTTCCAGTCCTCCCCCCCCCCCCCCCCCAGCTCTCTCTTCGAGGCCCCTCTCTGTCTCAGCTTTCATTCTCCCAGCAAGACCAACGGGTGCTTTATCCCAGGGGCCCGATTTATAAGCCCAGCAAGGAGCCAACTCAAGGAAGTCCCTGTTAGGCACAGCAGTGCCCTGGTCAGGGAGGTTCTGGGAGCTTGTATGAGGCTGTGTGTGTGTGTGTGTGTGTGTGTGTCTGTGTGTCTGTGTGTGTGTCAGTATTATCGTTATGAGTGTATAAGCCTGTGTGAAAGTGACTATGACTTATAAAGGGTGTGGGTATATGTGAATATGTGTGTAAAGCATGTGGTCATGTGAATATTTGTGAGTCTGTAAAGTGTGTGTGAACATGTATATGTGGTTGTGTGTGAGCATGAGTGTGTGTAACTGTGTAACATGTGTACGAGTGTATGCACTGAGACATGGAGAAAACCAATCACGGAGGTGGGCAAGAAGCTAAGGAGACAGAAAGTTGACCAGGAGCCCCTGGGGTGGGGTACAGGAAGGGGCAGAGGAGGCTGGGACAGGTAGGGGTGGAGCTGGGAGGGGAAGCCAGGATAGAAGACCTGGGACTGTGACTGGCCAGGCAGCTAGAAGACCATGGTGCCTGGGGGCTGAAAGTCCTCAGGCCCTTATTCCTCAGGCCAGGGGTTTAGGAAGCAACATTCCTAACTCCGAACCACACACACACACACATTCCCTTTCCCTGGCCCTGCCTACACCAGGTGAGTGGGGACTTGCTAAGTGAGACCCAGCAGAAGCGGTAACTAACCAGGCGGGATAACCTGGGTGTAGATGCAGGTACCGATGGAAGAGTCCACATTGCAGCTGGCAAGCTGCTTCCCTCCCTCCCATGCTCCATAGTCCCCCTGCACCAAATGCCAGAGATAGACCCACAGGCCCCTGCCCCCACCTCACTCAGACTGCAGAGAGTACTGAGGCTGAAGGGCGGGGGAGAAGGATGCATCTGGGAAGGACACAGGGACAGCAAGGGAAGTGGGCTGTTTTAAGAACAGTCGGTGTGGCTGTGTGCAAACTGCTGTGCTCGAAGGGCTGTGTCTGCACTGCGGGCTGTTCCTCCTCTTCCTGGTGGAGCGCCTGGCACCCTCCATGCCTCACCTGGACCAGATGTGCCACTGTCTCCATGGGGTCCAGATGATAATGGGGCAGTTCAGCCTCTGTCCTGACCACAGCTGTGTGTGCACACACGTGTGTGTGTGTGTGTGTGTGTGTGTGTGTGTGTGTCATGTGAGCAAATGAAAGAGGTCCTGAAAAGAGATTTTCTTGCCCTGGGAGCTGAAGGAAGCGTTATCTCCTCTCAATACTCCTAAGAAATCCTGGGCCACCAGAATGCTAAGCAGGGAAGGGTGTTTTTGTGGGATGAATTGTGCACCCCCCCACCCAACCCCCCAAAAAAAGAGTTGTTGAAGTCCTAACCCTCAGAACCTGTAAATGTGACTTTATTTGGAAATAAAACCTTTGCAGATGATCAAATTCAATTAAGGCCATTAGAGTTGACGGGGATGGAAACACAGCACACGGAATATAGTCAATACCGTTGTCATAACTATGTGCGGTGCCAGGTGGGTACTGGAAATATCAGGGTGGGGGGAGGGTACACTTTGTAAAGTATATGATTATCTAACACTACGCTATACACCTGATACTAATATAAAATAATATTGAACATAAACATGTGTTAAACAAACAAAAAATAACAATAATAAAAAGTGACATGAAAAAAAAGAAAAAGGACTGAGTTTGACTCCCAGCTGCACCGCGTACTGGCTTTGCCATCCCGGGTGAGACACTCAAATCCTTATGACCTAATTCAACACAACGGGTGTCCTAATAATCAGGGGAAATTTGGACACAGAGGCAGACACGCACACAGGAAGGACCACATGAAGATTGCCAGCAAACTACCAGAAGTCGGGCCAGAGGCCTGGGCGGATCCTGCCCTCATGGCCCTCAAGAGGAACCAACCCTATCAATGCCTTGATCTTGGACTTCAAGCCTCCAGAACTGTGAAACAGTAGATGCCTGTTGTTCTAGGCCACCCAGTTTTGGGTACTTTGTTGGGGCAGCCCTGGGAAACTAACCAGGCGCCAGAACACAACAGTCAAGCACGAGAACTTGAACTCAGTCAGGACTGAGTTTGCACGGGGATGGAAACACAGCACAGGGAATATAGTCAATACCGTTGTCATAACTATGTGCGGTGCCAGGTGGGTACTGGAAATATCAGGGTGGGGGGAGGGTACACTTTGTAAAGTATATGATTATCTAACACTACGCTATACACCTGAAACTAATATAAGATAATATTGAACATAAACATGTTTTAAACAAACAATAACAATAATAAAAAGTGACATAAAAAAAAGAAAGAAAAAGGACTGAGTTTGACTCCCAGCTGCACCGCGTACTGGCTTCGCCATCCCGGGTGAGACACTCAAATCCTCTGAGCCTCCATTTCTTACATTTCACATGGGACTGGAAAGAGCACCCCCTCCCGGGGCTGCTGTGAGGATCTGGGTTGGCCAGGTGCCTGGCACATGCTAAGGCTTAGTAAACTGTAGCTGTTACTGCTGCTAAGAACATACTTGTGCCCTCGCTGGTTTGACTCACTGGATAGAGCGTCAGCCTGCAGACTGAGGGTTCCAGGTTAGATTCCAGTCAAGGGCTCAATCCCCCAATAGGGGGTGTGCAGGAGGCAGCCGATCAATGATTTTCTGTCATCACTGATGTTTCAATCTCTCTCTTCCTCTCCCTTCCTCTCTGAAATCAATAAAAATATATATATTTTTAAAAAGAACTCACTTGTTTTCGGGGTCTCTGTCAAAATTTCTGATAACAGAATTATCTCCAACCTATAAAAAATCCCAACATGAGAAACCAGAAAAGGAAAACGGAAGAGAAAGTCACGCGTGGGGAGAGCCCGATGTATCAGGCACAGTACCGTGTGCTTTCCAGAATGCTTTCCAGAATAATTTAAATGAGAGCTTTCGAAGGCTCAGCAGTGTGAGGTGTGGATCCAGAGAGACCTATGGGTGGACAGGAGGTGAGGGGACAAGTCTGATGTGTGAGGCAAGGCAGGTGCTTCCAAGGAAGGGACTCGCAGGCCCTGGTGCTCTGCACCGTCCCACCCAGCCTCTGGGCAGCACCCTGTGGGGGATGTGCAGGCCGCAAACATCACCCCAGCAGGCCGAGTCACCCGACCACAATAATGCGCCTTTCTGCCCTGGTGGAGACAGAGGGCATTGTGTGCGCTGGCCTTGGCCTGTGGCTGGAGGCTCAGCTCGCCTCTCAGAAAGGCAGGATTGTCTTGGGCAACCTCCTGGCCTGGGGCTGCCACCCCACACGTCACAACAAACTCAGAGCGGGGAGGGGACAGACACTCAACAAACTCAGAGCCGGGGAAGGGACAGCCACTCTCGAGGACAGAGCTCCTCTGAGACCACAGGCTCCGAGACCCTGGGGGAGCCAGGGCAGAGACAGGAAGCAGGAGCTTTGGGGAAATTTGAATAATTCAGAGCTGAGGGTCCATTTCCCAGGCCCTGGGGGAAGAGCCTCAGAAAACCTACAGCCAGGACGTCTGTCTGACCGTTGATGGTTAAGAGCAGGGAGTGTGGGGTCAGAATGCGGGTTCAAATTCTGTCTAGACCATTTCCTGGCTGAGTGCCTTGGGGCAAAATTATCCACGAAGCATAGTTCCTTCACCCACTAGACGGGGGTCGGGGGGGAAGGGGGTGATGAGAATTAAACGAACTGATGTCTGGTCCCTTGGTAGACACTCAAGAACTGTTTGCTATTACAATGATTATCAATCTGTATTGTTCCAAATGAGACGAAACGTGCAAAACGCTTGGCACGGAGCCTGGTGCCTAGTAGTTGATGAATAAGTATTAGCCTGTGCTCTGCATCCCTGGCTTCCACCTGCCGAGCCCAGGAGGACATGGCACAGGATCACGGGCCCAGAGCGACCCTAGGCAGGTTCACTGAGTACCTTTCTCTGCTGGCCAAGTGGCGTCTTTTCCTTAGAGACATCCTTTCTCCAGTGACCGAACCTGTTCCATTTCCTCCTGGAGCCAGGGCCGCAGCCAGCCTGAGGCAGCTTGTTTTGCAGGTGGGAGCTGGCGGCCAAGTGCAGACAAGGAGGCCCTCCCCGGCCGGCTGTGGCTTTGCCTCCCGGTGAATCCGCATCCTGTGCTCTCTGTGCCTCGCCTCGCCTCGCCTCGCCCCGGCCCAGTTCTTCCTCTACCTCAGTCCAGGCTTCTGGGAGAGCCGACACCCTCATCCCAACCAGCCACCAAATGAGCTCCCAAAGGCTGGGCCAGCCAGGCACGCCCTGCCCGCAGTCCTCACGGCCCAGGACCCTGCAGGAATCCGGAGGGAATGTGCCTCCTGGGCCCGTGCCCAGTTCTGACTGAGGCCAGGACCAGGGCCTCTCCTTGTCCCTCCCTCCCAGACACACAGGGCTTTATAGCCAGATTATGCCATGGAAACTATGCGCACGGCCAGCCCGTTCACATGGCCTCAGCAGAAAAAATAACCGGGCCTTCTCCCTCTGCCAAGACCCGCAGGCCTGAGCTACCAAAGCAAGCCTCCTATGTGAAACCGGCCCCTCAGATACCTCAGGAGGACTTGTTTGGGGTGCCCTCCAGTCACTCCCCCTCCCCCAGCCCCAGCCATCTGCCTCTCCCTCCTCCGGGATGTGGAGAGCTCAGCTCAGCTGGACAGGAACGTGCTGCCTTATATGGCAGTTTCCCTCTGAGAACAAACCTCATTTCCCTTTCCAGGATCTTCCTGAGACCTGGGAGCCCCACTTGATCCTCCTCTGGCTCACCCCCTCCTCCTGGGACGAAGTCAGACCCACCCCTCCACTTTCTAGACCTACGCTGTCACTAGCCAAATGTGGCAATTTGAATTTAAATGTTACTTAATCAAAAATTCATTTCCTCAGGTGCCAAAGCCACATTCCAAGTGCCCAATGCCATAGGAGGCTTGCACCCCTTTTCCAGCTTCTCGGATGTTCTGTGGGAGAGTGCTGCCCTGGCCCACGCTCTGGAGTTCCCTGGCTGAGGCTCCTCCTCCACCAGGGCCTGGGATGGTGTCTCCTCCAAGCCTGACAATCCAAGGGTAGACCCACTATCAGCGTGCACATCCCTCGCCATCAGGGTGCTGGCGGGGGCTGTGGGTGGAGCTGGGACTTGTGAGGCATGCTCACAAGGCTTCTCGGGGTGCAGGACAGAGCTGGGGTGGGAGCGTGGGTGTGGGGAGCTGTGAGGGCCAGACCAGCTCTCCCTGCGCGGCCACATTCCCGTGCAGAACTCTAAGGACTCTGAGAACTTCACACCTGGCCCTACAGGTTCCTTATGAAGGGATACTTTTCTAGGTAGGAGATGGAATGTCTTTTAGCAAACTTCAAATCTTAAACAACGTTATTGAGATGTAGGTCACCTACCATGCAATTCATCCATTTAAAGTGCACAATTCAGTGTGTTCACAGATTATATGCAGCCTTCACAGTACCCATTTTTAGGACATTTTCATCACCTCTAAAAGAAGCTTTGTGTTCTTTAGCTATTATTCCCCTAACTCTTAAACTTTTAATACTTAGGCATATGGCAGCTGGCCGCCATCACCTGTGAACATGAGGGTAAGTTGTCTCCCTCTCACCTCTGTGGTCAGCAACCTGAGGACAGAGACCAGGTGTGATAGCTGTGTGCCCCTCCCCCTCCTGCACCTGGTGAGGTGCCCACCCCACAATAGATCCCTAAATATTTGCTGGCGTCATTGTTATGGTTACAGTTGCTTCTCTGTGGACAGAAAAGAAATCCAGTGATAGCGGGCAGAATGGGGAGGGGCCTGGAAATCATGTTATATGAGGAACCATGAGGGTGTTCAGCCTGGAGAAGCGGAGGAGGGTGTGTGTGTGTGTGGGGGGGGGGGGGATGACTGCTCAAACCCCCTAGTACCTGGAAGAGGGACCAGGAGCACTGGGTCAAAGTCCCAGAGGCCACATTTGCAGCCAGCGGAGGGGCTTAGTGCTGTGGGAGCAGGTGGAAAGGGAGTGAGCATCTGACAGAGCGCATTCATTCACTGATGCAGGGCCTGAGGGGACCAGCCGTCTGGGATGCCCGAGTGTGGCCGCTTGCGTCAGGCTGAGGCAAGAGAGGGCCTGGAGGAGTTCTCGGGTCTCCTCAGTCTCTGGGATCCTGGGCCCAGGGCTGTCACGGGGATCCTGGGCCCAGAGCTGCCGACCTTTGCTGTCTTTGCTTCACCTTCCCAGCAGCATCAGGAGTCAGGCTCCTGCTCTCCTCAGGGTCTGGCCCTGCCCCGCCCGCTTCCTCCCACCTGCTCCCAGAATACGGCCAGGGATGGGGCCGAGCTTTCTTCTCAGAACCTGGGGATGTGTCTGAAGGGGGACGGTCACAGGGGTTGGCATGCAGCGCTGAGAGTCTAGCAAGTGAGCCGAGACTCATAAACCCAGGAACAACAGGTCCTAACAGGCCGCAGGGAGGTTTCGGTGACCAGGGCCCAGGCCGCAGTGCTGAATAAAGCACCGAGACCAGCCCAGCCGGAGACGCATGCCCTGGGCCCGGGAGCAGAGGGGCCGCCCGAGGCACAGCTTGCCCTTGTTATTGCTGATGTGCAAAGCCTGGGGGTGGGAGACAGGCTCCAAACGTAGGGTGACTCCAGTGACCAACAGATAGAGTCCACGTGTCACTGGCTCAACAGAGGAAAGAGGAGGCCGGGTTCCTCCAGATTCATCCTGAGCTGATTCAGGAGGGTGGTAGGTCATGGGCATCCACCACACAGATGCGCAGGCTGGGCTCCCTCTGGGACGGAGAGGAGACAGGAACGCTGTGTATTAACTGCCTGGCACAGTGCTCGGCGTTTCACTAGCTTACACTTAGGTGGTGCCTCCTACATGCCAGGCCCTGTCCAAGTGCCACGTTGGGCACTAGCAATACTCAGCTACTCAGGGAGAAGGACTATGTCTGAGGTCACACCTTGCAAGGGGCTGAAGGGGAAGTCGAACCCAGGCTCCCTGGCTGCAGGGCCAGCCTTCACCACTCTGCTGGCTGCTTCCCTGGTGCCGTCTTTCCCGCCCATGACAACCATGGGCAGACCAGCATGACCTCTGGTTGTTTTTTGTTTGTTTGTTTTTTAATACATTTTATTGATTTTTTACAGAGAGGAAGGAAGGGGAATGATTGCTAGAAACATCGATGAGAGAGAAACATCATCGACCAGCCGCCTCCTGCACACTCCCCACTGGGGATGTGCCCGCAACCAAGGCACATGCCCCCGACCGGAATCGAACCTGGGACCCTTGAGTCGGCAGGCCGACGCTCTATCCACTGAGCCAAACCGGCCAGGGCATGACCTCTGTTTTTACAAATGTAACCGCTGAGACACAGAGCGGGTCAAGTGACTTGTTCTAGGTCATGCCGTAAGTAAGCCGCAGACCCCATTCAATCTGGGTCAGGCGCCCCAAAGCCCACGCTCCTCCATCACCCCACACTGAGACTCCAGGAGGAAGCAAGGTAAGGGCTTAGTAAGGGTGGCTGCTTTTTAAAAATCACAAAATACCGATGCTGTTTTTAAGGAAATAAAGCCATACAAGGCCTGTGGTGATGGTGGCGTAATCGGGCTAGATAAATTGTCTGCACCTCCAACAAATTGGTAGTGAGCAAGCAAGCCTTCTGCCTAAGTCTCCACAGCATCGTGATTGTAACTTCAGGTGCCAGCTGCTCACGCTGACACTGTGTGCATCTCTCCAATTGCACAGGTGAGAGGGTTTTACAAAAACCCTTTGTGGGGCTGACCCATTTTCCTGCTTGAGAATAAGTTATCCCAGGCCCTGAGTTAAGTTGTTTTTTTTTTCCCCTCTGGTGTTTTCTCACCGACCACTGCCCACGGCCTGGGCCCCCCCCTCCTCCCCCCTCTCCTGTGTCTAGAGGCTCTGCAGAGTGGTGGAAAGAGCGCTGAACCTGAGGCAGGTCTAAGCTGTGGGAAGTAAGCCTAGGGATTTGACTTCTCTGAGACTCTTCCGGAAATGCAAACATTAAACCCGACGACCTTCAAGATCTCTTCCCACACTAGGGCTGATGCTCATCATCGACCGGGTGGGCCAGGCACTGTGCTACGTGCTGGGGAAACAGTATATGGTGGTATCACTGGTCCCAAGGAGCTCTCAGCCCAGCATTGTTATACAATTCTGTGTGGTCAGTGTCCGAAGAGAGGCAAGCCGGCACCATGATGACTTCAGCATAGAGTTCTTGCTTGGAGGGATAAGAAAGGCTTCCGGGAGGGAGGAAATCTTGGAGCTGAATGTTACATAAGAAGGAGAGTGGGGATATTCCAGCCATAGGGAACAGAATGTGCAAAGGCACACAGGAGGAGACGAGACGTGAGAAATGGTCAGGGGCCAGGTCATCGAGGCATGGGGACCCCACAGAGGGTTTTAAGCTGAGGAATACACAGTACGATATGTGTTTGGGAAGATCATGCCAGTGGCAAGGAGGATGGTAGAGGAAAGCCAGTAACAAGTGTGGGGGTAGAAAGACCGATCAGAAAACCGTTCCAACAACCCAGGGGAGAAATGCAAGGGCCTGAACTAAGGCGGCAGCAGCCGTGGGGATGGAAGCGGGGAGAGAGACCAGAATTCTTCCAGTTTTAAGGAAGAAGGATGCACAGACGGGATATTTTATGTCCAGTCTAGAAGTCTCCACTGCTGACTTAGGTGCCTGGGTAGATTAGAAACACGAGAGGAAGAAGCTTGGGGGAAAAGATAGTGAGGCAAACTTGGGAAAGATAATGGAGTGCGTGTAGTGTATCTGAGTGGATGGGCATTCCATCATTTTGAGAAAACTTGTATCATTTGAAAGACAGTCCCTTAATATGCCAGCAAAACACTCCCTGGGAAATGACTGCCTTATTCTAAAATCCTGCTGTAATGACGATGCTGTTTTGAAACACTTTCCGAGGTATTTTCATTCTCAGTGAGCTATCTCCTCTCACTGCAGGCACCATGGGGCTTGTTGTCCCAGGGAAGGAGAGAGATGGATACCATCTAGATTCTAGAACAAAATCGATAGGGTGGGGAGGAAGGAAAACAGGGCAGAAAGGCAGTCTCTGAAACAGAAAGAGGAAGTACAAACCCTCTGGTATCTGGAGGGAGACAGGGAGGGGCTGGGGAGGCCCAGCCAGTGCTCTCCCACCACACCCCACCTTAATGGCGCTGCGAGAAGGTGACAGCTGGCGCAGAGGTTGGGAGCACGCCAGAAACAGGAAGAGCTGCGCCCCACTCCTCACTTGTAGCCCTGGGACGGTCCCCAGGTGGTGTGTCCATTAGACCACCTGGGGCAGCTGCAGCGAAGTGGACACCTGCATGGCATGTTCAGCCTGGGAGAGGGACTGCAGAGGTCCCCTGGCCCTCACCCCACCCACCCCCATTCTCTTTGGCTTGAGTGTGGCCCAGGAACAACCTGGGAGTCACAGAGCCACCAGGGAAGGCAGAAGGAGGTTGAGGGTTAAGAGCCTGTGGACTGACCTTAGAGAACAGAAGATATACGGAAACATCGAACAGGTGCACATTTGCATGTACAGAACCCGCAGGGCTGAGACAGGACAAATGAACCCGGTGCACCATTGGCCCCACCAGCCAGGACTTCAACCACGATGCCAGCAGAGCGGGCAGGTGAAGAACATCGCTGGGAGGCCACCTCGGACCAGAGGACAGCACAGGGTCCAGCACCCGGGCCAACCTCCCTCTCCCATTGCCCCAGACTTGTACATGGCAGTGTGGGGGGAAGGGGGGGGCGGGGGAACCAAGAGGAGGTACACCCAGAGAGCAGGTAATAGTCCAGGCAGGACTTGGACTGAATATTTATTCAAAAGAGGCTGAACAACTTTAATAAAACTATGTTAAAGTGGAAAACACTAGCTTTCCTTTAATTGGCAAGTTTAAAGTCTTCCTCTTAATATTAATGGGAATGAGAATTATGAAGAAGTTTATATTTGTTCTAAAATATTCAGAGGCTGAATTTTTTTAGAAGTTATTTATTTATTTATTTATTTTAAGAAAGAGAGGGATATATATAAAGAGAAACATTGATTTGTTGTTCCCCGTATTTATGCCTCATTGGTTGATTCTGGCACGTGCCCTGACCGGAGATCGAACCCACAACTTTGGCCTATTGGGACGATGCTCCAACCGACTGAGCTGCCTGGCAGGGCAAGAGGCGGAGTTTTTGTCTTTTCTTTGTCCTCCGCAGCTAAGTTGTAGTATGTAACTATTGGCACTCCCACCAACTTATTTTTAAGTCAGGCTAATGAGGCACGACTTATCTACAGTAAAATCCAACCTTCTAAAGTGTACATCTCAGCAAGTTTTGACAAGTGTGTAGAGGTTTGTGATCGTCACCTTCATGAAAATACGGGCCAGGGCCAGGCCTCGTGCCCCTCTACAGTTCCTGGCAACTACTGACCTGATTTCTTCCTCAGTGGTTTTGCCTTTTCCAGAATGTAGCCTTTTGTACCAAACCTTTAAACATCTCTCCTTAACTGTCTCACTCCCTGCTGCTCCCCCACTCCGCCTCTTCTGCAAATGGCTTCATATGGACAAATCCGGGTCACGCAGCCCCGGCTGCCTCCCCACCGCTCCACTCCTGTGAGGGACAGGGGCCCAGGCGAGCCTCCCCCGGGGTCAGCGGGTCTGGATATGTAACATCCTAATCTCGTGGGTTCTCTGGAACATTTGCTTTTCTTTCCAAATTGTTTCTTTCCGCCTCTTGGGACCCAGAAGCCCTCTCTTTGCATCCTCCCTCCTCCATTCCCTCTGTCCTCCTCACCTCCTGGCCCTGCCAGGCCCAGCAGCCTGGGACCCTGGGAGCCCACGCACACGGGCCTCATGCCCTTTGAGCTCCAAGCACCCCTCTTCCAGGCTTCCTCCTCTCCTTCTCATCCTCTGTTCCTGTCACCCCGGTTTCTGGGCCCAGGCTGTCGTGTGACCTCATTAGCCACAGAGGCAGACCGGCTGCCGAGCAGCCTCCCAGCATCATCTGGTTGATGGGTTTGGGGTTTGTTGACAGTTGGGGTTTTCCTCTCTCACGGAGGAACAAGCCAGAAACCTCAGCACTGAGTTTCCCTCTCACCTCACTGCCATGGCCAGATTCTGAGTCTCCAGGGCAGGGACGGTGTCTTCACATGCCCGTGGGTGGTGCCTTCGCTCTAGTGCAGAAACAAGGAGGTGAAAAGGTGAGACAAGAGAGAACGGCCCTGGTGCTGAGGGCAGGGCTCTGAGGTGTCTCTCTTCCCACCTGTGCCAGCCAGGGGCAAGCTGACTGCACCTCCAGGAGCAGCCCCCGCCTTCTTCCTCTGCCTGAGCCTTGGCAAAGGACTGTGCCCAGGAACTGAGCATCTCCCTGTGTCTCAAGCAGGGAGGGACTTGCTGTGGGCGAGGAGGGCGGAAGCGGGTGGGAGAGAGTTAAGGGCCAGGCTGTGGGAGGGTAGCTCTCTCCCCTCGTGAGACTCCTCCCTGTGTCACTGACATCTTGGCCTGCCTGGGGGGGTGGGGGAGGCAGCCGGAGGGAGCCTGCAGTCAATCTTTTTGATGAAGCTGGTATTATCAGAGACCTTAGGCTTTATCACTACAACGGAAAGGAGGGGTGGGAAGGCCGCGTCTGTGTTTACTCAACTCCTTTCACAGCCAAGTGATTTGGAGTTCAGCTCTGGAGGCCGACTGCCGGGTTTTCGTCCCCAGCTCCTTCGCTGACCACCCATGAGGCTTTGAGCTAGTGACCTGTCCACCCAGTGCCTCAGTTTCTCCATCTGTAAAATGAAGGTGGTCATGGGAACTAACCCACTGGGTTATAGATGGAATGAGAGAATTCATAGGTGCTTGGCCCATGGGAAGGGCTCAAAAAACATGGAGCTGCTATGATGATGACGACTGGTTAGGATCTAAGGATCCTGAAATCTCACGCTACTCCAGGTAAAGCTAAAGAGAGTCCCCAAGTCTCAAGGGAAAGAAACTTACTGATACCCTCAGTAAAATCAAACCCAGGTCCTCCAAGGTTGGCAGTGACGGCGAAATTCTCCCTGGGGTGGGGAAGGGGTGCAGCCTTCTTTAGCCTTGATGGCACCAGTGAGATGAGGGAGAAATCTCCCAGGGAAGGTGACTCCTGGAGGACGGGATCAGCCTCCCTTCCCATGCTGCGCATCTCCCGGCAGCCAGCCGGGGTCGGCCTTGGAGGAAGTGGGGTTAATGTTGTTACGGAAGCCAACACGTTTCCTTCCATCCAATGTGGCCTCTGTGTTGTTCATATTATTGGTCTCCAGGATGTGAAATGTCATCCTAGGACAGAGCCTGGAAAAGGATGGGTTGACGCCTCTTTAGAGCTTTCGCCAACCATTGAAGAACGTAGAGCCCACCTTCCCTGCAGACTTGATGTGCTTGTGCTGTTTGGAGAGCCCAGCAAACGTTGAGGTAATAATAACAGCAAGCATGTTTTTGCAATTATGATGTAAGGCCCACAACAATCCTGTTATGTGGGTATTATTATTATTTCCATTTTACAGAACAGGAAACTGAGGCTTGATGAATTGAACGAGCCAGCTGGGGTCGCAAAGACGGACTCTGGGTGTGAACTTGGGTCTGTTATTTTGTGTCCCGTCCCCTCCCACCCCCCAGCTTTATTAAGACATAATTGAGAAATAACATTGTAGAAATTTAAGGTATACTTTGATAGACATATATATTATAAAAATATTACCACAGTAAGGTTAGTTAATACATTCATCACCTCACATAGTTACCACTGTGTGTGTGTGTGTGTGTGTGTGTGTGTGTGTGTGTGTGTGGTGAGAACATTGCAGATCCTCTCTCTAAGCAAATTTCCGACATACAACACAGTGTTGTGAACTACAGTCACCATGCTGTGCATTAGAGCCACGGACCTGGGTCTGTTTGAACCAGTATTCTGTCTCTTAGAGGCTTCTAGATCACATTTCAGTCTAGTGAGAAAGGCATGCGTGTTTAAGATCTGCTTCCTTTCCAACTACTTTTGGGTGTTTTCTCCTTCAAGTCCTGGAGAAGTCTGATGCCTCAGCCCAAATACAGAACAAGTGGCTCACTTCTGCCCCCTAGAGGACGCCGCCTACACTGCTGAGAATACAGGGAGGGAGGCAGTGGTTAAAAAGTGCTCAAAATCTGGGCAGGTCCAGGCCTGCAAGAAACAAAACTAAAAAGGAACACCCTTTAGTTCATGGAAAGTTGATGAGACCTGGTGGGGGTTTTTTTGTGTTTTGTTTTGCACCAGCAGTGAGAACAGTATCAAGGGCAGGACTGAAGCGCTCACGTTAAACACATGCCCCAGATGATTCTTATGATCGGGCAAGTTTGGGAAACACAGATGCACATGACTCATTCATCCTACAAGTGTGTGCAGAATGCCTGCCATCCACAGCCCACTGCCACTTCAGCGGGTGGCGGACGCGTGAGAGTCAAGGATGGGCCCCTGTCCTTGGTCAATTATATCACCTCTCAGGGCATTGGGTTCCTAATTTAGAAAGTGGCCCATTTTCCAAAAGGTGTGGAAGCCAGGGGATCCAGGTTTGCTTGCAGACAGGGCATACTTCACTTAATCTCCCAGGCCTCAGTTTCCCCGTCTGTAACGAGAGGGTGAATACTCTTCAAGTTTGCCTCCGGCTCCCAGATTCCTGCGTCCCTTTCTGTCTCTGCCACACCCCAACCTCCTGTCAAGAGGCCACAGGGAAGCCTTAGGTGGCCTGCTTAGAGGCACAGACCCCCCTCCTGCCACCCTGCTCACCACACTGCCAGGAGCAGCCCGGGGTCCCTCCTGGGGTCCCACGTGTCCCTGTCGTCTGCATTCACAGCCTCCCTGTAGGACCCTTCTTTTCACTGGAGTGTGGAGTGTGAAGTCCACTTCCTGTTCACACAACGGCCCTGGGGAAAGTGAAGCTGGTTTAGAAAAGGAAAGCTCTGGAGAAACCAGAACGAGGGCTTCTGAAATCCTGAACTCACTCTGGAACCAGACGGACCAGTCTTCAAACCCTAGCTCTGTTGCTCATTAGCTGTGCAACTTTGGGCAGGTTACCCATTCTCTGGTTGGTTTCCTCATCTGCCACCGGAGGGTGTGGCCCCTGGACTTGAGGCTACAGGATGAGGGGCCCAGAGCAGACCAAGACCTCACAGACGCCCTCATAGAAATTACCCCGACCAGCGGGGCCTAGGAGGGCACAAGTGTGGCCCTGCTGGACACTTCGGTTGATTGCAGTTGGACAGTGAATAATTACTGCCCTTGTAATGAGCTCCTGTTTCTACTAAAATGAAACAAAAACAAAATCCACAAAAACACCCAGGCACTGCAGGGCAGCAGCAAACAAGCTGCCGGAAAGATTGGCCAGAAAGAGCGAAATGTCTATTACTGGGAAGAACAGTCAGGGAGCTCAGTTGGTTAGAGCACCGTCCAGTACGCCAAGGTTGCGGGTTTGATTCCCGGTCAGGGCACATACAAGAATCAACCAATGAATGCACAAATGGGAACAACAAACCTCTCTCTCTCTCTCTCTCTCTCTCTCTCTCTCTCTTTCTTTCTTTCTCTCTCTTTCTCTCTCTCTTTCTTTCTCTCTCCCTCAAATCAATAAAACAAAAACAACCTGTGTAACTGTGGGTCTGTCCTGACCTTCAAGAGCCAGGACCGGATGGTGAGAGCAAAGCATCAGAGCAGCCCTGGTTGTAGCCACGTCTCTCCTGCGAGCACGGTTTCTCCCTTTTCCAAATCAGCGTGTCTCTGGGTCTCCTTGCTTCTCAGGATAACCTGGTAAAGGGCCCGTCCTCCCCGTCTCATTCCGAGGACAAATGTCTGCAAGGACAAACCCTGAAAATGCCCCGCTGTTCAACCAGACTGACGAGGGCGCCCTATGTACTCGTGACGCCCCTCCCCCCAGGGTCTCAGCTACAGATAGAGCACATTTCTCTGGATTCGGGTCAGCTCTAAACCACGGCCCAGATAACACCGGCTGGTTTGCTTTCACCTCTGCGTAACCTTCCGAAGCCTGTGATAAAATTCCAGCTCGAGTACTTGCCACCTGCCCCTGTTCTCTTAACGATTAGGATGGTGGACTGGGCCTCGCTACCCAGGACACTGTGATGAACCTAACACGCCTCAGAAATCGGTTCCAAGTGAAAAGGGTGGAAGCCTCCCTCTCCAACACCATCTCCTGAAGGTAATTAAAATGTCAGCGACTGACCGTACCCAGCACAGAGCCGTGAGCAGGGCACAGTCACAGATGAGAAGTCACAGCCACGCCCCTTTCTCACACACACAGCCAGCTCCGCAGTCTCTAGAGGCCGACTTTTCTCACGAACCATGGCCAGCAGGAAAATCCAGAAAGACCTGTAGTTGATCCAGAGTCCTCTGAACCTGCACCTTTTTCAGGGATGAATAGGTCAGTATTTTTAAAAAATTGAGATATAATTCACATAACAGAATTCACCAGTTTCCAGCTCAATGTTTTAAAGTATATATCCCTATGTGCTGCAACCATCACCACTCGCTGCTAATTGCAAAGCATTTCCATTGTGACAAAAAGAAATCCCATTAGAAGTCACTCCCCATTACTTCCTCCCCATCCCCGCCGCCCCCTCTGGGCCTCTAGCAACCTCTAACCTACCTTCTGTCTTTATATGGAGTTGCCTGCTCTGGACATCTATACTATAAAAGGGTAATATATATTACCTATAAAAGGGTAATATGCTAATTAGACCAGGAGACCGGACATCTTCTGACCATCTGACTTCCTTCCAGACAAAGCCATGGTGGTGGGGGCCAAGGCAGAGGCGGTTAGGGGCCACGAGGCTGGCAGGGGAGTGGTTAGGCAGCAATCAAGCCAGTAGGCAGGCAAGTGGTTAGGAACCAGCGGTCCCAGATTGCAAGAGGGATGGGGCCTAAACTGGCAGTCAGACATCCCCCGAGGGGTCCCGGATTGGAGAAGGTGTATGCTGGACTGAGGGACTTCTCCCTCTCGTGCATGAATTTCATGCACCGAGCCTCTAGTTTCATATAAGAGAAATCATGTAATATCTGCCATTTTGTATCTGGCTTATTTACTTAGCCTAATGTCTTCATGGTTCTTCCATATTGTAGCATGTATCAGTACTTCATTCCTTCTTATTGCTGAGTAATATTCCATTGTATGGATGTCCTACATTTTATTCATCCATGCATAAGTGGCTGGACATTTGGGTTGTTTCTATTTTTTGGCTCTGATGAATAATACTGCTACTAACATTTGTGTACAAGTTTCCATGTCCATATTCTCATGAGCTAATTCCTAAAAATAAATCTCTTTGCAACTGTATATACATATGTAGTTACACTAGGTCATCAAAGGCAGTACAGCCTTCACTCTGCTCTCTCTTTTTCGTTAGGTACTTGCCTTTGAAAAGAAGCCACCATGTTTTGCTGGGGTCCAACCCCAGCAGGTCCAGGGGTCCCCAAAGGTGTGGACGGAGTTGGCAAAGAAGGAATGACACAGAGACAACGTTCAGATGATCATCATAGCGAGGTTCTCTAGCCAGGATCTCTAGCCAAGTTCTGTCCGGGTTCTCCAACCAGGTTCAGTCACCAGGTTCTAGTCAGGTTCTCTTGCCATGTTCTATCCAGGTTCTGTAGCTAGGTTCTGTCTCTAGGTTCTTTGGCCAGGTTCTCTCACTAGGTTCTGTCTCTAGGTTCTGTGGCCAGTTGCTCATATTAAGAACAGTATGCCATATACGCCAGGTCGCTTGAAACATATGCTATGCAGATGTTTCTTCCCTGCAGCGACTGTGTCAAGCAGCAAGGATGGACCAGCTTCCAGCAATGTTTTGAGGAAGCCCAAGCCACATGGAGAAGCCACCTGGGATGTTCCCATCAGTGAAACCCTTAGTGGGTGGCCTGGGTTAATCACCAGACATGTGAGTGAAGGAGCCTTTGAATGACTCCAACCTTCAACGTCAGCAACATCTGCCACCTAAAGCCTCAGACGTCCTCACTGGGTTTGGTCTGAATTCCTAACCAACAGAGACCTGCAGATAATAAATGACTATATAATTTTGCTGCAAGAGTTCTTTCACATTTTTTTAATGGAAGTGATTCTGTCTTTGAAAGACCAAGATGGATGGGGTCTATAAAGATGGTGAAGGACGGCAAAGATTTAAATTACAATGAAGGCGTTGCTGTCAAATCTGTGGAAAATGAACACACCCTCCCTAATCGAGTGATACACCCGTCCTCAGTGATTTCCTGAACAGGCGCTTTAGGCGATGAGGCAGAGGAGAGCCCAAACGACACCCTCTAAGATGCCACGTCCCCTCCCTGTGGTTACACACCTGGGCCCTCAGGGCCTGGCCTCCCACCTGCACCTCCGATCCATGCTGCCCACATGTAAGAGAAACTGGTGGCTAGCTTTGACGAAGAAGCCATTGGCCAGGAGGAACTGGCAGCTTTCCAAGTCTTCTGAAAGGAGGAGGTGTAGATGGGCCCCCTCCGGATGCAGAGCCAAGCCCTCCGGAGGCCAAGAGGAAACCCAATCAAGCCCCAGGCTGTCCAGGAAGAGATAGAAGCTAGTCCCCAGCGCTCCGCCACAGGAACAGGAAGCCCGGGTCGTCACCGAGCAAGGCTCCTGCTGGGAGCTTTCCTTCAGACTTGGACACTTGAACTTGGGAATCTGAATTCAGGCCAAAGAAAATTCTGACCGGGGGCTAGTCCCAAAGACAGCCATGCCCACGATGATGGTGACCTATTCCCAAAGCAGAGCCGCCAGGAGAGACTCCGGGAGGGTCCCAGCCACGCAGCCAGTGTTTAGTACAATGAAAACTGACTCCCCTCTTGAAACACGTGTGGGCAACAGAGGGCTAAGCTCTTGAAAACACTATCTCATCAAAGTCTTTAAAAAATTGTCTCAATTACAGTTAACATTTAATATTAATTAGTTTCACATGTACAGCATAGTGATTCAGCATTTATACAAGTTACAGTGTTCCCTCTGATAAGTCTAGGACCCACGTGGCACCATACATGGTTATTACAATACTAGAGGCCCAGTGCACAAAAATTTTGTGCACGGGTAGGGTCCCTAGGCCTGGCCTGCGAGCAGGGCCGATCGGGGCCTTCCAGTTGCTGGCCGGGGCCTACCTTTGTTCCATGCCACCCCCTAGTGGTCAGCGCACATCATAGCGAGCAGAACTCCCGATTTCCTGGTCAAACTCCCCAGGGGACAATTTGCACATTAGCCTTTTATTAGGTAGGATTAACATTTTACAAAAGCCATTGACATATAATATAAACCCTATCTTTGTGACAGCATTTCTAGTTGAGTAAAAACATCTTAGTATATAGTTTCAGATGAAGCTGAACTCAGTGTGTGTTTCTAGCTTTCTGTAGATTTCACTTGCCCTTGCCACCACATTCGACCAGGCAACCTGTCCTCCACTCCATTTTCTCAGGTAACGTATATAACATGCGGGAAGCAGAGCGTGCGTGCAACTCTTTCTCCAAAAGCCTAAGTTGGCGCATACGGCTGGGAGAAATGCCCACTGCCCAGGGATTATTCTGTGCTCTCCATATTTCCCCATCTCCTCGTCGTTAGGTGGGGTCATATGACGCTCTGGCCAGTACGCTGTCAGTAGAAGCAAGCATAAGGGGATGCCTCTTGCCCAAGGCCATCGTCAATGTGTGTACTCCTCTCTCCAGAATCAATATAATTGTCTGTGTGTTAACATAAAAGGCACAATATTGCATGTATTTGTTGTACAACTTGATTTTGAAACACTCAACAATATATCTTGGATATCTTCCTAGAATATAACAAATAAACTGTTCTTTTGAACAGCTATTGTATCCCAATAATGCCACAATTTCAACCACTCCCTTATGAATAGTTAGATGGTTTCCACTATTTTGCTATTACAGAAACACTCTTGTGTATGCTCAAGGTAACCTGGGCAGAAAGTTATGTGCTTTGATGATTTTAAAATAATGCTTTAAAATATGGTCTATTAAATTCAATCTGCTGGTATTTCCCTAAGATTTTTATAATTACCGTATTTGCTGGCGTATAAGACGATTTTTTGGCCCTGAAAAATATGCCTCCAAGTGGGGGGTCGTCTTATACGCCAGGTACACTTCAGATAGACTGCCCATAGTGCTTGCACCGTGCCGTAGTGGCCTCCCGATGCCCGCCCACTTCATTCCACATACCGTTCAGGCATCAGCAGCGCTGCTGGGTGTATGCTCGGCTGTTATGCCCCCTGTGGGGACACACTCCCTCTGAGAATGGGCAGATGTTGCCTCTTTTTTTTTTTTTTAAAAATATATTTTATTGATTTTTTTACAGAGAGGAAGGGAGAGAGATAGAAAGTTAGAAACATCGATGAGAGAGAAACATCGATTAGCTGCCTCCTGCACACTCCCCACTGGGGATGCGCCTGCAACCCAGGTACATGCCCTTGACCGGAATCGAACCTGGGACCTCTCAGTCCACAGGCCGACGCTCCATCCACTGAGCCAAACCGGTTTCGGCTGTTTCTCTTTTATTAGTGTAGATTATTGACTATATTCCTTATGCTGTCATCAAATTCTTAAAATGCCCTTTGTAGTGGGCAGTTTAGCTTCACTTTACAGATAAGAAAACTGAGACTTGGCCTGGGCTGCAAGGCAGGTATATTAGATTCCAAAGCTCATCCTCTTACCCTCTTTACTGATATCCTGCATTTAAAGGCAGAGGGACTGTTCTCCACTTCATATTTGAGTGCGTATTTTTCAAGTAGTAGGGTATGCTCCTATACAACTGTGTATGACCATGACAATCTGGAAGTTGACACTCATTCGATAATATCATCTATTCCACAGACCCAAAATTTCACTGATTATCCCAATTACGTCACTTATAGATCCAACATCCAAGCCAGGATCAGGGCCACATTCAGTTATCATTTCCCTGTAGTCTCTTTCCATCTAGATAGTTTCTCTTTTAGGACACTAACATTTAAAAAAATATTTATTAATTTTGGAGAGAGAGGGAAAGGGAGGGAGGGGAGAAGGAGAGAGAGAGGAGAAACATCTATTTATTGTTCCACTTATTTATACATACATTGGCTGATTCTTGTATGTGCCCTGATCAGGGATCAAACCGGCAACTTTGGCGTCTGGGGATGATGCTCTAACCAACTGAATTACCCGGCCAGGGCATGACGTTGATGTTTTTAAAGAGCACAGGCCAGATACATGAGGGCATGCCCCTCAGTTTGGGTTTGTCTCATGTTTCTTCATGATTTATGTGTTATGGGGCAGGCATACCACAAAAATGACATGTGCTCTTTTCAGGGCATCATATTAGAAGGCACACGACATCAATTAGTCTCATGACTGGTAAACAGAGAGGGACTTTTAACCAAGGACTTGGAGTCATGTCCAGAGCCTGGAATTCTGTCCAGATCAACAAACCCCACTCTGACCAGTGGGCCAGCCGGGCAGGGCCTCACCTGGTCTATGAGGGGAGCAATACCTCTGGAAACGTAATTAGGACAGAACAGGTTGTGTTCGTAGGACCCCCCCCAAGGAGAGAAGTTGAGTGGCTGGAAGGAATTATTCAACAAGCCATTTGAAGAGGAGGGTAAGACCCCACAGGTGTGTTCTCAAATAGCTGGAAGACCAAAGAGCTGGATGTTGGGTAAGAAAAAAAATGAAGCTGTTATTAGAGAGGAAAGGAAAATCGGAGGCAAGAAAAAAATGGTTGGGAAAACAAAAGAATAATGGGAGAAAATATCATCATCCAAAGGGCTCAAAGTATTTTATACCCCACTTCAATCCATGAAAGGATTTAAGGTGTTTAGAAAAATACACACAATAAAGAGGAATAAAGGGCTCATGGAATTGGGGCAAAGGGAAACCTGGTCAGTACTGGGGCAGGTGGATCCGCCCATCAGAGATAAGCTCCCGTTCCCCCCCCCCCCGTCCCC